>NC_139678.1:69710134-70252634 GCF_964106915.1 Podarcis gaigeae
AGAGATACTAGGGAAATGTGGCCATAGCTGCAACAAACCTGATTGCTATATAAAGTGTGAAACGGCTCTCAATGTTTCCTGGAAGGTGCCAGCTAATTTCTGCAGAACTGAAGTGCACAAATGTGCTCATGGTGAAGCCACATCGGCCACTGATTTATTCCTGTCAACTTGTTGCATATGCAACAATGTGAAAGTAAAACCAATTAATAAAACTGGATCCTGTGTGCATATTCTTTCCAAATGAATGTTTTTAATATTTGCTATGGTCTGCGCATCTCATGTGCATCTTTGTATGTGCATGTGATCATGTATGCCAGTGTGTGTGTGCCAGGGTAGCAGAAGTAATGAGAGTTCCTAATGGTCCTGCCCTATGAGATGTACCACTCCAACACCAAGACATGAAAACATAGAAGGCTTAGGAAGTTGTCTTGTACTAAGTGAAGCCATTGGTCCACTCACAGCAGCAGTCCAGGGTTTCAGACAGGGTGCAATGTGGGAGACTGAACCTAGGACCTTCTGCATACAACGCAGATGCCTATCCGCTGACCTAAGGCCCTTCCCTTATATCTAGATCTGAACTTAGCCTTGCTACTGCTTGCTTCTGGCTCCCTGCCCTTGACACATAGCTGTTGGTCTGCTTAAGAGCAGCCACATGCTGTGAATGTGTCGCCAGCCTAGCTACCAGTATGCCCACTTACCCAAGTGGGCATTCATCACAGAATTAATTCATGTTATTCATACAGATTTCTGACTACTTAAGCTTTTAAAGTGTCCCCCTTGACTCCTCTGAGGTGTTACAATCTCTTTTCAGTAAAAAGAATTTGAATGGGAAAGTGTCAAACTAGTTTTCAAAATGCTTCCTCAAGCAGCCTGGAAATTACTTTTTTCTTAAAGATTTCCATAATCATGAAACATCGCTTGACCATGTATTTTCATTGCAGGACATAAGGACACACATTATTTTTATTATTATTTTGCTAACTTTAAGAGCAAACCTGAATTTTCCTTCTGATAATAGAATCATTCTCTCTATTTCAGATGAAAATAGTGAGAGTGAGAGTGATTCGGATGACAGGTTTAAAGGTGAGAGGCTCAGCATTCCTTATCTTTTAGTTGCTATACAATCCAATGAAATTAAATGGGAGACAAGGTGTACATCTCCCCCTTACCACATCCCATTCCATCTCTGACAGCAGATGCACGTGAGAGTGGCGATGGAGCAGCAGTGGCATGCGATCAGGGGTCAGCAAACTTTTTCATCAGGGGGCTGGTCCACTGTCCCTCAGACCTTGTGGGGGGGGCGGACTATTTTTTTTGGGGGGGGGGAATGAACGAATTCCTATGCCCCACAAATAAGCCAGAGATGCATTTTAAATAAAAACACACATTCTACTCATGTAAAAACACCAGGCTGGCCCCCCAAATAAGCCAGAGATGCATTTTAAATAAAAGGACACATTCTACTCATGTAAAAACACGCTGATTCCCGGACCGTCCGCAGGCTGGATTTAGAAGGCGATTGGGCCGGATCTGGCCCCTGGGCCTTAATTTGCCTACCCATGCCACTAGGTGCTGGCAACACTGTGTTCACTTGGACGGGACAGGGTGGCAGCAAGGTCAGGGAATGGCAGCAGCATTCTATAGGTGCATCCTGGCTGCTACTGCCAACTTGGAGCTCTCTGGACTTTGCTATTGCCCTAGTGCTCCTGTCGCTGCTGGCTGAGCATCACAAACGATGTTGCTGGTCTCTGAGGGTCCCCTGAGCCTAAGAATCGGCCTTTGGAGAGGTGGTACATTGGGGGTGCAGTAAGGAAGAAGCAGGAAAGCCGTTTCATTGTCTTTAGGATGTTTGCATTTGACTAAAGTAATTATTCTCATGCAAGGCCTTGTATCAAGGATTGGTAAGCCCCAGCCTTCCATGATAGTCTTGAACTCCAACTCCTGTCATTCATGCCGGTTGGCCATGCTAGCTGAGGATGATGGGAGTTCGAGCCCAATGGCATCTGTAGGGCCACAGGTTTCCCAATCCCTGCATGTAGCCAATAAGAATATAATAAGTGGTGGTCATTGTGATGGACAATTGTAACACTACATTTCCTAAATGCTTAAAGCACTTTGTAGATATGTTATATCAGTAATCATTATCTACAGCAAGCCTATATAATATGCCAGTACTGTCATCACCCTATTATAGATTGGCGGCAGTAGGCATTTAAGGTGAAAGCTACCCAATACAGTTCTTCCCAGCTTGGAGCACTTGCTCAGAACCAGCATTTTCTGCAGCTTATCTTCTTTTTACAGTTTTTTTTTTAGCATGGAGCAAATTAATTAAGGTTCACTAAATGCAAAGCTTCATATAAAGGAATGGTTTTTTTAAAAAAATAAGAAATATGGTGGGTATGACTATCACTTAAAAAATCCTTTAAAGACAGTAATAATAATGATGATGAAATGATTGTGAAATTGCTGGGCACCATTTCTCTTCTCCTTAGCCGTCTTTGCTGCTTTTGCTTTCTAGCAGTCTGGTGCATCTCAGTCTTTGGCCAGTAAATCTGTTTTTATGGACTTACTTCCCAGCTAATGCCAGAATCTGCTTTTATTCCATTGAATTTCCTGGCTTTAGGTTGATACAGATTACTGTGGTATCTGAGGTGCAGCAGAAACGGATGGGTGAAACTGCAGCTTGTTGCTGCTCCTTCTGTGGGGCCTTAAAATTAGTATTATATATTTGTTATTGTATTTTTTCCAAAAGGCAATGCTCTTATATTACCTGGGGGGGGGCACTCACTCCAAGAGGAGCTTCCTTTTTTCTGCTTTTTAAAAAACAATGCTATCATCAGTCTAGTCCCTGATCTAGATTGGGACCACAGTACAGGGGGCAAAGGGTTAAATCTCTCCCTAATGCACACCCTCATTCAAATCAGCCCCCCTCCCCATATCTACATGGGGGGAGAAAAGAGAAGGGAAAGTTTTGTTGTGCAAGCAGAAGTCCTTGTGTAGGGCTTCTGCTGCCAGAAATCCTTAGTTGAATCCCACCCAGAGGACTTTATCACATCAAGGTTGAAACATGTTTGGCAACACAGACCTGATTCTAAAGTGATGTGAGAAGCTATTTTATGTTTGTGAATAAAGTATAGGGATCCTTACGGTTTACAGCCTGTTGCATTTGATGCTATGCAGTCAGCTGACTTCGTAAAGCTTGAGTAGGTTGTATTCCTCAAGTTTCTTTTCAAGAACTTTTATCGCTTCTGTACTTGAAAAGGCTTTCATTTATGTAGGAAATAAAGACATGCAGAATTAAAAGTGAACGTGCTTGGGCTTAGCATCTCAGAAGCTGCCAAGTAATACTTTTTGCTTCTTTTCTAATATTAGCTCACACCCAGCGACTTGTCCACATCCAGTCAATGCTGAAGAGAGCTCCTAGTTACCGGACTTTGGAACTGGAGCTGATTGAATGGCAGGAACGTGAATTGTTTGAGTATTTTGTGGTAGTTTCTCTTAAGAAGAAGCCCTCTAAAAATACTTACCTCCCTGAAGTCACATATCAGTTTCCAAAGGTAAAACAACAACTTTATTGGATTGCCGTCATTATTGTTATTGTAGCTGTTGACTGCTATTGTAGCATATATAGGACACTGTTAGGCACATGCATAACTTAAAAATAGACACATGTCCAATTTTAAGAAATATTACTATAGATGGGTGGACATTATTATTTTATATTTCACATTAAATTTATATAGTCATCCATCAATAAATATTCTCTAGGTGGTTTACAAACCAAGTAGGTGGGTAAGTAAGTAAATAAGTGAGTAAGTAAGTAGTAAGTAAATAGGGTGGCTGCATTCACACAGTGTGGCAAACTATAGTAAATGATTTTTCTGTGAACATGGGAGATCGCTTCACTCCTCTCTTAGCACAAGCTGAAACAACGAATTGCAATCCCTGGCTCAATGTTAATGGGAGAATGTAACACACTGTAGATGGTACAGATGTGTTCACGGTGATGATATTACAGCTTGATCTAGGGAAGAAGGAATTGCCACAGTTCCTTTCTATTCTGTAGAAATCGTTCTGCCCTCAGGATAGCATTTTGGGAGGGTGTGGAGTCCATGGTAGGGAGGCAGCAGCGTGGAACTCCTTTGCAATAGGCATCACTTTCCCTTGTCCTTTCATTGGATACAACCCACTGACTTTTTTTTCAAAATTGGCCTATTGAAATGAATAGCCTTGATAAACTTAGGTTTATTAATATCACTGGGTTTACTCTAAATTAGTTGAATACGACCCATAAAGTCAGTCTTCTCAGTGTTTGTAGTTTTCTTTGCCTAGAGTCAAGATCTCATAAGGCTAATGGAATCAGGCAAAGGCAATAATGGAACAGCAGCAACAAAAGCAGGATCCTGAGTGGGTTTCTATGATTGTGTGGAGGAGAAAGATATCAATGAGGCTCTGATATCAATAATAATAATAATACCCAGCTTATCTATTTTGTCATTTGTCTTCTCTTGAACCAAAAAGGCAGTAGTTTAAATTCAAAAGGCACATTTTTGCCTTTTTGCGTATGTTTCTGTACTAAGTAATATATATATGGCTTTGGGGGATAAAATATAGTTTTCTCATTTAGTTACTCGGTTGAGTCACAGTTCAATCCTTAACCGTGTCTACTTAGAAGTAAGCCCTATTGGGTTCAATGGGGCTTTTTCTCCCAGGTAAGTAGGGTTTAGGATTCCATCCTTAAGAGATGTTTGTAAAAGGATAGCTATTCCCTGTATTGATTTAAAAAGCCTGATTTGAGTCTGTTCTAGACTCTGCTGATGTTGACTTATTCAACCACAGCTAGAAAGACCCACAAAGCAAGTTCGCGAAGCAGAAGAACGTCTCAAGGCCATCCCACAGTTCTGCTTCCCAGATGCCAAGGACTGGAACCCAGTGTCAGAATACAACAGGTAAACTATCCTGCTGATAGTTACAAGACTGGATTCGTGGATTGACAAAACACACATAAATCTGTGCCCTTTGCTTGTTGTTGAATGTAGATGACATTTTTTTCTCCTTTGGAACTCTAGTTATGTTCTGCGGGTGCACCACACCTAGTTCTTGCCTCTTTTTGCTGCTCCTGCTAACGCCCTTTGCACAGCATTGAAGAAGATAATCAGTGAAATTGCTCATAGCAGTTTGATTACTGGCCTTTCTGGGCTCCCTGGGCTTAGAGAAGGGAGAGCTCACTTCTGATTATCACAAAAGCCCTGTTTAGGTTTTCTGTTACCAAGTAGAGGAGGGGTGGCTAACCCATAGCTCAGGGGGTGTTATCTGGCTACTCAATCTCTCTCTCTTTCTCTCTTTCTCTCCCTCTCTCCACCCTAATACCCAATGAGTTTAGCAATGGCACCAAAAAGAGAAAAACGTTCAAGCGGACATAGCACTGGGTTGGGCACAGCCTTGCACTCTAATGGAGATGCAAATTGCCACGCTCCAACACATCAAATGGATAATTTTGTGAGCAGAGGGCTATAACTTACGGCCTTGGAGTGCTGCATAACAACTTCCTAGGAGGAAGGGCATGGTAGGCCTTGGAAAAGATGGGCTGCCATGACAGAGAAGGGGAAGCAAATGGCCTCCAGCTACCCTGCACCCTGCTGTGGCTGCTCCCACTACCACTGCTGATGCCTGGGCAATGAGTGGTGGCAGGTAGGGATGGGTGGCTAGAGGGATAGAGCTCTCTGCTCCCTTCTCCCTGGTGCTATTACCACTGGCCAGACAAGTAACAACAGAAAGCGGGGAGGTGGCAGAGAGGAGGGAGCAGTTTCACAGTATGTGTTTTGGGGGAGGGATGGTGGAGAGGAAAGCCAGGGTTCCTTCTCCTTCTTCAGATCAGATTTTAATTTGAGCCGGAGTAGAGTTTGGGCCTTTTAAAGCTTGCCTCTCCTTTGAGGTGAGCTTTTGCAAGCTCCCAAAGACATTCTCTAAGCCTGGCTTGAGGGAGCTTTGCAACCATCTCTTGTTAAGTTTTGTATAGCAGTCAAGAACAAGAGATGTCAGTCTTTGGGGAGATTTTTCTGCTCACCTCAAAGTCTCCATACTTAAAGAAGTAGCTCTCAGCATAACCTACCAAACCAGCTTGTGAGGATAAAATGGGATGGAGTGAACTATGCATGCTGACATGAAGTTCTTGGAGGAAAAGTGGGATATGAATGAAATAAATGGAAAGGGAGGCTCCAGCTTGAAATAGCTGAATTGGAATTCATTGCTTAATTTGAATATATTCCATTCGGACTTAATTGGATCGGTGTGTTTCTTTCCTCCTACAGCATAAGCTACTGCATAAACCATATGCTAGCTGACCACTGTAAGTGAAGTACTCTGTCTTACAACTGTGAGGCAAAAGAAACCAACCAATTTCACAATAGAATATCTGGTTCTCCGTTGCTTCTTGTGTTATGTAATCATTTACACATGGATAGAATGAGTACAAATCCTTTGGTTAGTCACAAAGCCTCACCAAGACTATGAGATAAAACCACAAGATTTATCTGTCTGGAAGATATCTCAAAACATGTCAAAATATTAATCGAAAGGAATCTTAACACCTGCTTTTTGGCAGCACAATAACATCTGTGGTAATCTTTGTTACAGTGAAACATTCTCTTTTATGCTGACGGGAGAAGATGGCAGCAGAAGGTTTGGTTACTGCAGAAGATTACTAGTAAGTACATCAACTTTTTTCAACGTACACTATGCTAAGAATGTGACATATTATGAGAGCTGAATGTGTCACTTTTGGGGCTGCCGACAAATGCAAGAAGAAAATTAATCTCTTGTGGTCTTAAGGGAAATACAGCTTTTTCTACAGAAAATCAAATCAAATCCATATTCATATTCCAGGGAATCTAGGAGTTCCTGTATTTTACATGTTTCAGTGTTTATGGCAGGGAATTTCATTTTTTAAAACCAAGCCCACTCTCAATTGTTTATTCTACTTGGAAAATTCATACCTACCTACTCCCAAATTGGGCATTTCCAGAGAAGAGCTTACTAGAAGTAAAACAGGATGTATCTGATAGAAATGTTACCTATTATGAAGAGGATACAGAGCTACTGGCACTCATGACAGTTGATTCTTTCCCCATGGTGATCCCATGAGTACATTTGGACTAGAAGTAGTAGCTAGTATTAGCGGCATAGTGCATACTGGACTACAGATGCCTAGCACACCAGCAAACTAATGTACAGGTCACTAGAACTGCTAAAGGGTTTATGCACACTTACCTATTGCCTCACTCTTTCCAGGCACAGGTCCACACTTAAATGTTCCCTCTCCAAGTGTTTTTTTGTTTTTGTTTTGCCCCAGAGCTTTCCCTGGGAAAAACTGCTTTTTAATGCTCAGTTGCAGCAAATGTCATTTCAATGTCAATTAAGGGTTTCTGTGGATTGCTGTTTGTTCCGATTGAAGTTTAAAGAGCAGATTTTTCTGGGGGAAGCTCTGGATAGAGAGAAAAGGGCACATAGAAACAGAGATTTAAAGCACAGGCTGTCCCTGGAAGGAGCGGAGGAAAGCTAAGTGTGGATAAGCCCAAAGCTAACATTGGGGAACTTCTTTTTCTACCTACATTTTATTGCTTCCTATCCCACTTAATGAGGATGTGTTGTAGTGCCAAACAGAGGCCAGTAAGCTGCATTTTCTCATGCTCTGCCCATCTTCCCTTGTGTAGACATTACGTTATTGGGAAACTGGGTCGAGGTCATTCTTTGATTTCCACTCAGGGCCAATTTAGATGTGGTGGTAGATGATCTATGTGCTTAAACACAGGTCAGCCCACAGACACACAGAAATGGGTTGTGCAGGCTCTAGTTTTAACAGCAGGAAAGGAGTGCTGAACACCCCTGTCCCTGGTTGTCACTTACCTTTCTGCATCCCATCTCCCAACCACCTTTCTAGCAGTTAAGGATGCTTCTACTATTAGAGTTTCACTAGGGAGTAAAACACATGTGGGAATAAGATATAGGGTGGTAATATAGAAGCAAGGGAAGATACAGTACCCCTCATCTGTAGTCTCCTTTTGCACTCACTCCCCTCTTTGATGATCAGGGCAGATCCATGATTAGTATTTCTGCTATCATGTCTCCTCAGGCTATTGCTAGCAGTAGTAATATTATCCTACAGCAGTCTCTGGCATGTACAGTATAGGGAGGCAATCCATGCATGAGAATATGTTCCTGAATGTGGATTACACCTTGCTGAATTGAGGATAATCAAATGCAACCATTCATATAATGAAAGCCTCTGCCCACTTTATGTTTTCTCCACGAGATTGATGCTCATGACAGAAACAGCATGTATTTTTGAAATAGTTTAATTGATGTGGCAAGTTGTCTTACTTGGGGAGTTTTTTAATTGCAGGGACACGAATCAGGGAGCCAATATGGCAATTCCCCTATCTGTGAGACAATGATAGTAAATAATCAACAATAACAGAATATTAGGAATAATAGGAGGCATGTGACCAGAAATAGGAAAAATATGATATATGACAACCAAAGGTCAACATCACCGTTGACCGCTTACACTGTGCTGACACTGCAACACTGACCTTGGCTTTGGTTCAAACAAGTACAGTGGTACCTTGGTTCTCAAATGCCTTGGTACACAAAAAACGTGGAACCCAAACACTGCAAACCTGGAAGTAAGTGCTCTGGTTTGCAAACTTTTTTTGAAAGCTGAATGTGCTCTGTTTTGAGTGTTTATTTATTGATTTGAGTGCCACACTTCCGATTTGAGTGTTACACTTCCGATTTGAGTGTTACACTTCTGTTTTGAGTGTTACACTGAGGTCTGTCTGTTTTTGCTATTTATTTTGCGTTTTTGTTTTTGCGGCTTTTTGTTTTTGTGACTGTGTGGAACCCAGTTCAGCTACTGATTGATTGATTGTGTGACTCCAGTACACTGTTTATTGCTTTCATTTTATGGATCAATGGTCTCGTTGGATAGTAAAATTAATGTTAAATTGCTGTTTTAGGGGTTGTTTTTAAAAGTCTGGAATGGATTAATCCATTTTTGCATTACTTTATATGGGAAAGTGTGCCTTGGTTTTGGAACGCTTTGGTTTTGAAACAGACTTTCGGAATGGATTAAGTTTGAGAGCCAAGGTACCACTGTAATTTGTAAGGGAGCAGCACATTAAGATGGAACCTTGTTTTGGAAAAGCAGATACTCCCACTTCTGAAGGGACTACCTGCTGTTAGATTTTTCTTTTCTTTTTTAGAAAGCTTAACTTTTCAGCAGCAGGTGCTGCTAATGGCCTGGGTTGGATGGTGGAGAGGAAGATACAAAAGAATATTCCTGGCAGGATAGCTGGTACTTCTGTTTGATTGCTTTGAGGATGGAAAAGGGTAGGGTGTGCAAAACTGCAGACCTTGTAAATCATCTGCATACCACATGCAACACAACCCTGACTTACAGAACACAGACTTTACTGTTCAGGAAAACCTATTCAAAAGCTGTAATCTAAAGTAATGTTGATAGTGTGGGACAGGATCTCCTGGCACTGTCAGATGCTGCTTCCAGTCCAGTTTTGGCTTAAATGTTTTGATTGTTTCATTTTCAAAACAATAAAGTTGGACAAGTACAGTTGTCAGGCTTCCATGACTATTAATATGTACAGTATGTTCACATTACATTGCTACATCCACAGTTTCTTTCACTTAAATAAGCATTATATTATAAGTGCATTTTGATCACTGGCATTAATGTCTTCCATAAACTGAAGTTTGAATTCTAGATGTCACCCTTTGGGATTATTAGAAATTACATTCAAATGCCCTTATATGTGGCTAAATCTGAAACTCTTTTATCAGAATTCCTATGTGGATATTCAAAAGAAGTGGGAAATAATTCGCTGATGCTTGAAAATTGAAAACAGTGGCAAACACCACCTAAGAGCTATTCCTAAGTGTTTTGAGGCCCAAATAAGCCCTTTATTCTTTTTTCAGAGTTCTGTATTATAGACGTGTATGCTAGGCTGACAACCTTTAGTCTTCTTGAATACTTGGGGAGATTTGTTTTTTAAGACTGCCTTCAGACTCACAAATCTGCACTGAGGTTGCGGTTCACAGGGACATGAAACTGGCTTTGATGATAGGTACTTTCTGATCTTTACAATTTTGCATAACAGCCCTTAGCACTGAGACAACCTGCTCCTGGGGCATTTAGTCAGTGGTGGACCTTGGCAGTGGCGTAGCGTGGGTTGTCAGCACCCGGGGCAAGGCAAGTAATTTGCATCCCCTAACCCGTGGATTTGCGCCCCCTAACCCTAACCCCCAGATGTTGCGCCCGGTGCGGCCGGCCCCCCCCTGCACCCCCCACGCTACGCCACTGGACCTTGGGGCCTCAAATTTCAGCGATGCCCTGTGTAACACCAAAAAATTGGAACTTTCCTCACTTCGCATCTTCCATTCTACATCATAGCTGCAGTGCCCCCGAGGCTCTGCGCTGAGTGCAACCAAGCCAGTGGTGCTCCCCTAAATCCACCTCTGATTTACCCATTCATATAGACCAAAGTTGGGCAACCTGTGGCCCTCCCGGTATTGCTTGATTCCATCTTCAACTAATCAACACACACAGACACACACACACACACACACACAGACACACACACACACAGACACACAGTCTAATGGAAAATAACATTCGAGCTATTACTTAAAATTGCACACTACAGTATATTAAAAAACAATTTCAAAATTCAATGATTTTTATTTCAAATGTGAATACTGCCACAAATGTAAAAAGCTTTGTACTAACACTGGGGCTTTTTTTCATAATTGGAGGTTTGAAGGAAACTGAAAGGTTATGCATGCGCACACCAGTGAAAGAGTTGATAGAAAGAAGAGTTCCAGCCACTTTAAAACTTTCCACCTCTGAGGGGCTCCATTTTTATTGCTGCGATCTGTTAGCACAAAGGAAGTCGCTGCTGCTGGTAAAAAGAAAAGGGAAATCTGAAATAAAGGACATGAAGCAAGAGAGGTTTGGAAAGTGAAGATGCTCAATGGTTTTTTTTTAAACTTGGTGACACTGTAGCCTTTAAGGGTTATTAAAAAAGCAGCAAAAGACCCCAGGAGTAATATTTCACAAGGCCGGAGCTTTTGACTAAACTGTGAGCCGTTATTGTTCCTGCTATTATATATGACCCAGGAATGCAGTGTTTTTACTGGCAGCCAGCAAGACAGCTTTTAGCTGGTAGCTGTCCAGGACGCCTGGCATGGCTACAGCATTCCTGCAGATTTGACACAATGATTTTAACCCAAATCCCACATGCTAGATATAATCACTTGATGCTTTTAGAAGGCGTTTTTATACCTAATATGGACAAAGAAGGATTCTGCCTTTTCAGAAATGTGATGTCTGCTGAGCAGCAGGTCTTGATCCAGAAATAGACTCATCTGTGTTCACTTAACTTCACTGCATCTTCACGATTTTAACCGCAGAAGCACACACACCTGCTGACCAGCCCAGTCATTCTCTGATTAGAACATTAATCTGCAGTTTCCTGTGACTTGTACGCAAACAGCTCAACAGCAAAGTGTTAACTGCAGAAAATATTTTGAAAGCCTCATAAAAATAGGGTTAAGACCAGGATTTTTAAATGTTGCCATCTCCTTTGGTTCGATTGGAAATGGAAGGAGCTAGTGTACCTGGCACTGCTGTTTTGTCCTTAATATGGAGCATGTGCTCACACCATCAGCACAACTGCAAATTAACTGCCTTTTAACATTCATAATGAAGGAATGTCTACATGATTATGGAGGACACTGTCAAACCACCTAGGTCATGGCTAGTTTCCTGATTGCTTTCTATTTGCAAGGCACCCGATGGATGTAGTAAGATTTGTGGTGGCCAAGGCCAGTCCTACTATTTGACAGAGTGAGGTGTAACCACCTCAGGCCCTAGGTACTGACAGCACTTTTTCCAACCATGAAGTTGTTACAGTAAGTGCCACACTTTAAAAAAAAAATTTTTTTTTAATTAAAAGTTTTCTTGGTTTACAACAGTTACGTGCATTGTCTCTTTTTTCAGATTGTGAAGTCCTTTCTACAAATCAGTTACATTTGATATAGGACATTAGTATTGTATACAGCATAGGGTTGGGGAAGAAAGGGGGGGAGAGGTGTGATGAAACTTATGTTCCTTTATATAGTGTGCATGTGGTTATTTTGTCAGTATGAACTGGGTAGGTTCTCTTTCTATTCACTTATTACATTTCCTTGGTAGTGAGAGGGATTGGGCAGAGTGTGAAGTGCCACACTTTTTAACAACAACAAAAAGATGTGCCGCTACTGCGTACCCTTGAGTACTCCCTGAAAAAAGGCACCGGGTACTGGAATGGGAGCAGCAGCAACATTACTTGATTGTCTGTATACTGACGCCTGCTCCAGCCAATCATTCATTTTTGTTGCCACATAGCCTTACCTTGGCCCCATAATCTAGTCTGAAGCCTTGGGCTCTGTGGAAAACGCTATCCTGTTGACAGGATTCAACTGCCAGTCAACTTGGCTTCAGTACATGGAATACGGCACCATCTTGTCCTTCATCTCAGGCAGCAAAATGTATTGGGCTGGCCCTAGTGGTCGCATTCTCAATGGTCCTCACCCCCAACTTTTCTCATAAGTGAACTTGGTGGCTTCAGTTCATATATGATTGAAAAACGACATCAATGGCAGAAATTCTAAATGTGCTGGAGGTTTCTTTAAAATAAAACAAAACTTTGATTTGGTATGATGATGGGGAAGTGTGTCCATTGCACAGCAGTTTCCAGAATGGATAAATGTATCTTGAGGTTCCAGCCTTCGGGAAAATAAGGTGATTTCCCAACAGTTTGACCACTTTGGTGGTGAAAGGAAAGATTCATGTTTAGAATAGTGGCTTAAAATGCGATTAAACCTGCTTTCTTTCTTTCTTTTACTATTGTTGTCAGCCAAGTGGAAAAGGTCCACGCTTACCTGAAGTATATTGTGTGATCAGCCGCCTGGGTTGCTTTGACTTATTTTCCAAGGTAAGCTGGAAGTTTTTTTAAGCACTGCTGTTGCATTAGCTGCTCACAGAAAACTTTCACACTTAATGAGTCAAGAAGATGAATTTTTTGTTTGATTGGCGATAACAGTATTTTAGAATTACTGTGCTGGACAGTTCATCTCTGTTATTGACTTTATTAAAGAATGCTTTATTACTTCTGTGCCTGAAGTGCATCTCAATTTGAAAAACATCTGTGTCTGTCGGTATTGGCACTCTCCCTCTCAGTCCATTGTATTCTAAAGCCACTTTTGGCTAAGCTGTAATTCTTGGCACACTTATCTGAAATGATGAGCCAGTATAACACTAACCCAGTATCTGTTTATTGCCAAATACAGGGAATACCTCCAGAACCTCTTTTTTTTAAAAAAAAAAAAATGTGGTTGGATGTGCATCCAATGGATATCTAATCCTCATGGCCCACATGCCCCTGTATTCAGTCTGCATTAATCCCCCTGCACACCCAAAATACTGATGCCAGGCTTGATAATCTCCCAGTTCCTTTCCGCTTCCCATCCCCAAGGCCTGTATCACCAAAAGTTGCTGAAACTTGGAAGTTCAGGATGCATATGCACCTGTAGATAAAAGATAACTTCATATCAAGATCATTGCATGGGTGGATTCTGTTAGGCTATGCTGTTTTCTGTCATCAAAGAAAGTTTAAAATGTGTTAATGGGAGTTATCTAAATAGCAGTGTCAAAGGCATGCAGAAGGCATTGCATTCATGCCCTGGTATCTCCAATAAAATAATCTCAGGAAGCAAGGCTAAAAAAGACTTCTGCTGCAGAGCAGCTGCCAGTAGGACAGTAGACAGTAGTGGTCTGACTACTGCAGCATTATACATCAACATCAAATTGCCTCAGAAATGGATGAGTTTTGCAAAAAAAGCTTCCCATTTGCAGTTCAGCTATTAATGGAAACTGTAAATGACTTACCTGAGCTATTTAAATGCCAGAAGGTAAAGCCGGAACTTTTTGATAGAAGCCCAGCAAACTAGTTCTTCATTTATATTATCACAAGCATCATTCTCCTTTCTATAAGGGTTCTCAGATATAGAAAGCTTTCAAACTTTGGTGATGGTTACTCAAAGGGAATTTGAACTCTCTTGTGCTGTTACTGTCTGCTCCTGAAAGACTATGGCTTAATGTGAATGTGCAAAGTGCTGGAGAGAAATTTGTGACTGCTTTTCTCCTCCTTTGGCCCTGCATATTCACACTGGGTTGTTTTTTTTGCCATGATTATGCTCAGTGTTGCACCTGAACCTGGGCACATGGTTTATTTCTGCCAGACAATGAACAAGTGGTAAGCCAAGGAACAAACATTGGCTACAGCTTATGACCCCTATGACCCCTATTGTCTCCCCACATTACTTGGTCCAGCTGTGCTGATTAGCTACAGTCCCTCTGTTTGACCATTATCTGTGTGGTGCTGCAAAGCAGCCAAGGTCCTGTAATTCCAGGTTATCTTTCAAGCTTTGGTGTCATTGAGAGATTCCTTGTTTAGATGGAATGTTAGTGACAGTCCTTCTCAAAGAAGTACGTTTAGATTGAGTCGATACTCAACTGGAAGGCTTCAGTCCGAGAAATGACATTTCTGGAAAAAGAAAGTTGGATATTGCTTGTTTGTTATTTTTTTTAAAAAATAAATGGACAAAACGCAAAATTTCTGATTTACTGGCACTTTGGTTGAGTAGAGTCAATATAGCATACATGTGTAAGTTGTCATTAAGGCACAGCTTCTCTTTTATTCTGCATTTGACTGTGATGGATCAGATACTGGATGAAGTTGAAAGGAGAAGAGGAATATCTGCTGCCCTGGTTTATCCATTTATGAGAAGTCTGATGGAGTCTCCTTTTCCTGCACCTGGAAAGACAATCAAAGTCAAGACTTTCCTGCCTGGAGCTGGAAATGAGGTAAAAAGAAACCTTAAACTTGCAAGTAAAACCCTAACACACATATTCTCTCTCTCTCTCTCTCTCTCTCTCTCTCTCTCTCTCTCTCTCTCTGAAACAGTAAAATAGAGAGAAAGAAAGTAGAACACAGAGAGCTATCACAGCTCTGGAAGTTACATGTATTGTGGATTTATTTTTTAAAATAAATTTCTTTTGGGAAGCTGCTTCATTAGGCAATTTACTTTGGTGTGTGTATGTGCGTAACTGCTTCAGGAATCTAATTTATATTTGTTTAACAGATTCTATGCTATAGGGCGTCTTGGTTTTATCTATGAAAATTATGACATCAGCAGGCTTTATCACAAGGTCAGCAAGCTAGCCATCAGAGTAATCTCAAGGTGTTTTTGCTTGTTGACTAATCCCTAGTGGTTAAGTCAGGAAGCTACAAGTCACCACAGGCAAGGATTGAAAATTATAACCAACATGTTGCAACAGTTTACTACTGTATATAAGTATGTCACAATTTTGTCTATATTTGGTCATTAAAAGGCTACATAGTTCAGCCTACAAATTAGTGTCACTAGAGATAATTCCTGCATTCATAACATACTGTATGTGAGCTAATTCTTTTTACGTTGTAGTGTATGAATGATGGAATGGTGTCAGTTTCACTCTGTGTACTTGGTTTTTTGTGCTTTTATATTGTAAACCACCCTGTGATCTTTGGATAAAGGACAGTACAGGGATCTAATAAGTAATAAAATAAATTATAATAAATAATAGTAAACCAGTACCAACATCAGCTTCATGTCAAGCACACATTAGGCAAAATACGCACTTTCTCCTTCTCTGCATATTGCGGAAAGTAATGTTTCCTGGGGAAAATACCATAAAAGGTGACATGAATTCTCAAGGCTACCAAACTGGGCAGACAATCCAAGAAATGTTTTGTTACTTTCAAATTCCACATAATAATTAACCAAAGTCAGGATGCAAGATTGGCATAATGTCCATATTATAATCAAGCCAGTTAGAACGTGACTTGTGTTTGTGGAATGCATTCAGGTGATAGAACTCCGAAGGCCAATGGACTCTCGCCTGGAACATGTGGACTTTGAGTGTCTTTTCAAGTGTCTGAGTATACGACAAATCATCAGAATCTTTGCCTCCCTCCTGTTGGAACGTCGAGTGATCTTCATAGCAGATAAACTCAGGTAAGTCACCCAAGAACTTCCCTGATGAAAATTAAATATAAGGCTGAAAATTAAATATAATGCTATGAGCATAGTGCTGCTCACTGTACAACCATTCATTAAAGCTAGTTGGGGATACTTCCAGTCATTCTGTCTCCCTTCTCATTACAAAAAATGCAATTGACTTGAGGTTACACTTTTACTGAGTGCTTTCACATCATTTTATAAAGTAATAAACCTGTAATACTATGCTACGTGTTATGTGTTACCCAAAGCTAGGGATTCCCAAATTGAGGTCTACAGACTGAGCTTTATTCAGGTGGTTCACAGTGTGTCTGTGAAAACAGTTACAATTCTAATACTGTACAGTAAAATACAATATAAAAAACAAAGCAAGCAATAAAAATACATGTGGAAATTATACAGCGCCTAGCACAGCCCATTCAATTGCTACGGCAGGCAGGAAAAAAAAATTAAATGGCATGTCAAGACCCCCAGGAATTTCCAAGTGGTTTGTGGGAGAAAAACTTTTGGGAAGCACTGGCCTAAGGTGTGAAACTTGGGGACTCACTCAGTCAGTTATATCGTTGTAACTCTGTTGTAAAGATGCCTCAACAGGTGGTGCTCTAGAGCACAAAATTTGTCTATGTGATTTTCATAGGGTCCCCCCCTTTTTGTTATAAAGATCTAAATTATTACTTCTTTATAGCTATCCTCTGAAGCTGAAGAAGTGAAAAGGAATTGAATAGCTTCAGCACCACACATTTTTGCTTGCATGAACTGGTTCGTTCTATGTAGAGGTGTGGTTAAGTAAAGGTAAAGGGACCCCTGACCATTACGTCTAGTCGTGACCGACTCTGGGGTTGCGGCGCTCATCTCGCTCACCCCGTCGCGGGGATTCGAACCGCCGACCTTCTGATCAGCAAGTCCTAGGCTCTGTGGTTATTAACCAGTAATTGGGGGTGGGGACAACTCTTATTGAGAGCACTTCCACAAGGCAGTTGTGGACTTGGTGCTGCTTACACATGCAAGTTTTGTGCAGTGTTCACATGTCATTCTCATCAAAACGTCCCATTTTATTTTTCTATTTAATATGGATTTACTGGTTCTACAAAAATTCTGATGTTAAAGAAAACAGGGCAAGATAGTCAATCCAGATTAAAAGAGGAAAAAATATGGAACAGCATTTGGGTGTGGACAACGTCATGAGGATGTTGTGAAAAATGTGTGTGCATGAGATTCATTGAGCTCACAATAAATGGCCCTGTGGAAGTGCTCTGTGTCCCATTAATGCTTTTCCAAGAGTGTTTGAATTAGATTCACCAAGAGGAAAGAAGTATGCTCTCCCAGTGTAATAAATAGATGTATTGGTCAGGGGGAAATGCACATTTCACTTTATGTCAGTGATGTGCACTCTAGTACTGTACCGGAAAGCAAAAGTGCAGAGAGCTAAATGAAACAGGAAGGAAAAGATAAATCATCGTAAAACGTATGTATGGGCATGAGGGCGCTATGCAGTGGAAGAAGATGGAAAATGCCACAGGCTGTTTTAAAGGACTAGAGAAGGGGTCAGCAACCTTTTTCAGTCGTGGGCCAGTCCACTGTAACCTCAGACCTTGTGGGAGGCCAGACTGTATTTTGAAAGAAAAAAAAATGATCAAATTCCTATGCCCCACAAATAACCCAAGAGATGCTTTTAAAATAAAAGGACACATTCTACTCATGAAAAACACGCTGATTCCTGGACCATCCACTGGCCGGATTGAGAAGGCGATTGGGCCGCATCCGGCCCCTGGGCCTTAGGTTGCCTACCCCTGGACTAGTGTAATGCTCTCTGCTGCAGTGGTCTGAAACCTTGGAGAGATACCACCAGTGTAGACAGTACTGAGCTAGACGGACCAAGAGATAAGTCGTGTATTTACCAGCTGCTACTGCTGAATGGTGACGAGAATGCTGCAATGTTCTACCTGCACAAAGGCAATTAAGATTCCATGCAGGCTGGTGACATCATTGGTTCACACCTGTGCAGCCACTGTGTTGGATTCTGGTCCCCTCATTTGTCATTACCTGGTCGCTGTTTGTGTGGGAACGCTTCACAAAATTCATTTTGTTATACTTGTGTATTCTTTGCAATACACTAGGTTGCGAACAATTGTTTCATAAATTCCTCATAAATAATCTCATTATTGCTGGTGTCTTTGCAAATCAGTGATGAAAGTCTGTTCAGGACATTGTTAATAGCATATGTAACTCAGTGGAGAAGCTCTGTTACATGATGACAGAGAACCATAACAGAAATTTCAGAGATCATTATTATTATAGTGTGAAATCTACAATTCTCACCAAGCATGACAGCACATTTGATTTTGCTAATTCCTTTGTGCACAATGCCCAACAAGATAAATCCTTCTACATGACTCATGTCTTTTCAATGTGAAGTTTATGTTGGCTTACATTCATGGGGGGAAATACTTAGTAGCAGGATGAAGGAGCTGGGAGTTTATTCTTTACATTGTAGCCATAGTTAAAACCGTTTTGTACAAGGGGATAGTTGATAATTGGCTGATGTGATGCGGAAAGTATGTACTTCCTCCTCACTCCATGCCCCCTACCCCAGCTTTATCATCCAGACCTTTGTGCTCTGCAGTTTGTCACATGAAGCTCACTCCCTGCAATCAAGCCAGCATACCAATTCATGTGAGACCACTTCAGCCTGCCCTGCAAGCATTCAGCTTTGCTCAAAATCATTTACTGAGGGAATCTTAGCATAGGGCTGGTTAAACTCCAGCAATGTTTCTGCTGGTGGTTGTATCAGGGCTTGTCCTCACTGGACTTTATCATGAGTTTGAGGCTGTTTGAGTCCAGAATTTATAGGTGTTGTTCACATGACCTTTCCCTCAACAGGAACCCATCCCACATATTTTGTTGAGTGAATTCGGATGCCCCCAATCCCCAGGCCATCCAAAAAGCAAAGCAAAATGCAGAGCAAATCTGCTGCTGTCTGACTGCCAGATGGGCTGCTGCTGTTTGCATTCTGTTTGGTTAAGGTGGCATGGAATGGGTGTGTGAACGCAGATGTTTTCTTGTTTGCAGAATGGAAGGAGGACTTTTTTCTACTTCCCCACTTCCAGCCACTCAGTGAAGATTGGGGAAAAGACCTGATTAAGAATATTAAGGCTGAGTGGGGATGAGGAGTTTTTGACAGCATAGAGCAGGGGTCGGCAACCTAAGGCCCATGGGCAACAAGTGGCCCATGGGGGTTGTTTAACCGGCCCATGGACCCCCGCCACCTGCTCAGTCAGCTCCCGTGCGCCACACTAAACCGGCGCGGAGCAGAGCGGGGACCGCCTTCTGCGATGCTGGCAGCTTCCCATTGGCTGCAGGAAGCTCCTTCAGCCAATGGGAAGCTGTGCACGCCTCCTCCGCGCCAGAAGGAGCGTCGGAAATAGTGTTTGTGCATGCGTGTGCACTCCAGCCCACTGCGGTGTCTGCGGGACCATGAACTAACCCAAGCCACAAAAACTTTGCTGACCCCTGGCATAGAGGTTTGTTTGTGGGGCCACCGTTGGAGCTCCAAATGCCCACACAAGCAGTTTGGGTCTCTTAGGACATCAAAATGGCTGTTCAGTTTGTGAAACAATGGATTGAATTTAGGATCATGACCTTTTTGTAGAATTGCCCTAAGTCTCAGTATAATGTAGCCAGGATCTTCAAGTCCTTGGCCCAGCCAACACCTGGTATCCATACCCAGTATACAGTGACAATGGCCATAGTTTCTCCCCTGCCTGTATGAAAGATTGCATTTTTCATATATTCCCTGTTTTGTAAAAATCAAAAGAACAAAAATCCTTAGAAAAACATATTGGCAAGGGATGCACAACTTTTTCAAAAAAAAATTTTTATTGCGCTAGTCGAAGTCCATGGTAACATCCAAAGAAGGAAGACGAAAGAGAGAGAGAGAGAGAGAGAGAGAGAGAAGTTGCTACATACACTATATGCAGTAAAACCATGGTCAAATCCACCAAAATCTCTTATTACACAAAATAAAAAGTAATTCTCAGATAAAATATGCAAATTAGATCTTAGAGTCCCCTTTGCAATTCACTGCTGGATGCAAAATTTGTAATCCACCAAGTGGAATGCAGCCCACCAACCATGCTCATCAGGTCACCAGCAGCACAATAAAACTATCTGTTTTGCCCATCTAGGATTGTAGAAATAGTGAACTTGGTAAGCACTTAGGAGACCATGTGGCTGGTAGGCTGTAGTGTGCAGATGTTGCCTGTCCAGATTATTGTGACTATTCAGCAAGGGAATAACTTAATTGCAACAAAACTCAGAAGTAGAGCCCTAATCAACAACACACAGGATGATGAAGTGGCCTACAACACATGCTTGCATTATATCCTGGGACATATCGCATGACAATTAGTTGCTCTTAAAAATCCTTTTGTGTTGTGAAATATTCAGCTTTTGTTTCCTCTCCCACCCCGTATCTGAAACATTATCCATTAAATATCCCCGAGTATCCTAGATTCCTGTAAATGCTGTCCCATCATCTTCTGCTGTGGTTTTCTCCTAATCTGTGCATTCAGTTCTTTGACTTTGAATATCACCATTGTTCCTGAATGCATGTGTTAGCATATTCTGTAACTTGGGGACTTTTCTCACGGTTACAGCTATTCACTCAGCATTTTTTAACTGACATTTTTTCTTTCATGGGTAGCAACAATGACTCATGCTCTTATTTTGATATTTTCAAGGGGAAGCATTTTTTTTAACAAAATATGTATGGCATGTCATTTTTACAATTTGAGTACAGAAAGAAACAACAATGGGTCTCATGCTTCTAATCTGGTGTCCCATGGGACCAGAATTAGAAGTTAGACCTACAGTATGTCTGCCTTAAGTTGAAATTGGACATAACTTCAGGGCACTGAACTGATGCTGACCATCTTACCATGGTTTTAAGTGGCTTGTGGATTATAGATCGCCTGAGCTGGCATCCCCTTTGGACTACAGTTGTAAACAAATTCTTGCACATGAATTTTCATGTGAAAGACCCATACTTGAAGGCTGGTGAGCCTACTTGGAAACCGCTTGTTTTCAACTGCAGTTCAAAATGTGCTTGTGGTGAAGAAGCAGTGGGAGCAGTTCATCACAACCATAGACCATGATTTTATATCCCATCATTCAGCCCACTTTAGGAAGGCTTTGGTGGTTTGCAAAATGGCAATTGGCATATAATGACCTGCTGAGAAGAGCCCTAGTTCAGCTTTTGGTGAGGACCCAAATTGAAAAAGTGGCCTGACAGTGAGTTGTAATGCACGCTGGCAGTTCAGGCTCCAACCACATCTCAGTTTCCGCATATAAATTGGACCACATCTTGGCTAGATGTTTATTCCATGACTATGCCAGCATGAGGCACCTGTAACACCCCCCCCCCTTCTTAATTGCCCCATGACTTCTATGCTTACAATATAAACAACCAAGTATAGCTAAGTATCATGATAAGTTAAATTGTCCAAGTTAATGGAGTTTCAAATGTCTCCAGTTTTATACACTACAAAAAGATCTTTGTTCTCCATTCAAAAAGACATTCAGTCCAGGTACTCACTACGAGATATGCTAAAGAGGCATACAAGCATACAAAGTTACAATTCAGCCTACCAGTCCTGTTTTTTTAATGATATGTGTAAAAGATGCTAATGCAGCAAGGTTATTTCCATAATCAACCAATAAGTAGAAGGAGAGGACTCTGCAGTTGGCGGCAATATTGGCTGGAGAACTGTTGCCAGGCTGTCTGTCTGGGTGGCACAATCAATATAAAGGAATGTGCAGAACCTGTACAACAGAGTACCCTTTTCTTTTCTTGCTACTTTTTGGTTTAGTACTAAGTACTAGGCTAACCAGTTTGGAAGTACTAGGCTAACCAGTTTGCCAAGCTACTCAGATCTGAATATTCCAATCTAGCTAACCTATTTTCTTATCAAACCAAAAACAAAGAAAGCAACAGCATATCTTCTGGCAAGTTAAAGGCTCTCATATCTATTGTGTCGAACCTTTCATGAACCAAAATCCATTTCTCCATTCATAAGCTCCAGCCTACAACAATTTATGCTGCAATAAATCTGTTGATCTTTAAGATGTAAATATTTGTTCATTTTGTTGCAGTCGACTAATGCAACTACTCCTCTGGAAGTAAAAAAAGAAAAGAAAAAAAGTTGTTATGCATGTATAAAACTGCCTTTGATCACATGTTTGCTACCCAGTTGTCTCACAGTGGCTCTGTGCATTGGACAATTCATGGGCGGGGGGGGGGGGAATCTAGTGAAGTGGCCCAAAGCAAAAAGTTCCCCAAGCGTGGGAATTGCCCATGAGAGAGAGGATGTTGTTTCTGATTTACATCACAGCCCTGCCTTCAAGAGGAGGGCAGGTTACAAAAGGGCATTCTATAGAAAGCAAGGAGTATGTGCTGAACACTAAGGAATGTTTGTGTTCCTGCTTTTAGATTAACATGGTTCTCACTTTAGTTCCATTTGCTTATTGACTTGACCAGTTACACTTGAAACTTCCACAGTCATTAAAAGCGAGTTAAAGGATTATGCCTGGAAGCCTGTGAAGCATGCTCCACATTTTCTTTTCCTGAATCAGATGGTGGTGTTTTGTTTGTTTTTAAATCAAATACACTATTCAGCAAGATAAGAGTCAAGGCTAGCACATCACATGTTGGATAACAGTACTAGGAGGGAAATGTTTGCTAAGAAGGCAGCATTAATCTTTGTGTAGGTAGGCAAGGTCATGAAAGTCAGTTGCCTACACCCGGAGCCCTGTGTGGTACCAAATCCATTTCAGTAGAGACAGATCTGCCTTTTTTACTAAAGCAGAGTGGGAAAATCCATTGGGCAAGGGTGTTCCCAGGTTATTTGAGGGATTGCTAGATCTTACATTATATTTATTTGTTGTATTTATTTTCCCCAAGGGACTCAAAGTGGTGTGTATGGATTTCCCCCTCCCCATTCATTGAGTCATGGAGTTGGAAGGGACCCTGAGGATCATCTAGTCCAACCCCCTGCAATGCAAAACTATGCAGCTGTCCCTTATGGGGATCGAACCTGCAACCTTGGCATTATCAGCCTTGGCATTATCAGCACCATGCTCTAACCAACTGAGCTATACCTGCAGGCTATACCTACAAGACTGTTTTTGTTAAGAATATTCATCTACTACTTGTCAGTTCAAAACTGAACCACTCAGGGTGCTTAAAACATGTAACAAGGCTCAGAAGAACAAACTGAGAAGCTAACAAATGAGCAGGAGGAAAAAAAGAGCAAAACCAAAGGCTTGGGAAAGAAGAGGCCTGGCAAAATTAACAAAACGTGTAGGCCAAAGGCTGCCTAAACATAAATGTTTTCAGCACGTGTTGAAATGCTACTGGAGAAGGAACCAAGTGGTTTCCCCAAAGCAGAGAATTCCAGAAAGTGGGTGTCACTACTGAGAAAGTCCTCACATGTGTCCCAGCCAGGTGTGCTTGGAATGGGAGTGGAGCACGCAAGAGCGCCTCTCCTGGTAACCTGATTTGGATTGTGTCTAGAAACAGACAGGCTGCCACTGCAGCTGAGGTAATAAAGGAGTCACATGCTCTACCAACTGCACTTTGAGCTACCCGCAGATAGAGCGTCTTACAGTAGTGTAGTCAGGCCTGTGGAGAGACAGGCCCATGCCGGAGGGCGGTACACTTGCCCCAGGCCTTGGAGGGCTAAGCTGGCTGGGGGGTCCCTGCCAGGGACTGGCTGCTTTTTTGTTTGAGTTTATAACGTTATTCTAACAAGACTCCCACCTCAGGCCTCACAGCAGGCTTGTGTACAGAGACCAAGTCTGTCTTCTCCCAAAACAAGAGCAGTTGATACACTTGCCAGAGCTGGGCAAAAGCACTCTTGGACAACACCTGGGAATGCAGGAACAGGAGTACCCTCAAACCATGTCCCTGCTCTGCCAAGAGAATCATAGAATCATAGCAAGTTGGAAGAGACCACAAGGGCCATGGAGTCCAACCCCCTGCCAAGCAGGAAACACCATCAGAGCACTCCTGACATATGGTTGTCAAGCCTCTGCTTAAAGACCTCCAAAGAAGGAGACTCCACCACACTCCTTGGCAGCAAATTCCACTGTCGAACAGCTCTTACTGTCAGGAAGTTCTTCCTAATGTTTAGGTGGAATCTTCTTTCTTGTAGTTTGGATCCATTGCTCCGTGTCCGCTTCTCTGGAGCAGCAGAGAACAACCTTTCTCCCTCCTCTATGTGACATCCTTTTATATAGTTGAACATGGCTATCATATCACCCCTTAACCTCCTCTTCTCCAGGCTAAACATGCCCAGCTCCCTTAGCCGTTCCTCATAAGGCATCGTTTCCAGGCCTTTGACCATTTTGGTTGCCCTCCTCTGGACACGTTCCAGTTTGTCAGTGTCCTTCTTGAACTGTGGTGCCCAGAACTGGACACAGTACTCCAGGTGAGGTCTGACCAGAGCAGAATACAGTGGCACTATTACTTCCCTTGATCTAGATGCTATACTCCTATTGATGCAGCCCAGAATTGCATTGGCTTTTTTAGCTGCCGTGTCACACTGTTGGCTCATGTCAAGTTTGTGGTCAACCAAGACTCCTAGATCCTTTTCACATGTACTGCTCTCAAGCCAGGTGTCACCCATCTTGTATTTGTGCCTCTCATTTTTTTTTTGCCCAAGTGCAATACTTTACATTTCTCCCTGTTAAAATTCAACCTCATTCCACCCAGCTTAACCTCTACTACCACTGAGCTAAGAGTCTTCCCATCCTGACCAAGAGCTGGATCAAATGTCATTTTATCATTCCTAGATAACTAGTTGCTGGCATCTGTGCTGGAAAGTGCACAAGATTCTGACAGGGCATTTCCCATCAGGAACTAGTAATAGTCGCTGTCCTCCCCACTACATTTCTCCACTGATTTCCCTTAAATACATTGGATCAGCACAGTTCTCATCTGGTTCATGAGCGCATGGCACACCAGTGCCTTTGTGGTCTGAAAAAGCACTATGAGTGCTGGAGAAATCTGACATATGTGCCCTAAGAGTTCTACTGTGACATTGCATAGTTTACAACCTAGCACACAGAAGCTTCTCTCCTGTCCGCACATAGCTCCAGTTGCTATTGCTGAGCAAATGGTCTTGTATGGTCTTTTAGATGGTTTTTGCTTAGAGAGTTGGCAAAGGAGTCTTCAAACAGACGTTTGATGCCATCTAGGGTCTTGAAAAGGCCTTGCATGTCAATAAATAGATGGTTAATTGACCACACAGCATTTTCATGTAAAAACTTGTTTAGTGAATTCATAACTCTCTGAAATGAAAAGTATTCTTGTGGAAGAAAGCTTTGTGAGGGACTTTCTTCACAAACTTAAGGTGACAACACACTTGGAATTCAATCCAGACCATGACATTTGAGCTAACCTTCATCACAGTTAAAACTTGTTCAAGCATATTTGCTTAAACAAGTTTTAACTGTGACTAAAAATTATCGTAAGTTGCTCAGATCTTGGCACAAGTGTTGCTATCTTAACTTCAGGAAGAAAAAATCCCCACCCTCACCTGCACAAAGCATCACAAGTTAAAGTGGTGGTTCTTGAAATAAAAGTCCTTTCCTTTTTTTGCTATCCTAAAGCAGATTGGACAAAAAAAGCTATTTGATTGTAGCCTTCCAAAGAAGACTACTGGGAAGGCACTCTGGGTAAAAGCATGTTGTTAGCAGGGGATTTCCAAAGAATGTGATAGCAAAGCATAGCAGCGAGGGCTTTTTTGAGTGCACAGAGGTTTCTGAAGTGCCTTTCATTGGAAAGTGCTCTGAAGATGGAGCATATCCTGCAGATGGAAGAACTTGAGAACAAAGTCAAGGGCAGCAGGAACTGTGGCTTTCCAGTTCTCAGGCTGAGCTGTGCTGGTCAAGGACAAGGTGTTCTTCCATTGCTTACAGATGGTGTGAAAAATGTAAGCAGGGATATACAGCATATGGGTTTGTATGAGGAGGAGGCTAGTTGAATGGGGAAATAATGAAAATTGCTGCACAATTTGAAATAGAAAGCATCAGCCGTTAAGCTAATAAGAGCCTTGATTACCCACTGTTTATCCTTGGTAGGATTCCTTTGTCATCTGCATGGCAGGCAGAAATTCAACAGGCATAATTTCCCTGATCATTGCATCTTCAAACTGGGAAAAGGCTTGTCAGGCTAGCTGTTGAAGGTGGCAGGTGACCCTGCTGGAAACAGGGCAATAGGAACCCTCCTCTCAATGTTCTTAGTGGCAATTGTCCTTGACAAACCACTAGCTGAATGAATTGATGATGATGATGATGATTTTATAATAAATTTCCCCAGCCACTCTGGGCAGCTTCCAACAGAATATTAAAATACAATAACCTATTAAACATTAAAAGCTTCCCTAAACAGGGCTGCCTTCAGATGTCTTCTAAAGTCTGGTAGTTGTTTTTCTCTTTGACATCTGGTGGGAGGGCGTTCCACAGGGCGGGCGCCATTACCGAGAAGGCCCTCTGCCTGGTTCCCTGTAACTTGGCTTCTCGCAGTGAGGGAACCAGAAGGTCCTCAGCACTGGACCTCAGTGATATGTTATGTGAGAGCATGTGGGGATAGCAAACACTTCTTTGCACTTTTGGTTTAAGATCGACAGGCAATTCATGTATTACGATGTATGGGCTGCTCCACTTCTGGAAGCACACACATCTCATTCTGAGGAGATGTGCAATTTCTCCATCTACATGTTATACTGGAAGTGAGGTTCATGCTTCTTTCCCCCTCATTTATGGGTAACATGTCCAATGTTTTCTTCACTCCCAAACAACAACAAAATCCTATCAAGACTAGACAAAAAATCCTATCATGGCTATCAGTAGGTAAACAGTAGGTAAACAATCATCCTGTCATTTACTAGAGCTGCCAACTTTGGCAGATTAGTTTCAGCTCATAACAGGGAGGCTGGCGTACCATGTGGTAGCTAGAATCTTGTTCTCAGATACTGATTTTGAATGGGTTCACTCCTTTACCATATTAACCCAAAGCTGTGCTCAATACAGTAATTGTTCCATTGCTTTCCCCTGAAAAATGTTAAAGTGTATATGTAATTAATTAATTGATTTACTTTTCAAAAACAAAATTTGTCCACTCTCTTATTGTTTGGCCAGCATTTTCTCTAGCTGAATCTGGATCCTGAACTAGTAGGATCCTGAACTAGTGAAAGTGATTCTTAGAATATAGTATGCTCTTAAAGTGTTTCAGTGATATATTTTGAACTGTGCCTCCCTTTTTCTTTTACTCTTTTGCTGTATTACTAATTAGGTTTATTAAATTTATACATTGTTTCCTGGTTAAAAGAGAAGAAGTCCTGAAATAATTTGCAAGAAAAGTTTAAAAATACAATAATAAAATCATATAAGCCTATTAGAAACAGATTAGCAGGACAATATATCATATCACTGGGGCTATCCAATTGTCTAGGGAAACAATATAATTGTTGCCAGGGGTTAAACTCTGGCAAGGTTTACACCAGGTGGGCTTCCATAAACTGGTGACTGGTGATGATTTTTGACTAAGCAGGAAAGATTGGATTTGGATAAGTGCAAAGTCATCCTGAAGACCATTTTGTGGTGCGTGAATGTAGGGTGTTCTCTTTTCTTTGAGTGTGCTTCCAGACAACTGGTTTATTGAGTGTTCATCCAGACTTGTTTGCAGGGAGTTTCAGTGACACCAGCTATTTAATGAGCGCTCATTCTGATTTGTTTGTGGGGAGGTTAGACGACATTGCACAAAAGCAAATGTTATCCCATATTTTCCAGTGCATTTTCTGGTCCCTTTCCTTATCGTAGAAAGTCACATCTTTTGGGGAAGTGTGCAACCTGAATTTGCTGGTATGTGATTTAACCCCATCTGAATATAGTGACAAACTAGAAGTGTCCTGACTTTTATTAAGAAGCAAGCAGAAAGTTTTGTTTGTTTGTTAAAGCACATGCTAATGTCCATTCTGTTTTGTCCTCAGCACCTTGTCCAGCTGCTCTCATGCGGTGGTGGCTTTGCTGTACCCCTTCTCCTGGCAACACACATTCATTCCAGTCCTGCCTTCTTCCATGATTGACATTGTCTGCTGCCCTACTCCATTTCTGGTTGGATTGCTTTCCAACTCACTGCCTAAATTAAAGGAGCTACCAGTAGAAGAGGTAGGAATGGAGTCTATAGTTCATTGTAAGTGAAATTCCCAGGAAATAACTCTGCAATAGATTTAACAAACCTTTGTGCTTCAATCCTTACTTGCAACTGATGGGAGACAATGCCATTACCTCTCTGAA
Organism: Podarcis gaigeae; assembly: GCF_964106915.1. NCBI lineage: Eukaryota > Metazoa > Chordata > Lepidosauria > Squamata > Lacertidae > Podarcis > Podarcis gaigeae. The sequence continues at coordinate 69,738,668 of NC_139678.1, forward strand.
AGGTTTCCTCCTCATTGATGTGCAAGCTGCACTGCAGGGGTGGGGAACCATTTTCAGCCCATGGACCATATTCCCTTCTGGACAACCTTCTGAGGGCCACATGCCAGGGGTATGTAGGGCCAGAGGCAAAAGTGTGCCAAGCAGTGAATCTCACTTTTTCTAGTAGGCTAGTTTCCACATACACCACTCTATCCAGGTAAGCAAAAGACAAGATGAGAGTTCAAGGCTACATTCTAGGCAGGCAAAAACACTCATTGGGGTGCAAAGTAGGGTAGGGGGGATTGGCCTGGGAACAGGGTGGTGCTACAGAGGCCAGATAGAGAGGCATAGAGGACACATTTGGCTATTGAGCTTGAGGTTCCCCAATGCTGCTAGAGTGAGCATAACGCTGAAATGCCAGTTTTGGGATAGGTGATCTGAATTGCAACTCATTGATTTTGATAAGCTTATATTCTTACATCCTTATGAGGTAGATGCACTCATTTTTTAATTGTATTTCTGCCTGTAACACCTGCAAAAATGGACTATGGTAGAGAAACAGACCATTTTAAAAGAAGCAAGTTTGTCCAGGACAGATGTAGAATCTTAGTTCTATTTGGGCATTCTGCTCATATGCAAACCCTACAATGCAAGCAGTTGAGCATTCTAAGCTGTGCCATTGTGTCACTATTCCCGTCGTCTTCCAACTTATGAAGGATGGTCCTGTAGAGCAAGGGACCTCCTCTACTCATGGAAGCTCTTTGCACAATTCAGAATCCTCCACTTCACATAGCTGTACTCCCTGAGTTGGAAAGTGATGAGTGTAGCCCTCTCATTTCTGCTCACCTTGCTCCCATGTGAGTTTTACATATGAGGAGCACGCCTGAATCGAACTCTTATGGGTATCTGGGTATTTTCTACCAAATGCATGGGAGTGGAGAAGCAACTATCAATACATAGGCTCTTACCAATTACCATATCATGATTATTAAAATTGAGTGGTAAATTTACACAGACCATTCTAGGAAGGTATATTGGCAGCTTGTTGCTTAGGGAGCAATGTGGTCGAAGTGCTGTTGCCCACAACTATTCTGTTCTGAGCTGAATTCTGAGTTTATTCATTCTCCTTTACATACTTTCATCCATCATGAAATTAGATCAATGTGAGAACGAATTTCCTGTGGTGCAAACATGGCAAACATGAGAGCAGAGGATGAGGAAGATACTACATTGGTAATTGGCACCAGTCCAGAAAATATTAAGGACAACTGCATACCTGACGGTGTCATTGTTCTATTTCCATGGGTCATGAAAGCAGGGGAAGAGGTGTTTTGATAGGGCTGATTCTGAGCCACTATTTGTGACATGTGCAAAGCAGGTTTCTTTGTTTCTTCTTCTTCGTCTTCTCCTCCTCCTCCTCTCAAATTTCTTATTATATTGCTGTTTATATATACAAGGGTAGCTTCATTCAGTATCAGAGAGTCATAAGAATTGCTTATGAGTGTCTGGATCTGTTACTATTCTGGTAATGTCTGAGTAAAAGGAATGACATGGTTTCTTCCCATATAATAGGAACATAGGGAGGCCCATGTCATAGGTACCGAGGAAGCTGCCTTATACTGAGTCAGACCATTGGTCCATATAGCTCAAGAGTTGGCCCATCCACCTGTCAAAGTTGGCTCACAAGGCTGATTGATCCTAATAAGGATCTGGCATTTGGAGCCAAAAATGTTCCCCACCCCTGGTTTATATGCATACCTTCTCAGATACTAGTAGAACTGTGTCTTCTTGAATAAAGGAAGGATCAAACAATCCCCATCAGCCCCAGCCAGTGTGCCAAATCATCAGGGATCATGAAAGTTTTAGTCCATAGCATATGGAGGGCACAATGCTGATGTAAGACACTCAGCTTAATTCTCATAGGAGTGGATGTTCAGTACACTACACACACCACAAGCTTGGGTTCCTGCTTTATACATTATTGGTGCATACTAAACACTCTGAAGCCACTGGATGGCACTAGAAGTTCAATTTGGTGGTCAAACTTGTATTTAGATCTCCCCTTTCTTGTAAAGACAATAACATGTCTCCAGGCACCACGATAAAACTTTTCTCTGTTGATTACCTTTTAGGCTTTGATGGTGAACCTTGGATCTGATCGTTTCATCAGACAGGTACTGTGTGTTTTTTATGTGTGTTGAAATATGCAAAACAACTTCATAGCCCATTAGTAAAACATAAATAGAGTTAACAGGCCGAGTTGTGAGGTTGTCCCATCAGTTAAGAATGAGAAAACATGGTGGGTGTGTCAACATTAACATTCAAACAGCATAAAACAAAATAAAAACTTCAATTACAAATAGAACAACCAACAACATAAATTCAGATGTTCAATACACCTCATCTCTTCTCAAAATCCTGGGCAAGGTGCTGCAACATCACTGCCAAATCTGGCTTTGGCCTGCTTTCTCTTCTCACAGTGTAAGAGTTGAATGCTTTATTTACAACATGGTGTGAAATATCAGATATGCTTTTCAGTTCTAAATCCTGAAAAAGTTTGATTGGAAATAAGCCTGCTCATTGTTTTCCTCCTTCAGATGGATGATGAAGACACACTTTTGCCTAGGAAATTGCAAGCAGCTCTGGAGCAGGCTCTAGAGAGGAAGAGTGATTTAATAAACCAAGATTCAGACAGCGAATCAGATGAGGGTAAGAGAGGCTGGGAACAAGTCCTGTTTACAGTCGAATCTTTGTGGGATGGGGAATAATATGTTCTTGGAAGCTAAAGAGGGAAACAAGAATGTTGTATGTAAACTGATCAGCGAACTACAAAAATATATATTTTTCAACATTTAAAGGGTACTTCACAACACACCATTACATTCTCACGCTGAATGTAACTGACCTGTAGAAAGGACTCTATGAATTGAAAACAGAGACGTTTTATGTACCACTGTTAACTATGAAAATCCTTTAAGAAAAACAACTTCAAAAAATGTACTTCACAACAGTAAACCATTCAGTATTTAACGATGGCACACATTTTTTTCCACAACTCTGTCACGCATTGCTAACCTTTTGATTGACTATAGCCAGCTATTCTGGAGAGTGACTTCCATGACTGTTTCCCCCCCTTTTTTTTTTTTTTTTTTTTTGGTTCACTTATTGTGTTTGTAAGAATTTAATTACAAGCTTGGATGCTGTGCTATTCCCAATGGAAGCGAAACAGGAGCCACAGTTGGTTCAGAGCAGCTTGCTGTGTTGATCTGAGTCATTGTGACTTCCCTCGGAAAACAACTGATGCATCTGTGTTGAAGTGTTTGGTAGCCCTTAAAGAGACTTTAGAACTATTTTAATATTTCTTAGGTTCTGAATGGCTGAGTTCCACACGCTTGGCTTTGCAGAGCTCGATACTCATTTTGATTTGTTACATGAATGTCCGTGGGATTGTGCTACATGCATCCTTGCAAAAGTGCCCTGTCATTTAGCCTTTTTTTTAAAGGATACAAATGGTTTTTTAATCAATTTAATAATACTAGTTAGCCTATGACTAGGGAAAGGGAAGAAAAGGTCTCTTGTTTATTTACAAATTAAAGGAAGGAATTTATTTTTTAAGAAATATTTATTAAAGTTTTACAAAAACAAGAATACAAAAATACATGAAAAAAGAAAATAAAAATACAACATACAAAAAATAGAAACAAATCCGTTATTCATAACTTTAAACTCATTTACTTATTTCTTTGACCTCCTCACACCTCCCCTTCTTATATTCCCATTTACATAATCAAATCAGCAAATCCTTACCCTCTTTCATTTATCTTAACTCTATTCTTAACATATTATAACTCTATATTTCCATCCGTTATCGATTCATTCTCTGCTCCTTTCATACTAATGTTTGACCATTCCTTTTTTTAAAAAAAATATTTTTTATTCAATTTTTTAAACACATACAAAAAAGACAAGCACAACACATAGTAAAGACAAACTAAAACAAAAACAAACATGTATAATTTCACAATCTTATTTTCGTATACCTTCTTTCATCTGACTTCCCCATACCTCCCTTTCACTGCATCCTTATTTTACAATTTTTTAGCAACCCGTCAATCCATTTATCCATTTAATTCCCTTTCATTAAGTTTTCTTTAATTTATTAGTTACAGCTGTAATTCTCTACTTCTTACCCCTTGACATCTAACCCTCCTCAATTTTACAACAATTTTTGAGATACATTTTAAATTTCTTCCAGTCTTCTTCCACTGTCTTTTCCCCCTGGTCGCGGATTCTGCCGGTCATCTCTGCCAGTATTCCTTCACAGTTTCTTTCTTAGTTAAACAAAATAGTTTCTCCATGAGATTCAAAGGCATCCTCATTAAAGGAAAAGGATCTTGCAAAGGCTGTTTGGAAACAAACATTTTGCTTAGCTCCTGGTATAATTGTGGTATATACTCTAAACCCATTGGTATTCTGATAAATGAGGAAAATGCCCAGAATATAATGTTTGAAGAACAAAGTGAAGGTCTTCAAAAAACCTGCTCCAGAAGACCCAACCAAGGATGAGTGAAACCCATTTTTTGGTATTCGTACAGCCTGTGGTTATGAGAATTGAGGAAACTAGCATGCTGTCTTTACGTCAAATGAATTTTAAATGTATATCAAATGATTTTGGGGGGTGGGAGTGATGCTTCTAGCTGCTGGACAGTCTCTTGGTGATGTCCTGTTGAATACAACATTTTTTCCCTTGCACTTGTTGGCTAATCTGTTGTACACCACTTAGACATTTTAAACAATAGTCTGATAATGAACATCCTATTCTAATATCCTAATAATGTTTATGTGCTATTTCAGTGACAGGGAGCTGCAGAGACACACACAATGGTATTCAGGAGTTGGGGGAGGAGACATCTAATTTATACTGTGTGGGTTCTACTATATACTGTTTCCTCTTTCTTGCAGAATGTAATACTCTGAATGGATTAGTATCAGAAGTGTTCATCCGTTTCTTTGTGGAGACGATCGGACACTATTCCCTTTTCCTCACTCAAAATGAAAAGGCCGAGCGAGTCTTCCAAAGAGAGGCTTTCCGCAAATCTGTGGCTTCAAAGAGCATCCGCCGTTTCTTAGAGGTCTTTATGGAATCTCAGATGTTTGCTGGGTTTATCCAAGATAGAGAACTCCGAAAATGCAGGGCAAAAGGTAAGGCCTGTTCTCTCAACTGTGAGATGGCCTTTTCATTTATTAATGTATTGTAGTACTCCTAACTTGCAGCTTACAAGCATTTAACCTGTGTGCATTCAGCTTACGCACTTGGCATTTATTTTTAAAGGGAGCGGGTGTCTAGGAAAAAAAGCTTTGGCAATCCCACCCACCATCTCCTAACAGGAGAAAGGCTGATGAATGCTGGGATGAATGAAGACATGGAACTTTTGAAAATAAGGCTATTGAAATACCCTTCAGAAAACAAATGGGGTGTGTGTAAGAGAGAAAGGGTCTCTGGCTGCCACAAAAGTAAGAGCACTAGGTATTGATCCTCCTTTCTCTTTCATCTTTCATCCATTTCCCACAGGTCTCTTTGAACAGAGGGTTGAACAGTATTTGGAAGAGCTTCCAGACACTGAACAAAGTGGAGTAAATAAGTTTCTGCGAGGCCTTGGTAAGGAACTTAAAACAGAAGCTTTGAAATATTGAAGCATGTGCATCATGTTTAAAAAATGCTAAGAAAAGGCCCTATTATAAAGCACATTTTGTTCCTGGAGGCTTCTTCATTGTAGCATCTGGTAGATATTCAAGAGAAGGTAACATTTATTAACAAGTAATGGAAGAGCTTAGCTTCCACAGAAAGTGCTGACCTATTTAACAGTCCTGGTAACATGCTTTGCTTCATGATCCAATGTGTACAACAACTGAAAATTCTTTAGAAGGGCCTCAGTTGATCAAATGAAATTATAAGGGAGGAAACTATACATGTAGATGAAAAGCAGAAATGGGTCAAGGACCTGCCCCCCAAACCCACACTTAAAATTGCAGTCTCTTTATTTTTTGTAAAAATTGGGACTTTGTTTCATTCATTCATTGCATATAACGTAAAGTCCATATAATGTAAAGCTCATGCTTTTCAAAAGAATCGAGGGCAAAAATATAACAATATGCTTTAACAATATGTCCTTAAATGGGATGTGGAGAGGAGGCTGTGGTGAGGACTTTAAAAAACAGAGACAGTAAGCTTGTCAACCCAGTACAATTGTACAGTAGTGATAGGGAAGACATCATTTCTTTGTACACAGAAATTGTTACCTGTGCGCACACACTCCATGTATGTGTCAGATTGTTCTCCTCTGCTAATTAATTTTATTATAATGTTGGAGCATGAAAATAAATTTTAAGATATACAGTGGTACCTCGGGTTAAGAACTTAATTCGTTCTGGAGGTCCGTTCTTAACCTGAAACTGTTCTTAACCTGAGGTACCACTTTAGCTAATGGGTTCTCCCGCTGCTGCTGCACCACTGGAGCACAATTTCTGTTCTCATCCTGAAGCAAAGTACTTAACCCGGGGTATTATTTCTGGGGTAGTGGAGTTTGTAACCTGAAGCGTCTATAACCCAAGGTACCACTGTAAAACGAGAGTGTTTCATCATTGTGTTTTATCTCATGTACATAAACCAGGATTGTGGTAGTAGTGAATGCTATGCTGCTTTTCTGAGACACCACCAAGATATAGATTGCATTGTATGCTGTGACCTCTTTACCAAAAAGAAGTTGTGCTGTTTTGAATTATTGATGGTTTAAAATGTATATTAATAACTATGATATCTCATTTGTGTTATTTCAGGAAATAAAATGAGGTTCCTTCACAAGAAGAATTAATTCATTTCTACTGAAATATGGATCCAAAGACTATTTATGATCACCACCTACATCTTTTTTTCAGATTCTGATGCTGGAGGGGCAAAATTAGCTGGTCACAAGTTTAAGTGACTGCAAATGATGTTTCACTGTGCATCAGCAATAATAATAATAATAATGTATTTGAATAGATATTTGTAAATGATGTGCTGTAAGCGTCCTTAACAAACAAAAATTGTCACGAGCACGGACAACTGTGGTAATATTTGTATATTCCTGAAAATAACAGGTGCTTCTTTCTTTAGTGCAAACTGAGTTATACTTGGTGCAAACTGAATAGCTAATTATGTGCAGCCGACTGTCTCAGCGGAACCACTGACTTCATCAGATATTTGTGAGAGCTACATGGTGTACTGTGGAAGTGAATGAACTCCAGTGTGGGAATTTGGGGGTGGGGGTATATGAAAGAGGTCTGATTTTTTATATGACAGAGTTTATATTTTTCTCTAGTGTTTCTTCTAATTAATTTTTCAAGAAAAAGAATAACAAGTTATTCTGTAATAAGGTACTTGATTCACAATCACAGATTATCTGCTTTGTTTTAAATGATGGTCAGTAAATTATAATGTGTTCTGCACTATGATTGCTAAACATGGAGAAATCTCTGGCCTTTTGACACACAGGCTGCAAATGGTGAGGTACAGTCCATCTTTTTCTAATGTATGTATGATTTCTAATAAATTGTGTAAATACTTGTGTCAAATGTCATTCATTAGAATTCTTCTGATGTTGGCTGCTGCCTCAATACTAAATGAATAACTAGATTTAGTTTGAAGTTGTATAACTCATGCTGTAAATCCCTTAGAACACAGTGGGATCCCCCCCCCCCAGTAGATATTCATAGGACTGGGCTTGACAGCCCAAAGTACAAAACCATTGTTTTAAACCTTGTTAGAAGCTAACCTCTGCATCTTGGCAAAGTAACAGTCAAACTATTAGAATTTACTAACTGCATCCTAAAAATCCTAGGCATTCCACTTGCAGAGTGGGACTTGTGCAACTCCTGAGGGCTGAGTGATTTGTTCCTTTAGGATTATTTCTTTAAAAAGCTAGAATTCCTGGTTACCCAGTGGAATCTATTGGCATAGCTTTTTAAGCAGACATTACCCAGTGCATTTATGGAATATATTTAAAGAGGGTTGGGGAACCTGTGGCCCTCCAATGTTATTCAACTCCCATGAGCCCCAGACAGCACGGCCAACAACACCTGAAGCACCACAGGTTTCCTATCCCTGTATTAAAATATGTAGCAGCGACTATTAGCTTAGATGGGTTGAGAACTTCATAGACAATTGGTCTACTTAAAAACAAAAACTTCAAAGTAAATGTTTGTTCATCAGGTCATTTTTCATTGTTCACAGTGACTTTCTGCATATAAAAAAAGAGGCCAGACAAAAGAATAAATGGACACAAATCTGACACCAGAAATGGCAATATTAAAAAGGGATTGGAGGGCATTTTAACTTTCTAGGACTGCATGCCTGACCTTAATGCCCCAATAATGGATCAATGGCACTTTAAAGGGAGACTGCAACATAAAACTGGTGAACTACAATTGATCAAGAGGGTCAATGATACCAATGAGATTAAAAAAAATAAAAATCACACGTGTTAATTGGCATACTGATGTCATGATTAACCCAGCTGCATTTGTGTGCGTCAAAATGGCCACTATTAATAATGCAATTATCACACTATTTTTCTGCGTTTCCTTTCCTTTGAACCTTACGGTTTAAGGTTCCATACCACCATCAGTACTAGTGGATGTTCTGCACAATGCCTGTTCCTTTAGTTATGAAATATCAATGTGGTGCAGTGGTTAAATGAAGAATCATCCATTGGGTGGGGGGCGCGCGCTATGGGCACCTCTTAAGAGACCACATCCCATAACCTTGCATGCACCCCCCCAACCATCTCCCCAATATGAGTGTTAAATTCAAGCGCTCACTGAATCCGCCATAGCCTGCTCCACATTAAATCCTACACTTAAACCCTTCTACACGTTCTGCCCCCTACGGAACTCCACACCCCACTGATATCCCAGACACACACCAAGCACCATACTGAAATTCTCACTGGTAACAGTTCCAGTATTTATTTTCTCACAGAAACCCAGTGATGTAGGACCCTCTGGGGTTCTTATTCTTATTATTCATCAAGAAAGCAAACTAAACCCATGCACTGCACACCAGCCTAAATTGTGTCCCGCCCCCCTCCCCCTCCCTTTAAAACCCTCAAGTGTTCTCTTCCAATAACCAAGGTTACTCCTACAACAAGCAACAAGACTCGTCTGTAAGACAGGAGGGCACGATCATTTCAGAACGACGCAACGAAAGGAAGCCTCTGGCTGCGCGCCCTGGCTAAACTTTTGCATCGGCCACCTCTACTTCCGCCCCTCTTGCCCCGCACATGGAGGAGGCTTTCTCAGAACCGGAAGTGAAGCACGAATGCGTGATCGTGAGCGGCGGAAACTACGCTTTGAGCTTCATTGACCCATTCCCCACCCCCCGCCGCGCGAGACATCGCGAGAAGAGCGCGCTCCCCCGGTTCTTTTGTGAAAGCTCGCGAGAGAGGCCTCTCTCTTTCCCTTTGACTCTGGCCCAGCAAGATGGTAGGTAGCGATGCGGCGTGCTCGGCCGAGGCGGTTTTGCGGGGCTTCTCCGACGCCTCTCTGCGCAGCGTGTGAGGAGGGCGGCTTCTGGCTTGAGGCTGGGCTGGGGCCTTTCTACTTCTCTCTCCTTCTGCTTCGTCCTGCAGTCGGAGGGAGGCGGAAAAGGGGAGCCCTTCCTCCTCTGCCCAGAGCCTCGTGGAATTCCCCGGAGCGGGACGTGGCAGCCGCATCCCTAGGACTGCGCCCCGTTTTTGTTCGTCCCCCCTTTAATTTCTGCAAATAATTCCGAAATGGGCCACGTACATCTCTGCCCGGCGGGGGGGATGGATGTGGGAACCCTGTATGCAAGGGACGGCTCTCGGACACCCCTTTTGCAAGAGGAAGGTTCCTCACTGCAGAGCACATGGCTGTAGAAGCTCTTCTCCAGAGTACATAGTACTTTTTTTGAGGGGGGAGCAGGGCCTATTAATAATAATAATACCCCGCCCATCTGGCTGGGTTTCCCCAGCCACTCTGGGCGGCTCCCAACAGAATATTAATAATAATAAAGGGATATATGCTTCCCGGCTAGAAAGACCACACAGCAGAAGCGTTTGCCTTCTTATTTTATTTAAAGTATTTATACACTTCCCCCTGACTGAAATACCAAGGCAGTGTACAGTATATAAAATTAAAACAGCATGGTAGTGTATTTGTTTCATATACTCTAATCTTGTTGCGCAGGCTCAGGAAGGCTAAGAGTATATTAGTGTAGGGGTGGGCTGACTTCAATTGGTTGTTGTGTGTGTTTTTTTGCTAGATCCAGTTTGTTTTAATTTAAAGCATAACTGGGCAGTGTTAAATCTTAAGAGCCTAAGAAGTGCCTTGCTGGATCTGATGAGGATCTACCATTCATGGAAAGAATCCCAACAGCCAAGAGCTACCAGGTTATCTGCCAGCCACTGGTCAGAGGTCTACCTATGGAATATGATCTATCTTCTGTCCACCCCTATAAGCATAAATATAAAGAACCATATCAATTCCACAAAATGTAACATGCATTAAAAAACCCACATATATTTATATATTTAACACTTCTCTTTTTAAGTCTGCTCTTCAGCCTAAAAGCTGCCTATAGTACTTTACAAAAATCAGTAATGAAACAGCCCTGAAATGAATGAAGCAGCTTACAAGTGAAAAATATGATACAAGGGGGATTAGGGGAGAGATTGGAAGAAAGCAAATGTGTTAGTTCTTAGTTACAGAGTTTTTATAACTAAACAGTTCATGAAAGGAGGAGCCAAAAAATTGTGATGAAACCATTAGTGGGGAAAGGGGTTTGTGCTTAAATTGTTTCATCTGAAGTAGTGTGGTCTGCTAGGGGTTGATAGCCCTTTTACGTCAAGCTTTGTTGTGTATGTTTTTCTCATATATATATATTTTACACAAGTCTAATCTTTTAAGCCTTCCAGACTGAGGAAGACCAGGAAACTGAGGGGTCATGTTAGCCATGGCCACGGCCGTATTGGTAAGTGTAGAGGATTATTTACTTTGTTGGTTTGTGCTCATTCATCGTTTCTTCTGCTTTATTACTAGACTAAGTCATGTAGAGGATAACAGTAGTAGTACTTGTAAGCTTCATTTTTAATACTTAGTTATTTTAAGGCTTGACTGTTTATTTCACAACCTTGATTGAAATAAAACCAGAGTGCAGGGGAAAATGATGACTGTTACAGTGAGGTTGGGAAAGGCATGTAAATACATGTTAATTGAAGTTGAATTCAGGGTTTTAATCTGTTCTTCATTTCTATTATAGGCAAACACAGGAAGCATCCTGGAGGCCGTGGTAATGCTGGGGGTTTGCACCACCACAGAATTAATTTTGACAAATAGTAAGCAATTTTTAACATTTTTTTGTCCCTTGTAAAGCATTTAATTATATAATGTAAAGAACAAATCCATAATAGGTACCAAAATAACCTTTACCACCCTGTAGATGTTAGTTTTGTTAAATATAGGCTGAAGTGGAATCATAACCTACTCTTGCTTAGGGCCATGATGCAGTCCATTAAACTGTTTCTGGTGGACTTTTGTCCCAGTAAACAAGCGGAGGATTTCAGGTTTAATTTTGAATTAGGTATGCAAAGCTACTTATCTATACCAGAAGTGGCCTGTTTGGTGGGGTGAAGTTGCTACACTGCTGCAGTTTACCTGGATAGGGTGACAGTGAGGTTGGGACTGTGTGTGTGTATGACCAGGAGCACCAGAATGTGTCCACAGCCCAGACTGCAACCATGCCAATGTCGGAAGGGCAGCTCAAACCCATCACATGGACTGCTACTGATCTACAGCAATCGAGACTAGAGTCACATCTAGATATTGTCAGTTATCATGGTGTGCTATAGTACTCGAAGAGCAATAACTGACCTTTATTCACTGACTGCCCTATTCATAGTTCAGTCAGTCACCAGGTTAGTAACAGAAAACTCATATCCCAAACTGGGAGGTGTGGGGCCACCAGGAGGATCAGTATCATTCTGCATGTCTTTGTAATGCTGAGTCAATGCTCTGGTTTGGTGTTTGGTAACTTGCTGGGGTTGCTGCAAGGAAACGAATAGAACTGTGTGTCTTTGACTGCTTTCATATAAAAAGCAAGAGCTTGGAGGCCACAGTGAAGACAAATATTTATTGTTGGATCAACTACAGTTTTCCCTTTCCTTTAGAATAACATATTTTTTTTAAGTTGCTGTAGCCTTTCTTCTGTCATAGAATATTTGGGCATAAAAGTTACCTGTCGTGCATGACTCCCTCCTTGCAAATTATAAATTTAGGGTGGTTTGTGTACAGCAGTGTTTGTAATGTCGTGTTTTATGGTACAGTACTTTGGGCACCAGGCAGTGAAATACTGGGACAACTTTGTAAGGACACAGAAATAGACAGGGTTTTCCCCATCTGATTAGTTTGATTTTTGCTCTAGTTGATTACCTGGAACTAAATAAGTTATTACTTCGGACAATAAATACTCCTTACAACTCTGTATTTTCTTGTTCTTCACCTCTGTGGACCACATTAACTCAGTCTGAAAGTGGCTAGGAGACAATGTCATTGAGGTGTGTGTGAGGGAAATAAGCTGGGTACTAGTAGACTAGATATACCTTGCAATGGTTTTAAGCATAAAAAAACCTGACAAACCTGGCTAGAGAAATTTAAATGAAGACAATTTCTCATTCAGTAGGCTATGCAATTAATGTTATATACTTTGTATGTCCTCTAGCTAGGTAATGATGCACATGCATTTCAAAATGAGTTACGCATTGACTGTATTCTGCCTGTGATTTCTTGCCAGTCATCCTGGTTATTTTGGAAAAGTTGGTATGAGACATTACCACTTGAAGAAAAACCAGCACTTCTGTCCTACAGTGAACCTGGATAAACTCTGGACACTTGTTAGTGAGCAAACAAGACTCAACTATGCCAAAAATCAGGCGGGATTAGCTCCAGTTATTGATGTTGTACGCTCGGTAAGTTTATTTTGATAATATAAAATGTGTGTGAAGCTAGTTCATTTGTGTAGTATGGTAAGTCCTAAAATTGTTTCAGAGATAAAAGCTGAACTTGTAACACCCCTTACTTGAAAGTAAGGCCCATTGCATTCAGTTGGACTAACATTTGCGTAGACACAGTTAGGAGTGCAGCCTAATAAGGATCACAGGGTAGTTTACAGTATAAAAGCACAAAATACACAACACAATAAAATACCACCCACTAGCTTAAAAGGCTATAGTTTAATTAACCAAAGGGGAATGTTTTTGTCTGGCCCCTAAAATTATGTAATGAAGGTGCTAGGTGAGCCACCCTGGAGTGAGGTTTCTTAGGCCAAGATGAAACTATTCCAACAAAAATGTCTCAAAACAATGTACAAGTTTTCAAGTTCTCCAGAACTCTTCTTCGGGATAGATACTAAATAAAGTTAGGGAGAATTTGACTGGTGGTAAAGCAGACCAAGTCTGTATCTGGTTAGTGTCTAAAGTGCAGATGTTCAAATGAGGCTTTGTTAGGTGCTATGCAGGTTTTAGGGTGCAGGAATTGGCCTAATTGTCATAATTAGGATTTCAGTAAAGTTATACTGTATATTAAACACTTGATTTTGCTCTTAATGTGTATGGCCACCCAGTGTTTGTGTTGAGACTGCATTGTGCACACTGCATTCTTGACATTGGCTTTGTACCTAAGTGTGCTTTGATCCACTGTAGAATACTGATCACAGGGGGAAGAAAAATATACTAAAGAGTTCCTGGTGGGAACAAACGTAGGATCCAAGTATGTATACAAACCTTTCATGGTATGTGCTCAGGCCGAGAGAACAAAATGACATTTCAACATAGCATATTAGTTTTCTGACAACCCTTTCTAGAATATCAAATTGTTCTGTCTGCCAAAGTATTTTTAAACCAAGAAGACAAAGTGAGAAAATACTGAATATGCATGGTGATTTATATTTTGTAATTGGTAAATGTTTGGCAAAACTTTTTCTAAAGGTCATTTGTTACAATGTCATTGTTACATACAGTACGTTGAAATATTTTGCTTTTGATTTGTATGGAAATTGGTTCAGCTGGTAGTGACTGCAAGAGGCTTTGTGTACCTTATATTTGGACTTCAGAGTTTTTGCTAAATCTCCTTATCTTTCCAGGGTTACTACAAAGTCCTGGGCAAGGGGAAACTGCCCAAACAGCCTGTAATCGTGAAAGCAAAATTCTTCAGCAGAAAGGCAGAAGAGAAAATCAAAGAAGTTGGTGGTGCCTGTGTGTTAGTGGCATAAAGGATTTTTCTATGTATCCAGGCTTCAATAAACACAATTTCAGCTGTGTATTCATAAGCTTAAAATTTGAAAAGTATCTCTTTGCCAATTCTAATACTCCTAACTTGATTTTTTGGGGGGGAAGGTCCACCAAGAGAGTGGTTTTTTGTTCAAAATGTTTTCTTGCAGCTATTTCAATGTACGAGCACAAAAGTGGCACAGGAGTCAGAATTTCCATTTCAGCCCTTCTCATTGTAAAGATAGGCTTAAACACATGAACATTGTTTTGTGAAATTGAATGTGTTTGGAGTGTTCTACATGTGAGAGAACACCTGCACATGAGCAGTTCAGACCAGTGGTTTTTCCCCCCTACTGGTAATGTGTATTTCTGTGCCAAGTGGTTGTGGTTGCCCAGAATTTTGATTGTATGCAAAAGTCTTAAGGTGACCATGTTCACATTATTCTGCTGTTTAATACATACGTTTTTTTAGGTAGTAAACTATGTGCAGTTGTGAACAAGAACAAACTAGCTATATATTATCTTTAAGGAAAAGCAAAAACATTTTACAAATTTAGGCATCTATTTAAATTGAAATGGTTTTTCTTCAGAATTGAATGATTCGCTATGCAGGACATAATTTGTTAAAAAACACCGTATTTTTCGCTCTATAACACACACCCGACCATAACACACACATAGTTTTTAGAGGAGGAAAACAAGAAAAAAAATATTCTAAGCAAAACAGTGGATGTATGATTTTTGTGGTTCATGCTGTGGGCACAGACCTGTGATCTGACGGTGAGTTTGCAAAAATCCTGAGGATCCATGCTTTGTTACAACGTTTTTGCACCACTGCGGCCCCAGGCAACAGTGGGTGTGTGATTTTTTTGGTGCAAGCTGTAGCCATGGACATGCTATGTGATCTGATGGTGAATTTGGGGTGACCCAGTGCAAGAATCCTGAGGATCCATGCTTTGTAACCACGTTTTAAGTGGGGAGGGAAGGAAAAGCACTCAAGGGACAAGGAGCACGCGTGGGGTGTGTGGAAAAGGATGCTGCTAATTATGCAGGAGAGGGGTATAAGAGGAGAAGGCTCCTCCTCTCCTGCTCTGCTCCTTTAAAGCAAGCAGGCTCTGCTTCTCTCCCACCTCCCTGGCTTAGCGAGCTGAAAAACTTTGCTATTTAGCCACCTGAGTGGGGAGGAGAGAGGGAGCCAACCGGACAGGAGCCGCTTACATTCGTGTAAGCGGCTCCTCTCCCGCTTTGCTCCTTTAAAGCAAGCAGGCTCTCTGTCCCTCTCTCTTCCCCACTCAGCAGCTCTTCTGCTTTGCTGTTTCAAAGCGAGCCACAGAGGAGGGAAGGAAGGGGAACCATGGATCCTCTGCTCATGACTGCAGCAGACCCCCCCCCCCCATCCATAGACATTCGCTCCATAACACGCACAGACATTTCCCCTTTCTAGGAGGAAAAAAGTATTATGGAGCAAAAAATACGGTATACCAGGACTTAAAGGTAGCTCACAAATTCCAGTGTACACCCAGGAACCAGTGGCATTACCATACCACTCAAACTTCTCTTCAAGCTTCTTTAATGGGATAGTCACCACTGGCCTTCTCCAGCAGACTACTGGATGCAGGAAATGTCCTTTTTGTGTATCAGGGAGGAGGGGATTTTCACTGAACCCCCTCTATCTACAGTCTTAAAGGTTCTAGAGCAACCTTTCAGAAAAAAACTGGTGAAAAATCCTCTGTACTTTAATATTACACAGGAACATGGGAGGACAAAGCAGAAATAACTATTGGTTAAGCTAAAGACTTGTGCATAAATTAAGTGGTGTATTAGTGGCTGTGCCACCACAGAAAAAGCGTTCTCGTGGTGCCCACAGCAGAGCATCAGTGAGGACTAATATGGAGAAAGATGCTCATAAGGGAAAGGCATTCCCAAACATACCTGGACATTGTAAAAAGGCAGTACTTTTAAAATTACACCAACTAGCAGGAAGCATCAGCAAACCAGGATAAGCTGGCTACAACCTGTTTTGGATCCTACATGTTCCACCAGCTAATTTTGTTTTTCAAAGTGGGCATGGGCCATAAAGGAGGATCAAGAAAGACCCTCCAACACCAATCTGTGTGATTACTTTGTGCAATTTTGATGTTGTTAGTCCTATGAACATTCACTGGAGACACAGCATATAAAATATCCAAGAGAGGTTGTAGACATATATAACAATATGCAAGTTTGAATATTACAGAAATCGTCCTCCACTGGAACGCATTCCTCAAAATTATATCCTCATGTAACAAACAATAACCAAACAACTTAAGCTTTTATGCAAACCTTTTATTAAAAAATAATAAAATACTTTAAAAATGGAAGTATTTCCTCAATATAAACTCAAGCCTATTCAGAACTATTTAAGAATTGCAATACAAACTTAAGTGGCATTAGCAACATATCAGATGTGCAGAACCCTCAGACTGGATGCAGACTGACAGAAACAAGTTTACTGAAACATTGGTGGAATGACATACCCAGATTGAGAGTAGAAAGTTGTGCTGGCCGAATGTAAGGTTGATGGAGAACAACTTGCTTCAGTTAAATGTACTTGCAGTTTTAAGAGTTTTGTAACAGAAGGCAGCTTCAAATCACTGCCAGTACACCCAAAGCAATGATCTCTGACTATAGCATAGATGTAAACAAGCATTTTTGGTACTTGATAATTTAGACTTCTCAAAAGGATTACAAATAACCAGCATTATTTTCCACTTTAAAGTTAAGAGCGAGAACAGGACGCTTCAGTTGAAGCGAGAAGCCACCACACCCAATGTGACAGATGGGTGTGGTTTGGGTTAAGCAGGCCAAACTGGAACTGTGATGGGCTCCCCAGCCATGAACAGAACACAATTGAAATTTTAACATGTAGAACACTATTATTAAACTGGTAGGTAAGGTAGTAGCCCGATCCAAGGTGGTTTGCAACCGGAGCAGTATCACCATGCAAATATATGGTAAAAGAGTAAGAAATGGGTTGCCAATTTCATGTTTGGGTTAAAAGTGGGTCCTGGGCCTGAAAAGGTTGAAGATGCCTGTAATCCAAAGTGTATATTTGCTCCTCACAAACTTACCAAGACTACAAAATCAGCAGGTACTCTTAATCCAGCGTGGTTTGGGGGCTCATCCACTTAGCATGCAGAGTTTTCCCCCCTTCAAGCAGTAAGGTCTCGTAACAACTTTTCCAAATAAACTGGATGGCTACAAAGGAAAAAAACAATGCAATGTTGCTGTGTGGCTCATTTTTACTTACAAATCTCTTCCCTTGAAACTCTTTTTAGTCACTTTAATCAGCACTCTGCCTCCCCCAATTTTCAGAAAGTTCACTGGAATTCAGGTGTAGGTCTGTCACTAACCTGGTGACTGACTTTGCTACAGAACAACAAAGTCAGTGAATAAAGATTAGTTTTTCTCTCCGAGTACTATAGCACACCACAACGACTGAAGACATCAAGATGTGACTCTAGTCTCGATTAATTATAGGTACACAAGTTTCTTACTCATTTACTGTTTCAACCCAATACGTTAATTCTGTCTAGAACTGTAAACACATATTTTATTTCACAAACAGAAACAGACAGACTCTCACCAAAAAAAGATCGCGCGCCTTCTAGAACTTATTCGCTCCTTTTATTCGCTCCCTGCTCCCCGCTACTCACCACGTGAAAGAAAGAAGGGAAGCAGGTAGCGGAAGAAGACCTTCCTCAATGAGCCTCCCACAATGCTCTCGGGGTGCGTGCGGGGGGGGAGGGGCACATAGAACGGGAGAGAGAAGTGAAGCTCGGCCATTCCTGGAGCGGCAACACAGCCTGCACTTCCGGTGGCCATTGAAAGCCGTCACGCTGTGGTGTAACTGTGCCGCTCCAGCCCTGTGGCAGCTCTATGATAAATGCCCGCTTTGCATTGGAGGGGAAGGGTGGGGGCGGGAAACCAATCCAGGGGTATACCGGAAGTTTTCGCTCTCATCGAAGTGAAATGCAGTTAGCGTCAGGAAGGCGATGACGTCACCTAGCTTTTGGTCTTGCCACTCAAGTGGGAGGAGAATTCAGCAGAGCCCCTGTTGAGGGCGGGAAACTTTCCTCAGCGCAAAAAAAAAAGCAAGTTCCTAACACATACCATTGGCTGATATATTTTTAAAAGAAAGGCTTCGCCTGTGGAGGTTTTCCCCCCTCCTCCCTTGAGCGTAGTTGGCGGTATCTGTGCTTTCAGTCAAAACTGCATTCTTGTGGCACCTCAAACACTTACAATTTATTAGAAGGCAGTTGCTGGTGTGCCTTTAAATGCGGCCCTCTTCGCTTGATAACGTCACTGGAGAATGCAAAATTGGAATAAATCCCAGCCAAGTCATTTTGTTGTCCTTTTGTATCCAGCGGGGGCCCTTGGTCCCTGAACTGTATGTTCCTCGGAGTGCAGCCTTGCCATTCAGGCATGCTCAGAAACGAGTCCTTTTGATTTCAGGGGTACAGACTCCCTGAGGCTGCACAGCTATACACATCTGGGACTATGTCCTATTGAACTGAGTGAGCAGAGACTTTCCTCTGAGTAGAAACACCTAGCATTGGCCTCGGGCTGTCGATATTTATTCCGTACAGTACTTCATTAATGAAGCCACCTGCTGTGCTGCTCCCCTTTCTCGCTTGATCTTCCAAGAAGCAGCTATACTAGCCTTTTCATTTTCCGCGTTGGGAATGTGATGTAGTATCACTTTGCAGCATAGTGGGAAATTTAATAGGTGGCCACCCAGCACTGCTTGGAACACTTGCTATTTACTATCAGTACCAGGTACTCTGGGTGTGTAAGGTATAAGGCAGTCTTAAGGAAGCTGGTCCTGAGCTGTATACGGCCTTACGTGGTCAGGGATCGTTGTCTCTCTAATTGTGTGTTATTCCACATTCCTCACTGCTGCGGTTTTGTGTTATGCCATGCCAGCCCCATAGCAGCCATTTTGTCCCCAGCACCCTCTCAAAAGTCATTATGTGTCCACTGGCCCAAAAATGTTGTCAACCCCTGGTATAATAATTATAATATTTATTATTTATTATTTATGCCCCGCCCATCTGGCTGTGTTTCCCCAACCACTCTGGGCGGCTTCCAACAAAACACTAAAATACAATAACCTATTAAACATTAAAAGCTTCCCTAAACAGGGCTGCCTTCAGATGTCTTCTAAAAATTTGGTAGTTATTTTTCTCTGACATCTGGTGGGAGGGCGTTCCACAGGGCGGGTATAGGTCAGATTAAAATAAATGAGAAAGACTTGGGGGACGGGTGAGTAAGCTGTGCTCCCCCCACCTCAAGAAACATAACTATTCCAGAGCAAGGGGACATATTTGTCTTCCTGACTCCAAAGCTTAAGTTCAAACAGTGACAAACCCATATACACATCTTTAACATCAGAATGATGCAATGGCACGGGGCAAATCTGACACTAGGTGGCCTGACTTGTGCTAAATGGGCCCCAGAGCAAAATTGATATTTTTGTGTGAGCATTTCTTGTCCCCAGAAGATCCTGGAAGATCCACTTCCAAGCAGGAGATGAACTAAAATCAGGGGTATGAGGTTACAAATGAATGTTATAGAATACACAAGTGCCTTTGGCCACCATTGTAACAAAATCCAGGAAACAGGGCACATATTTTATTGTGTTCCATATGTCATGGAAGGGTTAGAGCATACACCAGTCAGAAAACTCAATATGAACTTCATTGTCTCTACAATACAGAACAGCAACAGCAAACTCCTGATTCCTCCAAGTACATTTAAATAAAGTACCACCTGGGGATTAAACTATATGATGACACTGTCTGCACACAATAATAGAAAGACTGAACATTTTCATTTGTTCCTAGAAACTCCTCTGTTTTATTGTAAATAATTCAGTGTGTCTAATAATTGTAGTTATATGCATCTCCCAGGGATAACAGTTTATTTCCTGAGCAAAATGTAATGGGATTGCTCAACTAAGATCATGCAAAGAAGTCACATGCATCTTAGATAATTACATTGGGAAAAGGAGAATCTGATATTTTGCTGACCCACCAATGGAATATAAGGTTTGTTTTTTATTGGACTACTGACCAATTGCATAATTTTAGTGATACACAGCAAGTTTTATCCTATGAAAATATGCTGCATAACCAGGTCTTGGGCAGATGTTTCTTATATTGTGTAGAGTTTTTCTTGCTTTTCTCTTGGTAGTATTTGAATAACAACTTTCTGGAAATACTGTATATGATCATTTTAGGATCCCAGACCTTTATATGAACTTTTCACTACTGCACCAGCATTCTGGAGGTAAACCCTTTAATTAGTGAAATGTTTAGCATTTAATGCTGGGTGCTTAGACAGTCACAATTTGTGGGTATGGTTCAGTGGCATACTGGAAAATGCTGTGTGTACAATTGACATTAATTTGGCATTCTTGCACACACTGGAAAGTGTGCTATAACATTTGCTTGATATAATGTCATATAGCCTCTCCTCAAATTTTGTGCAAACAAATCAGGTAGAAGCTCAACAAACAGTCTGCAAGCAACTTTACTGTGCTACTGACCTCTGTAGTGATGGTTCAGACACTAGTGACTTGTCCAGCATCCTAATGACAAAGAATGAGAAATCTTTCTTACACAATCTCAAGCTTGGGTCACAGTTTAATGACATTGTTTCTCAAATTATTCAATATTTTCAAATCCACCATTATTGTCTGTGTTCTTTTTACAACTGTTCTGCTATTTGACAATTTATTTGGCTCAATATAAAGTTCTGCTAGAGATGCAAAAAGGAAGCAAAGCTGAGTACCTTAAGCAAATATATAACCTTAGGGCAACATCATGCTTACAAAGCTGTAAGCCCCTGCTCTGTTCACTGGTGCTTACTCTTTAGTAAGTATTCTGTGGATTGCAGCCTTAATATAAAAAGCTCAGAGTTTACTGCTGGGAGAGCCTCCCTGAACTGAAATGAGTAATAGTCACGCCAGTGAATCACTCTCTGGCTCATCTATCAGTGTTGTCCATCTTTTCCTTCATGCTTCGCACAAGCAGTCTACCTTTTTTATTTTAAAAAGCCAGCTTCAGCTGCAAATTTGCAAAAACAGCTTGAGCCTGGAGAGGAAAGATGTGCTTTGGTTGAACATATGGAGGACACCATCATTCAGACAGCTCCAGCTTGTTGAGTAAGAGAGTGCTGTTTATGTTCTTTCCTTAAGGTGGGGGCTATGGGACACACACACACTGTAGTCATGAGTGTTTGAGGACTCACATACCCATCTCTTTGCTTAGGGGAAACAGATGGAAAAGAGCAAGAGTTATGCTGTGATGACTTGGAGGCATGGTCTGCCCTTCCCTGGTGAGTTGCCTTTGCTTGCTTACTTACCTTATCCTTGCACCTCAGCAGTGGAGCTGAGGTTCTTAATGGATGTTTGCATCTGGAGTCCCATGTTCCTGTGAGTTATTGTGGAAAAAAATGTTAACAACATTCCTCTCCTTCACACCAAGTATTTCTTTTCATCAACATTTGAAGGTCTTAGTTGTCTACCATAAGATAGAGCCCCATGTCCTGCGCCTCGATGTATTTATATATAAATAAGCTGTGATTTGTTTTTGAGTTATTTTAGACTCCTGTCCTATGATATGGTGTGACAGCATGGTAGAGTCGTGATCGTGGTCATAGCACAGGGCAATCACCTTAGGCTCTCCACTGATTCCTTAGTTTTATTTAACTTTGCTCCGTCTTTTAATTTGGTATGTTACACTGTTGTTGCAACTGACTTCTGTGCATTAGATGTCAACTCTGCCCATTTAACCACTTGTGTTAGTGAGTACTGTGGTAATAATGCCAGTGTTGCATAATTCTGGTGCAACAGGGGCCTCTTCTGTGTCTTCTTCTAGGGCTCTGGAATTCTCTTTGGGGAAGGTGTGTCTCACTGTTTCTTTAATGGCCTTCCAGAAGCTAGAATAAACTTTTCTATGTAAGAAGGATTTTTGTTTACAGATGATGGCTTTATTGTATTGGTTTTACTACTCTCTCTACCTGTTTGTAATCTGAAAACTGTTTGTAATTTTTGAAAACTGCTCCGTTATTGTTTTTCCATTGCTGTTTATAGTATTTTAATGGTTTTGTAACTTATGTTTTAAATTGCTAGCTAATTGTTTGATTTTGCTGCTAGTCACCTTGAGCCTTTTTATGAGGACAGGCAGGGTACAAGTGTTGCCAGCAAACTAACGCACTACTCTGATTCAAAGTTTTGTTCTGCCAGCATAAGGAACTAGTAGTGATCCTATCCCCATCAAGTGGTTGTAATTCAAAGGCAGAATCACACTGTGGGTGCTTCCAGACAGTCACAATTTTCAGGTGGATTTCAATCATATGCTGGCAAATTCAGGTTGTGCAATTAAAGTTGATTTAGAGCTATTTCACGACAAGCTCACTTCCTTTCAAAATTGGACATTTTGCAATAAGGAAAGTGATGAGAAAATGCATTGGAATGTTTGAGATAACATTTGCTTGCCGGAGCATTATCTAACCTCCCCAGAAACAAATTGGGATGAATGCTCAATAATTAGCCAATGTCAGCTCACCACCTTGAAAACTTTATGCAAAGAAATCAGGATGAAATCTCAGTAAACAGGTTGCCTGGATGCAAGCAGGAACTCCGCCTTGGGTTGTTCCCGTGTTGTATTGTATGTGTGCCTGGGATTGCTTTTGCCCATAGCAACTTGATGGTGCACTAAATCCCAAGGGTGCTTTTTCAATTAGAGAGCAGTTTGGGTGGTTCTGTGCTGTGAGCTGCTGCGGCTCAAACTAAGGGGAAATCTGCAAGTGTGAGTATGGATATGTTGCACACATTTTACTTAGCTTTTCTGGGGTGTGGCAGTGATGGGGTAGGGAATGTCAGCAATATTTTTTTAGCATGCCTCAGTCAATTCAGAAAATGCCTGACTGTGTCTGCCAACAGATTCTGCAGTCTGTAGAACAGGGGGCAGGAACGGTAATTAATTATGTGTCTCACATCTTTTGTTATAAATCAGGAATTATTATGTGCTTAAAAAAACAGAAGAGAAATGACAAGGCAAAGAATCAATCAACAGCGATATTCTCATAGGCCCCCACAAGGCACCAGGTGCAAATCTCTAATTAATATGTCAGGAATCTGAAAAGGAAGGAAAACAAATCTGGATCTCAGTAAAGTGATGTTACTGTGTGTACTGAACACCATTGAGAGGCAGTGAAAGACAGGAGCTATCCTGATTTGAGCCCAGCAAAAAGTAGTCTTTTATGTGTTGGATATTGTACTTGATAACTTTGACTCTACAGCTGTGACAAGGCTAGGCATGATCACAGACTGAATTATGTGGCTATCTACTCTATGATAAAATAATCAATGATGAATTTGGGGCTGACCCATCTATACGATGAAAGGGACATTTTTCTTCACCATTGGGCATTGAGCATTCAGAAATTACTGAATAATCAGCTGCTGAAATGGGGTGGGGAGCAGTGGTTTTCCGAGGGAGGGAGGGGAGGGTAAGGAAAGAGCTCATGGCCCCATTGGGGCAGGGTTAGCAGCATGTTATATGAAAAGAGATGGACATCTTTGGAATAGACAGCGAAGCAAGCATACAGATCCGGGTGGTAGAGTCATCTGAAGTTTTCTGATAGGAGGTGTAACTCCTGTATTTTGTGAATGTAAGTCCTATACTGATTACCATGAACATCCGGTTTTCTTCTGTGTCCTCTCTTGTATCACCCACACGTGGGAAAAATATTTTGAGAAAGCCTCAAAGGTGTTATTTACTGTCTTGACTGAAACATTCACATCCATAACTTCTGTCCAGGACACCTATATGTCTTGGAATAGCCTTGAGTGAACTAATCACATAGCTGTAGATATGGGAACAATTTATTATTCATTCTTGTTCATAACAGAATAGTAATCTGGCAAATGTATTTATCCATTTCAAACTTGTTTGGAGGACCAATGGATATTGTTTGAAGCTGCTTGGAAGGGACTTGTATGGCCATGCCAGTAAGAAGGCTGTGGATAAAAATGAGAAAGCCAAGGTAGGCTGAACTCTGTGGGCAACTATATGGGCATCATCCTAAAATTTATGTGGGAGTTTAAAGCTGCATATAAACTACTAAGCCCAGTTTCCTGGAGATAAGCCTCATGCGACACAGTAGGAGTATACGGTATAGGATTGGGCTGTTAATGACATTGGCATGGGAGGGAGCTAGCTGTGAAGGACAGGTGCCTTTAGAAAGCACATGTGATGCACACGGCCTAAAAGTATCCTGCTATTGTCCATGCTTGCTGAGTGCAGGGGCAGGGAACTGCTGACATTTGAACTCAGCATGTTATGTGGCTTTAAAGAGATCAGTTGTGCCGAATGTGCATGTCTGAGCCCGGGGAGTGGAGGGAGCCCTTTTGTATCCAGCTTGTGTGTGTGTATGTGTGCTCATCTGTCAGTACTTTTCCTTATTATGTACAACCTGGGTAGCAGCATCCCTGAACAAACCCTTTTCCTGAGAAACAAATATATTCTTATTGGTTATTAAAGGTAAAGGACCCTTGGACAGTTAAGTTCAGTCAAAGGCGACTATGGGGTGCGGTGCTCATCTCGCTTCAGGCCAAGGGAACCAGCATTTGTCCACAGAAAGATTTCTGGGTCATGTGGTCAGCTTGACTAAACAGCTTCTGGCCCAACGGGACACTGTGACAGAAGCCAGAGTGCACAGAAATGCCCTTTACCTTTCCACCTATTTATCTACAGTCATACCTCGGGTTGAATGTGCTTCAGGTTGAGTGCTTTCGGGTTGTGCTCCGTGGCAACCCGGAAGTAACAGAGCGCGTTACTTCTGGGTTTCACCGCTCATGCATGCGCAGATGCTCAAGATGACGTCACACACATGCGCAGAAGCGGCAAAATGCAACCTGCGCACGGGCTGACGTGCCATCACGTCTTACATTCTATTCAGGATGCGAACGGGGCTCCGGAACGGATCCCTTTCGCATCCCGAGGTACTACTGTACTTGCACTGGTGTGCTTTTGAACTGCTAGGTTAGCAGAAGCTGGGACAGAGCAATAGGAGCTCAGCCCATCGTGTGTATTAGAGCAATCTCTGTGGGAGATGCTTTGCCCTTTCTGAAGCAGGTGAAATTCACTAGATATACAATATTTGATCCTTGAATGGGGAACCCAGCTCCTTTCTGGGTGCTAGAAAAACAGAAGTGCTTACTTATCTGGCATGAGCTGCATCTGCCATTCCCTGCTGCTGAATCCGCTTTTGAGATGTTGCATTTTACCCTGGAGAACTGCTCAGCTGTCTCTGAACCTTCCAGATGATGTCATTCCATGCCCTCCTTTTCCAAGGGAGTTGCTGTTAAACTCAAATAGCTAACCAGAACTGCTAGTGAACTGCGGGGGTTTTTTTGTTGTTGGTTTGTTTGCTTGCTTATCATGTAGTAAGTGCAACAC
This sequence comes from Podarcis gaigeae, assembly GCF_964106915.1. Classification (NCBI taxonomy): domain Eukaryota; kingdom Metazoa; phylum Chordata; class Lepidosauria; order Squamata; family Lacertidae; genus Podarcis; species Podarcis gaigeae. The sequence continues at coordinate 69,764,478 of NC_139678.1, forward strand.
TTGTGGGAATCTGAGTGCTGAACTGAAAGTTTTCAGGAAAGAGGTTTTGGCTCAAAATTGGGAGCGGCTTGTCTCCCTAAGACTAAGGGAGAGATTTTAGAGAGTGAAAACTGAAAAAGTTTAGTGGGAGTGAGAGGGCTTACTATTGGCAGTGAGTGCGTGGTTGTTCTCTCAACTGTTTTAAAAGCTCCATTTGTTCCCTTTCTTTTTTGAGGCATTATAAGTGAGAAAGAGCATCCATCATATTATGAAACCCACATTGCCCTGGGATGACATTATGTCTACCAATGGTAAGGCACATTCATTCCATAACCCTTGTGCAGTTTATTCCCCGCTCCTGAAAAACAGGTGACCACCTCCCAGTCCACCACATGTGAATGAGACAGTGAATTTGAAGGCAGGCATTTCCCGTCAGTTTTTTTTAATGGATTCCAGAATGTGAAGCTCACCAAACTATAGCCATCATGGCCGCTAGATGTCCAGTGAATAGAAACGTTAAAGGTGATGGAGAATTTCACCATATTATTTTTTTAAAAAACCAGAATTATAATTGCACCTGCTATTTTTGCTAGCTTCACATTACAGGCCCTAGATTATAGGGATTGCACGTAAAATTGCTTTGTTGAAACCTCTCCAAAGGCAAGTGATGCAATGTGTTACATGCAATGCTGTCTGAAAATGAATACCCCTTAGTTTTAATTAGACATTCACCCGAGGTATGGATAATAGCATAACTTTATTAATCACACCAATAAGAGCTCAGGTTGGAGAGTAAATAAAATGTTGCAAGCAGTTTGCATAAGTGTTCAAGGTGGTTGAGTTGGAGTTGCTTCAGACCTGTTTTGGTCAGTGTCTGCTGCTGCTGCCCACTCAAAAGGCGAGCAGAGCAGCTGGGCTTGGTTAGGTAAATATGAAGACATACAGTACAGCATTTTGTATTTTAAAATACTCCCTGATATCCCCTAATTGGGCCTTAGAGAAAATGTGAATAATATCAAGAGTTCTGAGCAATTGGTTAATGCTCTTTGAGAGTTATTATCCGAACATTTGCTTAGAGAAGCAGGAAGGATGATAAGGCAGGTGAAATTATCTGGGAGATGGATAGAAATTTTATCAGGTTGAAACAAATGTAGGTTCATGTGCATTACTCAGATATGAATTGTCATGATGGATTTTCTAAGTAAAAATCCAAATTCAGATGCTGAATACTACTTTCACTGTTTGACTTACTTAACATAGCAATATATTTAGTTAAAGAATAACTTTTTATTAAAGTTCTTTGGTATCCAGTGATGTAATATTATATTCAGTTGTTGACATCATCATCATCATAAGGGCACCTTCAGACTGTTTCTTATTTTGTGGGAGGGATTCAAGCACATATCAGAAATTTAGATTTGAGCAATTAAAGCTGATTAAAGTGATCCATCATCCTTCACAATAAATTCACTTACAAGCACACACACTCCTTTTGCAGTTAGGAAAGTGATGGACAGGGCTTTTTTCAGCTGGAACTCACTGGAGCTCAGTTCCAGCACCTCTCAGTTGGGCGCCATTGCCATTATAAGAGAACAAGGGAGGCATTCATGGGGAATTCTGGCACCTCTTTTTCTAGAAAAAAAGCACTGGTGATGGGTAAATGCACTGAAAAATGTGAGATGAATGAATGATTGACAGGAAGATGTAAAACTCATACAAACCGATCAGAATGAATGTTCATTGTTGTATAATCACCCCACAAACAAATTAGAATGAATGCTTAATAATGACTGAACATAGTCTAACTTCTGCAAAAGCTTTGTGCAAGTAAATTGGAATGAATGTTTAATAAACAGATTTAAGGCTGGTGGTTCAGGTCACTAATGTGAGCTCTATGTCTCAGTGGAGGCTTTTAAAGAACACTTTAAAAACACAAAACTGTTTCCTTGGTGTGGTATCACTCGTATGGCACCTGTGGCCAAAACACCATGTAAACTAATCCTCATGTTCAACTCAAAGGCCTGGATTCAATGTTCTCTGACCACGCTGTTGTGTTATCATGGGGGTGAGAATAATGGTTGTGCAATATAAAATCCAGCGCAACACTTTTGCTAGCAGAAGCTTGTTATACAACAGGTTATTCAACAGAAAGTATAATCTGTTTTGCAACCAGCCACAAAAAGCAGGCTAGCTTCCTGCCCTTGTCTTGTAGAAGCCATTTTGCACAGGGCAGCCCAACTTTTCATACCAAGTGGGCTGCACGAGTACCTTGACACTTAATTTTTACCTCACACTTTCAGTACAGCTTTTTTTTTTTTTTTGCGGAAGGGGATGTCAGAAGAAATTTAGTCATAATTTGCTGTTTGGGAACTGTTTGCTCAGGAAAGGGGTACAAACATTTTCCTGTTATTTTTGCCATTGTTTTATAAATTCAGGAACATAAAAGCTGCCTTATACTAAGTCAGACCCTTTGTCCTGTCTACATTGATGGGAGGGTCTCCCCAGGGTTTCAGAAAGAGGATGTTCCCAGCCCTGCCACTTCAACATGCAAAGCAGATGCTGTACCGCTGAGCTATGGCCCTTGGGGTTCCAAGACATAAAAAACAAGTACACCATGGGTCACCATTTAAAAACCAGTGTCCTTGACCATACAGTTTTAAAATTTGGTTTATAGATGGGAAGCCAACTTTAGCCACATCTGAAGATGACCTAACGAGTTTCATTACTTCAGTCAGAGTTCTCTATAATAATGCATTTTTTCTACAGCATCTCATTTTTGTCTTTTTAAAAGAAGCTTGGATTCAGTTCAAAACAGGTATCGGGAAAGCTTCAAAAGAAGTGGATCCTGCGTATATTCTTCCCTGCCTCTTTCAGTCAAAAGTATAAATAGCATCAATCCATGTGAAGAGGTAACAGTATTTTCAAGACTGATGAGCTGCATTTTACAGAAATTAAGATATCCTAATTTGGACATGGTGATAACCCCAGAACTGAATTTGGTCTATTGATATTCATACACTGTTGTTTGAGTTGTACAATCCCATGTTGGATTGCTTTTTAGATGTACTGATTGCATCATTCTTCATACGTACAAACAGTGGCTCTCTAGGGCAATGCTGAATACTCTTTCCTCCACCAGCAGAGGTGTAATAATGATATGCTGTATTTAAAAGAGGTTTCTGTAAAGCACAGGCTCCAGAAATATACCTTCCTTGGCTTTAGATGACACTGAGTTCTGAAGTTCAGCAGTTGCATAGGTAGCTGAATATGTACCTTGGGGTGAATTATTGTTTGTGATTTCTTCTTGATGGGTTGATAGTAAGACACCTCTCTAGTCTCCGTTTGCAAGCATCTGTTACAAGCCATATTGAGAGTTTCCTTTTAAAGAAGATCTGGCTAAAAACAGAATGATTGCTCTCATTTCTGTCTCACCATGGAATTGTCCCCCCCCCCCTTTTTCTATTGATCTGGAAAAACAGCTGAGAAAACGTACCATAGACTGAGAAGTAAGAGGGGAATATAAAGGCACGTTAATGGTCTCTGTTCTGAGCCTAGTTTTTGAAGAGGGCTTTACCAAACAGGAAAGGAGCCCCAGATGAACACCGGGAAGGTCTAGTCATTTTCTCTCATCAGCACTCCTGACGCTGTACAGTAAAAGCTGTTTCCAGGGATTACGCGGTGCACGCTCTTCTGCTTAGTAACAACCCATTTCCTCAGCCAAGAGACACTTATTTGTGCTCCTCTCTTAAGTGGCTGCTTTCCAGAGAGAACAGGTAAGCCAACATGAAAAGTAATTTTTTTCCTGAATAAATAACATAGCCTAGCAGCAGTTTGCAAGGAGGGTGGCATAAGCACTTCCCATTTCTAGTCGGAACAGCTGTCTGTCAGTTGTGATTCACTGTCTGTAAACAGGCAGAGAGGTTATTTTGCTGGCGTGCTTCGTGTTATGCTGATTAAGTTTGGATAGCCATTCCAAAGGAAAATGCATTGATAATGGGAGCAGCATCATTAAGGTTTAGAAGGTAATAAGAGCAGACAGCAGCGGGGGGTGGGTAGGAGTGGGAGTTCTGCATCTCTACAATGTACAGGTTTAAAATTACCAAGTATTGCAAGTGGAGCTTGATTAGCCAGCCCAGGGTAACTGAAGGTCAATTGTATCCCGTGGGGTTAAAGATTCAGACAGCAAGATGCAAACACATTTGTTGTGGACCAAAATCAAGCTGTTACCGATATTTAGGCAGACAATCAAACAGGGGATTTGCCGAATGCAGTAACTGCATCTACCTAAGACTTAGCATTATTTAACAGTTGCCCTTTTGCTTTTTACATTTTTCTGTTTGGGAGTCTCCTTGGTTAGTTAGGAGGCCTGAAGGTCATGGTCACTGTAGCTCTCAGTTCTCCAAATACACTGGCTGATTCAGACATACAGACTCATTTCGGTGTTTACATGTTTGGAATACATTTGTGTTTGAATAAGTGGCTTCTGCACACACAGTCTTTTGAGAGAAATGGTAGAAAGGTCTGTCTTGCCTGTCCAAGCATGCATGGGCTTGTGTGTCCATGTGGGAAAAAATACACACTTTTCCAAATTTGGCCCATGACGGCATCCTGATGAGGGAGGGTGCGAGGTTCTACAGTCTGATCTTAGGTAGGCAGGATTAAGATGAAGAAAGACATGTTTTAAGATAATTTGCCAGATGGATTTACTTTTCTATTCCTCATAATATTATCAAAGCAAATCAGTTATCTGCAAGAAAAACAAAAAATCCTGTGTTTTTTTTAAAAATCAAAGCCTTTGGGACAGTTATTGTTTATGTAAAAGCCAAAAATTTTCTATATTGTTATATTTTCCCCAGTAAGGCCATCATCATCATTTTAGTAAAAGGAGGCATCATATATATTTAGTATGTGAGCTTCAATTCTTCTGTCCATGAATGCAGAATAAATGCCAAGCAACACAGAGGCATGTGTAATAAACCCAAATAGCTGCTTATTTTAGTGATAAGCTGAATAAGAAAGGGGTATTTTAAGTGGGATAACAGTGGGGAAAGGGATGGTTAATAATTCCCCTGCCCTCTTTCCATTACAACTCAACCCCCCCCCCCAGTCCACTCCCTCTGTCCATTGCAGAAACCTGTTGCTATTTCCTCCACTACCTGACCTGTTGGAGTCTGTTGTGTTGTGCTCCCTGGCTCACCCAGCCAGCAGAATTTTTGAAAAACAGAAGTTGTCAGTCCTCTCATACCCACATGACACTTAAGAAAAAGGAAGCAAAAAGGTATTTCAAACAAGTTCACTGAATTGTTTATAGGAGCCTCCCTATTGCCAGTGTGTTGATCAGAGGTAGATGCGCTTCAGATGATTAACCCCATCCAGTCTGAACATAGGATAGGACAGCTGTACAACTTTTCTGCCTAAACCTGCATTGGAAAATGGTGTGAAGCAGCCCTGGCAAGAGTCATGACTCATGTGTTGCCCCAGGCAACCATCTGGACTCTAAACAGATGTGTATAAAGAGTCAAATCAAAACTAGCAATATTTAATCCTTTGAGGTGGGATATGTACTGCATTTAATAGCTAAACGTGTTATGCTGAAGTGGAGTTAATCAGACCCAAAGTCAAGTACTTTGTGGGTTGTAGACTGGCCTCTACAGCTGCATATTAGTTATTTGAAGGGTGCACACCTAGGCCTTTGGTGAGATCCTTCACACTTTGAAACTGCCTGCCAAGAGAAATGGTAGGAAAACACAGTTACATTCAAACTCATGGCTTGTCCACATTTATGCTTGTCCTGCCGCTTCCTCCTGGGGAAACCTGGTCTTTACTGCTGAATTGGAGTAAACGACAATCAGATTTTCAGTGGATTGACACCTGCTTTGATTCAGTGGTAACCTGCAGGTTTTCCTGGGGAAAGTGGTGGTGCAGATGCACTGGACAAGCAGAAAATCTCTTGGACCCGTGCTTTCTAGGCACAGGACAGGCAAAGTGTGGACGAGCCTCAGTGACAATTAGAAAGCATTGCGCATGCACTCTCTCTCACAGCCACACAACCCAAACTGTGTACACATTGCCAGCTTAAAACAAACCTAGGTTGTTCTTTTTCTCAGTTCACATTGAAGCTGGTTTGGAGAAAAATGCATAAAAACGCAGTATTTCATGAATGTGTAGATACAGGATGTCAGATGTACACCACTTCCCAAAGCAGCGCTGGAGGCACACTGGATGCAGAGTAAATATGAATGTGTACACAGCCCCAGGCTTTGTCTAGTTTCAGCAGTTTTATTACCTTCCTTTATTTCCTTTATTACCTTGCATGTTTTTGTTGTAGTTGCATTCTTATTTTAGTCTGGCTTATTGCTTGTTTTGGTTGTATCACCTGTTGTCAATCCCTCTGGGTGGGGTACAAATTTAATAAATAATATTAATGGAGTGCAGTCACATTTTATACACAGCTCCGATTTTGTCCTGTGTTTCACACTTCAAAAATGCCACCCAGGACTCCAGACTGATATTTAGAACTCAAACGTTGCTATTACTTATTTCTACAGCACCATCATAGTGCACAGAGCAACACAAGTCCGCTCACCCTCTCAGTGTGGCGGCATTGCGGGACGGCAGAGGCACCTCCTAAGTCCCTGATGAGGGTGGCTGTCTGGATGAGTGGCGGGGGCACTCCAGCTTTCAGGAGCTGGATGTGAGCCCAGGATTGGCAAATGGGAGTGCAGATTTGGATGCAGGCTGGGCCAGGGGGAGGAGCTGATGGAGCAGGAGGGCTTCCCCCAGGTCCGTGCCCAGGTAATTTAAGCAGCCCATATCTGGGGTCCTTACCTGGGTTTTCCCATTGTGCTTAACAGAGTAAAGGTAAAGGGACCCCTGACCATTAGGTCCAGTCGTGGCCAACTCGGGTTGCGGTGCTCATCTCGCTTTATTGGCTGAGGGAGCCAGCGTACAGCTTCCGGGTCATGTGGCCAGCATGACTAAGCCACTTCTGGCGAACCAGAGAAGCTCATGGAAACGCCGTTTACCTTCCCGCTGGAGTGGTATCTATTTATCTACTTGCACTTTGATGTGCTTTTGAACTGCTAGGTTGGCAGGAGCAGGGACCGAGCAACAGGTGCTCACCCCATTGCGGGGATTTGAACCACTGACCTTCTGATCGGCAAGTCCTAGGCTCTGTGGTTTAACCCACAGCGCCACTCGTGTCCCCTTAACAGAGTAGCACAAGCCAAAAAGGCAGGCTCTTGCCTTGTAAAGCTTACAAGTGAAATTGGGTAATTAGGTGCAAAAGTGGTTCAATGGAGAATATGTATCATTATGCTGTTTTAATTCCTTCATCTCTGTTGCTTGCAGCCTAGAAAAATAAGCATAGTAGCTTTTATCACTGTGTGTAATGGCCCCACAACAAGATAAGTTCTGGTTGTTGCTTTGCTTACTAGGCAAATTTTTTGCAGTGATGAAATTTAGGCAGTTACAGATAGGTAGCCGTGTTGGTCTGCCTTCCAGTAGCACCTTAAAGACCAACTAAGTTAGTTCTTGGTATGAGCTTTCGTGTGCATGCACACTTCTTCAGAAATTTAGGCAGGAATACAAATGTGAGGCCCATCTTATAATGTGAAAATAAAATTATGGGTGGGACAATAGCACACCTCTGTTGCCACAGCACATCCTTCCTTAGTTCTTCCTGTACTCCTGTAGGGTTATAAGCTCATCTGGAAGGTATGTAAATATGAAAAACCTTATTATATTGAAAGATTTAACTGCCAGTACTGCTGCAACATTATCTTAAGAAGCTTAACTAATAATTGTAGATACAATTCTACGCAGGCCAAGTTTTGTCACAACATTTGTTAGCCCTATCAGATCATCTTCCATGCTTACTGTATTTTTCCATGTATAAGACAATGCTTTCTGTTAAAAATAAAAAAGGCAAAAATTGGGTGTCGTCTCATACACAGATAGTGAATGCAGAGGGGGGACATGCGATTAATGGCAGCAGCAAGCAGGAGATTGGGCGGGTGATTGGTGGCTGCGGCAAGGCCTGCTGAAGATTGGCTGTGGCTGTGGCAATTGGGCAGGTGTTTGGCAGCTGTTGTGAGGCGGGAAGTGGGGGGATGGGCTGTTGGTGGCGGCAAGCGGGTAGACAATTGGCGGCTGCGGCAAGGTGTGCAATTGGCAGTGGCTGTGGCAAGCAATTGGCAGTGGTGGGCAGGTGGGTGAGCGGTTGGCGGAAGTCACTTCCCCCACCCCCAAAAGCTAAACAACTTAATTTCTTAATTTTGGGTTAAAAAAAAATAGGGGTTGTCTTATACATGGGGGCATCTTATACACGGTAAAATATGGTAATCCCTTGCTTTCTTGGATGGGAACAGGACAGCTTTTATATCCCTATTACTCAAAGGAAGCACAGTTTCAAATCCCTGCTCAGCCATTCAATAGTAGAACATGCGTAGGGTCCCAGGTTGAACCTCCCACATCTCCAGGTAGGACTAGGAAAGTCTCCCTGGAGCAATGTTGCCAGTCAGACTGACAACAGTGTAGGCAACATGGACCAATGGCCTGATGCAATCTAAGGCAGCTTCCTATGTTCCTCATGGTGAACTAGTCCTAATTATTCTCTCTTGGCCTAGTTTATTGCATCACTTCACACTGAAGGAGCCCCAAAGCAATTTACAGGGACAACATTCAAGAAAAAGCCATTAAAATGAAATAAAGGTACTTTAAAATGTGCATTGTCCAACAACCCAAAAAACTACCCCTACCATATAAGGATGAACACACAAAACAGGACCAAATGCCAGAGCACTGGTGCTGTCCACATGCTCTGGAGAACAAACACATATTCACCTGGTACCAGAAGGATGACAAAATATACCAGTCAAGCCTTCCACAATCGGGTGTGGGGGCACTGAAAAAAACTGCCACCCTCCAAACATCTCTTGCATGGGCACACAGGGAAGGGGCTCAGAGGTTGGTTTCAGGCACCAAGTATGCTCATATGGCAGAAAGAGGTCCTTAGCCATGCAGCTCTTTGTCAGTTAAAACCAGCAATTTGTGGTTATTATGATAAAAGGGACAATCACCATGGGTGGGATTCAGCTAGTGCACAAGAGCTTCTACTTGTATCACTGGGTTTCTCCTCCTCCTCCTCCTCCTCCTCCTCCTCCTCCTGTGCCCCCCCCAAAATTTTGGGTTTGGGGGAGAACCACTAGAACAGTGTCCAGGGTGAGAAGAGGTGGGATTTTTCCATTTGGCAAAGTGAAATGCCTGCCCTAATGGAAGAGTTGCCTTAGAAGAGTTGCATTGAATTCCTCCATGTGTATGTTGCCCAGAGCTTGTTTTAGAAGAGCAGGATACAAATGTAATGAAATACTTTTTGTATTTGGAAAGAAGTCTAATAAAAGAGTGATCTAAAGCAGATTTCATTGTGCTAATATACAGGGGACTGAACAGAAAAACTGCTTTGCTGACAGCATCAACAAAAGATTGTCAGTATCGCCTTTTTTTACCGACCGGCAGAATCTTATAGGAATGTGCATTCAAGGACAATGAATGCTGAGTAACTGGAAAACATCCAAACCTTAGAGAATTACTGGCAGAAATCTAATTAATCATAAGAGTAATGGACAAGTTAATAGCTGAGTATTCTGCAGAGCATTCACATGAGAGAGACAGAGAGAGCTTGTACAGTGATGACAACTTCATACGGAATTATATATGTGCATTTTTCTAGATACATAATTTTAAATAGGCTTACATAATTTAAACCTGAAAAATACGTCGCCCAAGGCAAAGAAGAACCAATCACAGGCAAATTTATTTATATAGGTCTGCAATTCTATTTTCACTTGAAATACAAAGGGGGAAAATTGATGTATTGAGTGATACAGTCACTTTGATCTTTGAGTAACTAGGCCCAAGTGGTTGTCAAAGTAACTACAAGTATGATTTTAAGAGCATAAGAAATGCCTTGCGTGGCTGAACTAGCAGTCCTTATAATCCAGAATTCTTGCCCCCAACAGATGTTAGGCTGTGAAAACATTGCCAGCTTAAAATGCTACAACATTATTCTTTTTCTCAGCTCAGATTGAAGCTGTTTTGAGGAAAGACATAAAAACGTAGTATATCATAAGAAACAACAGGACAGGTACAGGATTATGGTTAACATTGTGTGTATACTGCTTCCCAAACCAGTGTTTTGAGTATATAAAATGCAAAATAAATGGGAGTGTGTACATAGCCTAAGTGAGCCATCCCCTGTTTGCCCTCAGCATGTGATAATTGAAGGTATACTGCTCTAAACATGGAGGTTCGATTTCGATTTTCAGAAGTTTCAGCAGAAAGCAAGAATGTAATTCTGTAACTCCTAGAGAACTTGGATTGACAAAGGCAAATATTCATTCGCAGTTCATCAATTTACCTTATTTCTACAATACACTGCAGTATTATAATTATCTCTTAAATGTATGTATTGAATTTATTTAGAATTACAGACTCGCCATACTGAAGGGTTCATGGTAGGTTTCAGACTACTGTAGTTTATGAAATCATCTCATCTGTGAAAAGCACAAACAAGTAAAGGTACTCTCTGGTCTGTCATTGCTCCCGTGATCAATATAAAGCAAATACTAGCCCCATCCCCTGAGAATACTTGTCTCTGCTTATATGTAGCATCCTCAGATAGTAGGTGTGTCAGCACCAAAAGGAAGCAAGATGACGATCAGCTCTAGCTATTTCTAGCTGAATAACAAACCCTTGGGAGCCATTACCAGCATATGTTGTTGCCCCAGCTGAAAACAGCTTTGCAGGAAAACACTCCATGATTTGCAGTGAACTGACCAAACTGAGGGAGCATAATAACATGAGGAGCATTGGTTGATGTAACCTTGATAAATGAATATCATGGGGTGGCCATATTTTATCCACTACTGTGTATAACAGATGATGTTTTCCTTCTCTTATTTTTTAAAGCCCATAATTTTTAAACTATAATTGTAGGATAAAAGGTCACATTTCCTGAAGCAAAGTTTTGGTGAAATATACAACAGCAGAAGCCTGCCTTCTTTAAAGCGAGACCACTGGTCTATCTGCTTCTGCATTGTCTCCACTGCATTGTCTACATTGACTGGCAATGTAAATATCTCCAGGGTCTCAGACTGGCAATGTAAATATATCCAGGGTCTCAGATGGGAATCTTTCTCAACTCTACCTGGGGATGCCAGGGATTGAACCTGAGACCGTTGGCATGCTGTACCACTGAGCTCTGTCCCTTCTCCAATCTTCCACATCACACACTGTGCATATTTATAAATAGATACACAGTTCCATAGCCAGTCCCAGCCGAGGGGCACTGCCATGCTCTGGTGTACATATTTTAAAACTCGTTTGTGAAATAGCAGTTTATTTTATTTCCTGAACTGTTCTTCTTTTCTACCTCTTTGCTTAGGTATCTTCTCATGTCCCATTTTCTTACACTTCAATTTACCGAGGAATGTAGCTGAACATTTATTTATTGGGGACTTCTGCTACAATAAACCAAGCCATGGCGAGGGTAAGTGGACAGTATTCTGAAGCATGCCTGGTGGCCACAGAACCACATGAGGGGCAATAGACAATCAAGGTGTACTTAAGAGTACACCCATTGAAATAAATGGAGTAAAATAATGGAAGTCAATGGGTCTCCTGTGAATATGAGCCACTCCCTTGGCTTAACACTATTAGTTGTCACAAATAATGGTCATTCAGGTTAAGTACAGGCAGCGTAGCATTGATAGTGCAGAAGGCAATGATAGGATCCTCAGCTTCTGCGAAGTACTTCCTTCTCTGATTGTTTTATTTATTGAGTATTAAATTCATATCTCATTTTCATCCCAAGGAACTTAAGGTGGCCTACTTGGTTCTCCCCCTCCATATTTTATCCTTGCAACAACCCAAGCTGAATGGAGTTTTGAATGTTATGTTTCGTGGCCGAGTAGCCTTTGGAACCCCAGTCTACCAAGTCGTAGTCTACTAACCCCACTATGCCATGTTTAAAGGTAAAGGTAAAGGTACCCCTGCCCGTACGGGCCAGTCTTGACAGACTCTGGGGTTGTGCGCCCATCTCACTCAAGAGGCCAGGGGCCAGCGCTGTCCGGAGACACTTCCGGGTCACGTGGCCAGCGTGACATCGCTGCTCTGGCGAGCCAGAGCCGCACACGGAAACGCCGTTTACCTTCCCGCTGGTAAGCGGTCCCTATTTATCTACTTGCACCCGGAGGTGCTTTCGAACTGCTAGGTTGGCAGGCGCTGGGACCGAGCAGCGGGAGCGCACCCCGCCGCAGGGATTCGAACCGCCGACCTTTCGATCGGCAAGTCCTAGGCGCTGAGGCTTTAACCCACAGCGCCACCTGCGTCCATGCCATGTTTACTAAGCACCTAAAAACACCAGGTGCTGTACACGTAAGCTTAAACGTAGACGAGGCCCAGTCTGCAGGCTTAAAATCAAATAAACAGGAAAGGAGGGGAAGAAGGTGGCAGCAGCAGGGCTGGTGGAGAAAATAAGGCAGACTTCCCCATTCTGCCTCCAGTTTAGATGCTGCAGAGGAAGCAGACACCTGGAAGCACCCTCAGGTGGCTATTAATGTAGGCAGATCAAGTTTCAAACCCAAGGGATTTATCTTATGGTAACTAACTGTTCCCTGTTTGATGACGCAATAGTTCCCCTAATGTTTCAGCACAGCCCATTATGTTGCACAAGGCTGGAGTGCAAATACGGTGAGAACGTTTGGGAGGCAGAAAGTTAATGAGGGAAAGCGGAGGGCTGGAGGGAGCAGCGAATTCCAGGCAAGGGGGTTCCTTTTGCTACAGAAGTGAGCATTGCAGTTTTCAGGATTCTTTGGGGGAAGCCATGTGTGGTGTGGATGTGATTTTAGATTATTGGTGCAGACTATTTCATACTCTTCAACCCTCCTGATTTGAGCAGGACATCCTGACTTCTGATTGGATCATGGAATGATCCCCATTTGGGGGTCTGGTGCTCTGGCGTGAGTCAGTGGGCTCACGTCAGAGCACCGGACCAAAAGACGCTTGTTTTTAAGTCTTATGCAAGTCATCTGGCTCCTGCGAAAGCTTGGGAGCAAAAAACGAGCATCCCAATTTTGATCAGCAGCATGTTGGAGGGTATGCTATTTTAGCATGAAAAACATTAGATAAGCATTTCTGTGGCTGCTGCAGCTGAGGTTGCTTCCCTGCCTAGAATGTTCACCTTACAAAGAGTTTTACTGGTTGCTTTGAATCAATCTAAGTATATTCTTTGTAGCCAGCATGGAAAGGAAAAGGAAGGGGCAGCTTTGGGACTGCCAACTGAAATCAAATACTGTGGTTTTGTGGGGCTACATTTGCCTTGAAGCCTAACGAGCCTGGAGAAAACATTTTTTTATCACAAGTGCCGCACAGGAATCACCAACAGAGAAGGAAAATCTTTTCTGCAATTGCTTTATATTTGTTTTTGTTAAATAATACTGGTTTGCTGAAGACTTTGAAGTAAAGATAAAGCAGCACGGCCTAGAAACCAATTGCAGTCTTTGAAAAGTTAACAGAAAAGTAACTAGTGTGTGACAGAGTGACCTATCTTAGTTTTTTACCTCAACGTCCCCTCTACTTTTTCTACACAGTGGGAAGTTCAGGCCAGGGTTGCCCTGATGGGATCCCTTTGCTTTGGAAGAGAGAATACTACAGAGACTTGTACTATCTTTGCAGTATTCTTGTTTATTTACACATTTACATGTTGAGGAGTATCAGAGTACATAGTAACAAATATAGGCGGCTCCAGATTTCAACATTTTGGACACCCCACCCCCCGCAGTCCCTATATCAGCTCATTTCAAAAGTAATTCTGTAAAGCAACCACTTGCTTCTAGCACTCTGCCACCCGGCCTGGAATGACAAGCAAACTTTTTAAAAATACATTGGAGTGTCTTGATTATCGAGAGCTAGTTTGATGTAGCATACAAATAAGAGTGTTTACTTTGCCTGGAGTATTGTTTCTCAGTCTAATTTACTTGACAAGGTTATTGCAAAGATGAATGACATAAGAATTGGAAAGTGCAAAAGTGTTGAAACAACTATCTGTCATCTAGTTGGCAAATTGGCAGATTACTGTAGACAGGAAAAGATTAAAACCTGGGTGTAGCTTGAGCCTCATAAAGACTGAATGCTGTTCAGTTTGGGAAGGAGCTACTGTATATCATTGGGTAGCGGCAATCGCCTCTAAATTTTGTGACTTGTCAGCACAAAAGCCAAAATGGGATGCGCAAACCAAATGCAAATATGCCCGCATAAATGCATCTGTTTTACAAACATAACCGCACTCAGTGCTAAATCTCATTTCATAATGTTGTTGCTTCACTTTTTCAAAACAGCTAGGAAAACACTTTTATAGGAAAATGCCTCTATATTGAATCATAACTAATAGTAATTACTAATACTAAAAAGTCTTAATAATGTCTTTACATGTGCAAACCATTCTACGTTCCAAAATTTGGAGGTTAGGGTCCAAGGACTGTGAGTAGAGTCAAAGGATGGGTCTAATTTCAGGATTTGTGAAAGTGCTTCCCATAAAAATGCCATTCAGGGAAAATGCAGTTCCAGTGTTCTTCACCCTGCCTCTGATGCTTGCTTGTTTCTCACTGTTTAGCTGTCCACATTAGCAACTATGTGCCACCTTTTCATTCCGTTGCAAAGGTGAGCCAAGGAAACCAGGAGGAAGCATAAAACTGGAAGGTCGTTTCCAGAAAAGCATAGGGAAGATTCATATCTAAAAAGCACTTTGAAGCCAAAAAGTAATAGCTGTAGTCTACTTAAAGCTAACATAGCCTGGAACAACCTGCAGCACGCCCCCATAACCCTCTGGGGGGTTCATCATCCTAACAGAATTGCCTGGGAACAACAACAAAAATCTTGAGTCAGATTGATATAATGACATAGGTGCAGGGAGAGTGGCTTTCACCCTTTGTTCCTGCTATTGTCCTTATTAGAACTGGGGTCCCACATGACTGCTAACTGCAATAGGAGGAAAGCTTGTGGAAAGAGTCTTAATAGCAAAACACTCTGTATAGATTATCACGCTGTGAAATAATAATATATGTAGTACATCAAAACATAAGAAGAGCCTGTTGAATCAGGCCCATAGCCCATCTAGTCCGGCATCCTTCTCTCACAGTGGCCAACCAGATGCCTGTACGAAGCCTGAAAGCAGGATTCGAACACAAGGGCACTCTTCCCTCCTGTGGCTTTCAGAAGTACTGCTGCCTCCAGCTGTGGTGGCAGTGTACAAACAGTACAAAACAGCTGTAAGCATATACAGCTGATCAGTTGTCATGGAACCCCATGTAGGCTATAAGGTAAATGGAATAACCAAAATGTTTATTGATATTCATAACCCTGGAATTAAAAGTTGACAGGATGCTAGTCTACAGCCTGTTTTGCCCATTGCCTTGTTCAGGAACTGCCACATGTTTAGTTAAGAGTGTTGTAGAATCAACACACACATCGAAAAATCAGATAGCACAACTAACCTTGCACTAAGCTATGCAGCTGCAGTGTGCTTATAATAAACAGAGAATCAATAATTCCTATCCAAACTATCTACCCAGGAATATTATATGTATATGCCTGTCATTTTTTATGCTTCCTATCTTTCCAGTGAGTCACTAGTTCTTCATACATTTTTTTGGCAAGCCATAAGAAGCTTCTCAGCTTATATACAATTTTTTCACAATTTGATGTTTGAGAGTGTTTTCCTTATCTGTGTACCGAAGATTAATTTGGCAAGGTCTCATCCGGGCCGAGCCTGCTATGTCTTTCCAAGAGGTACACCCATGGAAAATGCAAAGCAAAAGTGAATAGAATGCCTTCAAATATATGCAGAATGCTTTCCCCTCGATGCTTTGTTAACAGTGTTTATCCGAATTGTTTGAACTCTGTTTTGTCGCTTTCCAAACATACTCTGTCTACTAGGGTATTCTCCCAGCCATCTGTTGTGTGCAGAGAGCTTTTCATACACAACTGCATGCCGCAAACAGATATTTGCGTGACAATTCTTTTTGTGTAATCAGGACTGTGGCTCAATGGTAGAGAATCTGTCTTGCATCCAGATGTCCGCAGATTCAATCTCTGGTGTTTTATTGTACTTTTATATATGTTGAAAGCTTCCCAGAGTGACTGGGGAGGGCAGTATATAGATTAAAAAAATTATTATCATTTTCTGTACCTGAACATGCTTTTGACTTGCAAAAGTGTAAAAGATGTGCAATCTTTAAAAAGTCCAACTTCCACATTTGCATTAAGTTTAGACATCTCTGTGAGTTAATGGGAGGCACCCCAAATTTAAGTTTAGTTTTATTCAGGTCTAAGCTGTTGTTCTTGTTCTTATTATCATTGCAGAATTGCTCTGGATGTAAAGAGAAGAGGCCTGCACACAGTCTGTGTACTAACTGCAACAAGTGGCTATGCAGCTTGTGTACAGAAGAGCACGGGCATGGCAAGGAAACAGGAGACAATTTCTTGCCTATACCATTGAAGGGATGTTCAGGTAGAAATGTAATCTCATGCGGTTCTGTTTTTGCCAAACTTCACAGTGAAGTGCCACTTGCCCCCTTTAAACAGTTGACTTGTGTCACCTGCCACCTGCACTGCTTGCTTGCTTGTTGCCTGCCATTCTGTTGTCACACCGGAGCATGCCAACGACCTTACATTTTTATGTACATAGGAAGAAAATGGCTGTTTTCCTTAGATAAAGGAGTTCACCAAGGGAAACTTACATCTGGGGAAAATATTTTTACAAATGCACTAGAAGGCAAAGTCAGTCCTCCAGCAATCTCTACCCCATTCCAGAGTCCTCTCAAGTTCCTCGGAAACTAAATGCAACACAGATAACATATTGGAATGTTTTCTCCACAGGCAAAGTAGTGGAGATTTGTGGAGAGCATCAGTAGCTTTAGTGTGTAGGTGTTTAAGGTCTTTACTTCTGAAGGAAGCTTCAGAAATCCCCTGGGGTTTTTTGCCCACCTTTGTTGAAATGTTTTCTGGAATTAAGGCCCTCAGTTCTTGTCTTCAATATGCAAAATGAGACTGGGAGAATCTAGCTTTTCATTATTTGTTAATTTCATTAATTTAAAATTCATGCAGTGATAAGCATAGAAGAAAGGTGCCAGATAACTACATGTCCATCAAAAGAAAACATGGCACCAAAGTTAATGCATACCCTAATAAAATATGCAACACTGCTACATACAAGTGGCAGTTTAATAAAGTATGTAACATGCTGTATTATACATTACATCTAGATGAGGCAAAAGCTGGTTGTGAATTTGAGGAAATGAAGTTGAGCAAGTCTTCGGAATGGGAACTTGGCTGGAAACTTGCCTTAAGAATGTAAATGACTTTCCCCTTAACTGTCCTAGGAGGCAGGCATGCCAGTAACCAAAAAGAAAAAGAAAAAGACCGTATTTATACTCAACTCCCATTAGTGCCTGGTAGTTTTCCTTTCTTTGAAGCTAGTAGTAAGTGATTGAATCAGAACAATCTCACAGGGACTAAGGGATCTGATGCATGTGCATATCAATATTTATTAGGCATGCTTCTTGGGGGAAAGGAAGATCACATACACCTACTGATCTGGGAAAACTTCGGAACTCAACGTATGTGCATTGTAGCCTGAGGATGGATAAATATGTATAGTAGAACCTGAAGCATTTCATACAGAGCTTTGAGAACAGAATCGGTTAGTGGTTGAATTAAGCAAATTATACTCAGGATAGGTGATCTTCTTTCTGCTTTGCTGTTGACATTGTGCGCCAAAGAAACTCTGGTGTCGTGCTTAAAATAGATTAGGAAAATAAACTATAAATGCAAATTTGTTTATTTTGCATAAGAGTGCTCAGATTACATGCTCTATTCCAAACTCAATAAAATTACAAGAGAATAGGGGGAGAGCAGTAGAATGACAGTAGGGCAAGAACTTAAGGCAAATGCCATGGCATTTTTGTATACCTCTGGAGTAATTTTGTATTAATCCTGCTTTCCAGGAGCTGATGGGGAAACAAGTGAATTTCCCTTGTTCTGCCCAATGCACAGTCAAGAGACACTCAAACTGTTTTGTGAGACCTGCGACGCCCTCACTTGCCGCTGCTGCCTTCTAACGGAGCACAAGGAACACAGGTACTAAATATTTATTGTCCTTTGTTCTTAGTCTAGTGCTACAAGGAAGAGCCTAGTGATTGAAAGGATAAGGTTGCCCCACTTTATTTTTCTATCACAATGTTTCTTCAGCTGTACAGAAGATCACACATCCCACTATGCAATGTAAACTTCCACTCTTTTCACATGATGCACTTACCACGCCATCCTGTCTTACCTAGAGGTAAGACCCAGTTCAGAATTGAAACCTTTCTTGGGAAAAAGTCTCATAGTACTCAATGGAGGTAACTTCCAAATTAGTTTGGACAGGATTGGGCTGTGAGCACATTTTGAGTCCCATTTGAATACTATGAAAGTGGGAAAGAATTTGGAGGAAGAACGGAAAGTATAGGCCAGTGCAGGTTTTAGATTAATCTTTGGAGGTTATTTGGAGCAAAGCTGGGTTCGACTTCACATATGAAAATTATTGTGGTTTCCTCAATTCTTCAGCACACACTTATGAAATCCTCATGTGTGCAATTAGTAGACATTTGTGATTATGAAGGGAAGGTGAAGCAGTCTGTGTAGCAGTTACAAATGATATTGTGATTTTTGATAGTTGTGGAATATATATGAATAATAAAAAACTAATGTTGTTCAGGAAACGGTTTTAGGAGAAGGCAGCTGTCAAATATGTACCCTGATTTGCACACATAATCTGGTAGTCCAGGCCTTGACTGGGTGGTACATGAATAATGATGCCAAGACAGTAGAAAAGCTGCTGGGGTCTTCTGGAAAGTTTTTGGTTGACTGGACCTTGGGCAGATCCACACCATACATTTAAAACACATCCCATACCTGTTTAAAGTGCATAACTTGCCCTAAATAATCCAGGGAAGTGTAGGTGCTGAGAATAGTAGCTCTGTGTGGGGAAAACTTCAGTTCCCAGGGTTCTTTGGGGGAGTCCATGTATTTTGGATGTGTATTGAATGTGCTTTAAATGTATGCTGTAGATCTGCCCTATCTTCAAACATAAATATTTAACACTTCCTGACTGCATCATGTGTGACTTCCATATGTGAAGGTGCCATCATGGGTCAAACACCAAAGACAAAGGTGTCTCCTCCTTTCAGGCACTTTGTTGTTCAGTGGAGGCAGTTTGCATATTTAGTGGTGTGTCATTTATGTGTTGAGTAGTCAAATCTAGACAGTACAAGTGATGTATGAACCTGCCCATATGGTCTGGTGCAGGGATGGGGAACATGTTTTGGCCTGAGGATCACATTTCCATATGGGCAATCTGTCAGGGGCCACATGCCAGAGGCGCAAAACCTTCTTGTGCTGGATTTGAACTGAAGACTGCTCACTGTTAATTTATGAATTTATTAGCAGAAGAATAAAAAACCACACAAAAGGCTTCCCTTCTTTTCCTAGGTTCAGGCATCTCCACGAAGCTTTACAAAACCAGAGAGCCATCCTGGAAAATGTGACGGCTAAAGTGGAAGAGAAGAAAAATGGGGTGCAAGTCTCAGCCAAACAGATTGAAGACAGGTAACTTTCAAGGGCACATTCTAGGCAAGGAAGAACAGAGAGGGTGTGGCTGGGGACAGGATACAAACACTTTACAAGGAACAGAAAGAGAGACCTGGCCTGGATGGCTGCATTTGGCCTCAGACCTGATGTTCTCACAATAAGGCAGTCAGTGATGTTTTTGAAGGTGGCCTAAGTAGGGACATAACTGGGGCACATCATCTGAAGGAAAGGGGTGTGGCTTGCCTACTTGCTTCCCCCACCCCACCCCCACTTTTCTTTGATTCCATATCTGGAGTGATGAAGGGGAAAGTATGCAGAATTCTCTGACCCTCTTGGGCAGAAAAGTATGGGGTGTGTGCTTTTGCTGGAGGTAAACACTTCAAAGAGAGGAGATCTGACTACCATGCTATCTTGTTCTAGGTATTCAGTAACATGTGGAAGAGGTGGCCAGTTTGCCTAGCTGTGTTAGATGGGAGGGCAAACATCCTTTGGCATTTTGCTAAATTTACAGCCCAGTCTTGTGCAAGTTTGTTCAGAACTATGTTCTGTTCAGTGGATTGCTATCCTTAATTAGTAGCTTAGAATAATTAGTAGCTTAGAAAGATTGAGGGCACAAGTTGAAGGGGACAACAGAGGGCAAGATGGTTGGACAGTGTTTTCAAAGCTACGAACATGAGTTTGACCAAACTGCGGGAGGCAGTGGAAGACAGGACTGCCTGGCGTGCTCTGGTCCATGGGGTCACGAAGAGTCGGACATGACTAAACAACTAAACAACAACAACAACAACAACAACAACAACAACAACAACAACAACAGAATAATAGCTAGGTTATTCAGGGTTAGATGCCGGAAAACTCAATTCAAATCTAAGTTCAAGTAATGCTTGGTGAGATATAAAGAATGCAATAATAAGTATGCCCAATAAGGAGTTGCCAATATTACAGCAGTTAAAAGGGTTTCTTTCTGTCTCCAATGATACAAGAATAGCCACACCAATTACCCTCAATGATAAAATGCTGAGAACTTCAGTCTGACAACTTAGTATACATATATAAAGGTTTTGCTATAATCTATTAATAGTGAACTAGACAAATATAATCATTGCTTTCTCAAGAAACCTGGCAAATTTGCTAAAATTAGGCAGTGTTGACTTGTCACCCTGATTCAGCAAAACTCTTTTGAAAAGTCCTACGTTTGAATCCATGAAGCATGTATTTTAAGTTAGCAGAAGTGCATGCAAGCTTAGAATCAAGATATTAGCCAGATCATAGTACCAAGTGCTTTGAAAGATGCAAGCCATATACACTAGTTGGCTTCCTGGTGCAATTGATAATGCATTCACAAACCTTCTCATATATGGGTACACACAGTGAAGTTGTCAGTGGCTTCTTTTCTACAGATTGTTTGAAGTAAAGCACCTGCAAAGGAAAGTGGAAAACCAGATCAAAATGGCCAAGATGCTCCTGATCAGTGAAATAAATAAGAGAACGAATGTTCTACTTGAACAGCTAGAGGTAAGTAGGGTGGTTCTAACATAGCTAAGGCAGATCATTACATGCAGACATAAAAACAATTTATTTATGTGGCGAACTCAAAGGTCAAGAAATGCACGGGGTGAGAAAAACTGAAAGGGGGAGTCCTTCCTCAGCTGATGTGGGGATGTCTGGTAATGAATAGGGTGCTTTGGGAGAAGGGCAGCTGGGCAAGAGATTTGGAAACAGCACAGCTAGATGTCCATGGTGCCTACAGTACCAGTGGGACTGCCTATATCAGGAGTGGGGAAAGTTTTTCAGCCTGAGAGCTGCATTCTCTCATGGGCAATCTTCTGGAGGTCACATGCCAGTGGTGAGTGAGGTCAGAGGCAAAAGTGGGAAGGACTAATGGCAACATTGAGCGGAGCAACAAATTGAGTCTTATCTTTCTACAGTAGGCTATATTCCACCCAAGCAAAAGCAAAAGTTTTCTGACTTTTCTTAGATGTTTCTGACACCGACAAACATTTCTCCATCTTTCATCCAAGCAAGCAAGAGGCATCATCACAGGTCCAATGCCTATGATGAGTAGTTTCTTTTGTTTCTGACTCTTGACAGAGAATCACCAGTGAAAGGAAGCAGAAACTGGAACAACAGCTTCAGGGCATCATGGTGTTAAACAGGCAATTTGAACACGTGCAGAACTTTCTCAGCTGGGCAGTGTGCAGTAAAAACAGTGTTCCATTCCTCTTCAGTAAGGAGCTGGTAAGTCTAAATGCTCACTGCAATCCCAAAATGCAAAAAAGGAGGGAAGGGAGAAAACCAAGTCCCCAAATAAGCTAATGGGAAAAATTCACGAACTCTTCTACTGTCCTGGTGGCTCTAGACTTTTAAGAGTACTTCTAGGTCTTCCAGAAGCTGAAGCAAAAAGGAGGTTGGCAAGCGACTCCATTAAAAAGTTAATTCTGCATTAGTGGGAATTTTTGTGGTGGCTTCTGCTAGGGCAGTGCATTAGTTGAATATGGCCTAATATGTTTAGAAACTTCTGTTTTGAGTGGAAATACACAGATTAAAGTGGAAATGGAACAGTTAAATTATGGGCAAACAAATGCAAAAGTGGCATGGCCTGGAAGTTTATTGATTTGCCCATCCCTAGTCCTTATATAGATTGAGACTGCTTTTCATGCTAAAACATGGTGCCAATCACCCACACAACCAGTCATCTGGAAGCATATATAGTGCATATACAGTGCATAGGATGTTTTCTTGTGATCAGCATGGGACTTTGGTGCTGACCCAGAAGCATAGGAAATGGAACAAGATCCAGTGCCTTTCCCCCCATGCTAACACAGTCATTCACATAACGCCTACCTCATTCATGATTTACAGTAGCTTCCCGTTACTTTCATCTAGAGTGGGACAGGATATGGAACTGGTGTGAACTGAAGATACAGCACAATAATGATGCATTTAAGTATTTAAGTATGTATTAATTACCTGTCTTCCGAAGAGGCAACCAAGACAATGTAAGGCAACATGAACTAAAAATCTGCATTAATATGGTAGGAGCTAAAGCAAATAATGAAAATACAAAAGGTACACATGTGTACTGTAAAGAGTAAATGCCCATAACAAATAATTAGACCCCCTAAACTAGCCCTGTGTAGTGCAGACCTGGCTGTCTTATGAACGCAGACTTACTTCTGAGTAAATATGCATAGGATTCCATTTTGCTGAATCAATAATATTCCAGATGAGGCTAGTGTGAAAGAGAGATCCTATGCTCACAGTGGAGTTTCTGTATATGGCTTTAGGTTGCTCTCTATGTGCAGTACTTTATTGGGGAAAGCACATATATCGTTTGTAATTATGGGAGAAAGATTGTGAGACAGTAAGGATTTGCTTACACAGTAAAGTATTGTGGATTGTTATCTCAGCCTTGTTTCATACATCAGCAACTTATCAATTATTTATTTTATTTAGAGAATTAATAAACCACTAGATCAAAAGAAATTTCCCAAGTGGTGTACAGATAGAATTATAAATAAAAACACGGAAAAAGTCATACACCAGTTAAAAACAAGTGTATATAGAATCACCACCATCTTTAAAAACAAGGATAAAAATCAATGACTTTAAAAGAAAAATCATTAACTAAATCACATGTCTGCCACAACAAAGGTGCTGCCTTACTAAAGGAATGACTCCTCACAAATGTGGAACATACATTATGTGGCACTTGCAAAAGTGCCAGTTTTGCAGAAGCATACTTCTTGTTCACTATTTCAGGCTATTTGCTGGTCTCCATAGCAATCTGAGTAACTTTACTCTCCACTGAAGTTTGCATAGCAGACATTACATTCCTGCTGTTGTCTGCATGCAAAATCATTTCTCCTGCAGTGATGGACAACTGGCATAGGAGTTCCTGATTTCAACATGAATTCCTTTTCTCTCATTAGTTCACTTTAGCTAGGAGATTCTTGCCTTGAAAATGTAAGCAAATCGAAAAGCGAAATGAAATAAAAGGATAACTGAATGGGCAAGTAAGCAATAATGGAAAATGGAAATGTAGGGTCATTTAAAGTTATAAGTCATAATCAGCTGTGATTGGTAAAGCATTGATCATCATTAACTTTAACAGTAATTTTTTTATTTGTTACCAGATTGTGTTTCAGATCCAGCGTTTACTAGAAACAAACTGTAATACTGATGCAGGTCCTCCTTGGAAGGTCAGATTCACATGGGACCCATCTTTCTGGACTAAACAACTGTCCAATTTAGGTAAAAAAAGTATACAATTTTGGTTTCCTTTGAGTTCATTAGATGAAAATGTGTGTGTGTGTGTGTGTATTATCAGTATTGATGTTAATTTTTCCACTGCTACCACTGTGACAATTTTTTGTAAGTCACACTTAATATGTCACCCAAAAGCTGCTACAAGGTGAGTCAAAAGGGTGCGTGCGGAAAAAGGCCAAGTTGTGAGTTATACCCCTATGCGAGTGACATAGGCGCCACTATTTTGCTTTGGTGGCATAAGAATGAAAACACGCTCACACACATGCATATCCATACATAAATAACCATGCCAGAATCAAAGACCTGATTGAAAGTAGGGGGATAATGTTGATGTAGTCCTTTCCATATCTGGAGAAACATTTTTTTTGGGGGGGGGGGGACCAAAAGGCAGCCATGTAGTATACACCCACCTACACGCTGAAATAGCTACTGTTGAAATAATCTCACAAGCCCTTCTGAAATTAAAAGATTGCTTACAGCATGGGTAGGCAAACTAAGGCCTGGGGGCCGGATCTGGCCCATTCGTCTTCTAAATCTGGCCTGTGGATGATCCAGGAATCAGTGTGTTCTTACATGAGTAGATTGTGTGCTTTTATTTAAAATGCATCTCTGGATTATTTGTGTGGCATAGGAATTTGTTCATTTTTTTTCAAAATATAGTCCGGCCCCCCACAAGGTCTGAGGGAGCCGGCCCCCTGCTGAAAAAGTTTGCTGACCCCTGGCTTACAGTGTCTTTATGGAAGTGCTACAAATGACAATTTGGGAAAAAGTCATACATCCCCCTTTGGGCTGGCTATTATCTCACCAGTCCTCTACTTTTAACAGGGCTTAAAACAACAACAATTCACTATATTCCTCCATTTGATACTCAGACACTAGGAGATAATGCAAAAGGTGCGATTCTGTGGAAGTATTTCTGAAGAAGGTTTCCCCTGAAGGAAGATTTGATAGCCTGTTTCTAGCACATGTTGACCCCCTCCTGGTGGGTGGGTGGGTGTTTTTCTCCCTTTTGCTGGTGCATCCTTCCCGTTTTTATTTCTTCCTTGCTTTCTGCAGGCCACTTGTCAATGGAGGGGGGACCAATCCATCACTCAGAAGTGCCATCCTATGGAAGTATGCAAGGAATGCAGCCCTCCTTGTATCATCATCACGGACACCATTCGCCAGCACCACAGCATGACTCTCTCAACAACCAGTCCCACCAGTTTCAGCCTCCTGTTCATTGCCCTACCCCTGTGTGCTGCACCCATTGCCTTAACATCCCACACATGAATAAAGGACAGCTTCCTCATCAAACCATGAGCCATGCTCATTCCTTCCGACAGCCTCCTGAGATGCAGCACCACCAGCAGCATTTCCCTCTGCAGTATAGCCAGCAGCAGCACGAAAGAGAACAGAGGTGCACCTCTCGACCCGTGAAAACACTGCAGCCTTGTGCCGAGCAGAAATCTCACCAGGAGCACGATAGCTTATCTGCCAGGATGGGAAAGCATTCCCAAGAGCAGCCGTTGCAACAGGCAGCACATCCCATTTATCCCCTTCCCCTGCATGATGGTCAACAAGGCCAGGCTGGACATTCCCAGCAGCTGCCTGCACAATCTGCTCTGCACAGTCCGACAGTGCAAGTTCAGCTTGGTCCTCTCCAGAAGCTAAAGCTGAATCACTTGCAACAGCAACAGCAGCAGCAGCAGCAGCAGCAGCAGGAACAGCCACCCTTGCCGCCGCCGCCGCCACTGTCACCACAGCAGTCATCTACGACAGGTCAGAATGAGAAGGCTCACGAACAAGTGCTACAGCAGAGTTTGGACATTATGCACCACCAGTTTGAACTGGAGGAAATGAAGAAAGATCTGGAGCTTCTCCTCCAGGCTCAGCAACCGAGCCTGCAAGTGAATCAGGCCAAGCAGCCTCAGCATGTTCAGCAAACAATTGTGGGGCAAATAAACTACATTGTGAGGCAGCCGACAGCAGTTCAGCAGCAAAGCCAGGATGAAGCCCAGCAGGTGAGTTTGCTAGGTCTGTCATTTTCTTTTTTTGGTCTTTAGCTGTTTAAATGCCCTAACCAAAACTTGGTACCAAATAGGCTCCAATGCAGATAGGTTAGCACAGATTTAAAGCCAGTAATTGTTAATAAATGGGCTGACACCTGTGAACTCAGTAGGCCCTTCCAGGCTTCACTATTTTTAGGTGGGATTCGATAACACACTGGCAAATTCTGGTTGCCCAATTAAAGTTGATTTGGAGCTCTTCTGCAAAAGATTGGACTTTTTGCAGTAAAGAAAGTGATGAGGAAATGCCCTGGGGAGTGTGAGAACTCTTGCTTTGACACAGTGTCGTCTAATTTCACTGCAAACAAATCCGATTGAATGTTAACTAATGGGCAACATCAACTACCGGTAATCTCCCTGCAAACAAATTAGGAGGGTGGCTCAGTCTACAGATCATCTGGAAATGATCCCTGTATGTACAATTAAAATAAGGGTGTTCCATCAAAAGGATTTTTCATATTACGACCCATTTCCTAACTGATCTTGTTGCTATTAATGAATCTGTGCTGATTATTCCCTTATCACAGGTTGGTGAAGATTCCACTGATTCAGAAGGTCAAAAACCAGCACTTCCTCTTGATAGAAACATGATTCCACCCATGTCACAGCCACTGGAAGATGCTATTGTCAGTATTCACTCCCCAGAGAGTACTTTGTTGAATCCAGTCAGAAAGGTACACAGAGCTTCTTCTTTTCTTTTTTTAAACATAAGAGAAAATGTTTCGGTAGCTCTATATGGCTTCTTTGAAGACTACTTCTCTCTTTCAGCACTTTGACAAGAATGAAGGTCAAGAGTGAAATTTCATCTTTGTAGGGGAGATTGTTCTCTGTAGAAACCCATATCCTTGGAACACAGTGAATGTGTCCATACAAGTGCTTAAATTGCCCTTGAGGCTCTCATGTTATTTCTATACCTGTTTCATAGTTGATAATATAGAAAAGAATAGAAGAAAGGCATTTGTAATGCAAATGTTCCTTTTTCACATTTTGGGACAATGTACATTGTACGTTTGGACGCAGGTGGCGCTGTGGGTTAAAGCCTCAGCGCCTAGGACTTGCCAATCGAAAGGTCGGCGGTTCGAATCCCTGTGGCGGGGTGTGCTCCCGCTGCTCGGTCCCAGCGCCTGCCAACCTAGTAGTTCGAAAGCACCTCCGGGTGCAAGTAGATAAATAGGGACCGCTTACCAGCGGGAAGGTAAACGGCGTTTCCGTGTGTGGCTCTGGCTCGCCAGAGCAGCGATGTCACGCTGGCCACGTGACCCGGAAGTGTCTCCAGACAGTGCTGGCCCCTGGCCTCTTGAGTGAGATGGGCGCACAACCCCAGAGTCTGTCAAGACTGGCCCGTACGGGCAGGGGTACCTTTACCTTTACCTTTTTACATTGTACGTTTGCACTACAAACTGATTGAAAAATCACATAAAGCCTTGAGTGGAAATTTCGATGGGAGTTTTTCATGAATTCTGATTTGTTGATCTCCAGGCAATGCTGCAAAAGACATATTTTTAGGGCTGCTTTGTTCCTGACATTTCTTTTCTACACAAGGATGGAGGGAAATCCCAGTGTTCACAATTATTTGAACACCCTATTAAGGTGTTCAAAAACAAGCAGCAATAATTGCATGATGGAGGGAATAGGGGGAATTCACTCAGTTCATCCACAGTCTTGTTCCTTGCATCGGCCTCCTCTTAATGCTGTCTTAATGCTGGGGCAGCCTGTCAAATGCTCATAGGTAGTTGGAGCCCAAAGGTGGCAGTTTACGGTATTTGTTTGAACATTTACAATCCACACTTTCGTAAAATATATAAAGGAGGCCCAGAACATATACAACACAATAATATCAGTCTATAAATATCTATAAAACACAATAGAAAACTTCAGTGAAACATCAGTAGATACTGGTTGGCTAAAAAGAGAAATTCATATTGTGAAGACCTTTCTAAATAGTATAGTTTTCAGACCTCTAAAAGAAGATAGGGACAGTTTCTCCCAAACCTCTACACAGCACAGGGCCTGCCAAGCTAAGGGCTCAATTCCTAGTGAAGGCTCCAGGGCATTGGGAACCACCAGAAGTACTTCATAAGAGATCAGATGGTGCTTTGGACATGAGTTATTTAGGGCTTTGTCAGTTAACACTTGTGCAGGATCATGTAAGGCTGCACATATTGCAAAGGTGAACAACCGGTGGCTTACCTAAGTTCATTCAGGTGCCACAGAGGGGAAGAACAGGTAGAAAATGAGTGGCAAAGAGAGAGAGAAAAAGAGTGATAGAGGTAGCACCCCTCTCACTTTTCACTCTCGCCTTGCATACTGCTATCATCTAGCCTCTGACAAATTACCTCACAGGTAAATTAATTGATATTGTTATAATTTGGCTATTATTGGGTAAATATTGGAAAACTAATAAAAATTTATCTGGCCCAGCCCTCCTCCCAACCCAGAGGTAATGTGGCCCTTAGCAGAAGAAAGGTTCCTATCCCCAACATTAGGAATAGCTCAGTGGTAGAGCACATGATTTGCATGCAGGCAGTTACAGGTTGTGTTTGTAGGTTATCCAGTTAAGAGGATGAGCTGTAGGTGATAAGAAAGACCTCTGCCTGAGACTTTGGAAAGCTGCTGCCAGTCAGTGTACATAATACTAGTCTACTCTAGATGGACCTGGTGTAAGCCAGCTTTCTAAGGCCCAGGCACATGGCTTGTTAGGGCAGGTACCTCTGAGGTTCCTCTTCAGCAGGTAAACAAACCTGCTGTGGAGAGCAACTTAGGTGCAAGTTAACCCCTCATCCTTCAATCTCAGGTGGTGGTGCCAATAACCATACAGGTAAAATAGACATACTTATGATCTTCTCTATGCATATTTAGATTTTCTAAATTTAAAAAGGAACATTTCTTTATACCCAAAAGGCTTTTGTTTTCTGAGAACAGAGAGAGAGAAATAAACTCAGTACATATTGTAGCTACTACCCAGTGTGATGTCTTGACTGTAGCTTCATGTATTACAGACTGGAAGCATGCTTCATCACATAGGCAATATTAAATACTGAAAATGTGCTTGCTTAAGTTGGTAGCTTTTGACCACCTCCTCTGAGGACCTTTTGCCCAACAGCCACTTGATCTGGTCACTTCTGGTCAGTAAGAAATGCTTCCAAAATGATAAGACAAGGTTATTTTTACAAAAGTTGACAATTATTCTTTTTAGGACATAAATGACTAGATAGATGTGAAAAGGCATGCAGCTAGTAAATATTTTAACTGGCCAGTAACTTCAGTGGAGTTGTTTAGTGGAATAATAGTGCTTTGGCCTGGCTAGTTCGTGAATGGAACACTCTTCAGCCTCCCATATACACAACCCTGAATCCTATGGGAAAAGAGCAGGATACAAATAAACACAAATAAACAGCCCCATCTACTTTGACCTCAAGACCCTTGTCTTGCTATAGTGTCACAGCACTGTCATGGCTTGGTGCCAAAATTAGGCAAGTGCTGATTGAAGAAGTGATGTGGGGGTTGTAATTATAACGGGGGAAAGACCAAATTTCCTTTTGGTTCAAAGTAAAATACCGGTTGTATCTTTGAGGGTAATTTAACTTTCATTTTACATTACCATTTTGCTTGTACATAACTGTTTAGTTGTTTCTCCACAATTTCCAGGAACTTATGTACGGGTATTTTGATTAAATGGTCTGTAATTTGAGTCATAAGATGCAATGCCATTTGCATAATCCACATGCCATTTATATGAGTTCTAATTGTTTGTTGTCTACCGTAGATAAGGCCTGTTTGCTTAGGCCGCATTTAAGAACATAGGAATTGTATAGGCTAGCATTCCGTATCTGATATTGGCCAATCATCTGCCTAGAAACTGAAATGAAGGATAAAGATAACTGGGCATTCCCTGTTCCCAACTCTGAACCACCAATTTACAAGGGGATTAATTTTAGCTATGATGGCTGATACAGTCATACCTCAGGTTACAGACACTTCAGGTTGTGCGTTTTCGGGTTGCGCACCTTGGCGAGCCTGGAAATACCGGAACGGGTTACTTCTGGGTTTCAGTGCTCATGCATGTGCAGAAGTGCTGAACCGCACTTTGCGCATGTTCAGAAGCGCTGAATCACGACCCGTGTGTGCGCAGACACGGTGCTGTGGGTTGCAAACGCTGTGGGTTGCAAACGTGCCTCCCGCACAGATCACATTTGCAACCCGATCATCCACTGTATTTGAATAATTTTAGTACAAGTACCTTCTATTTAAGAATTTGGAAATCCTTGCTTAGCCAAAGCCAAAAAACCCAGGATTTTTTATACTAGATTGCAGACAGTCCCAAAGTTCTTCAGAGTTTTTGGAGCAGCTTGCAAGGTGGTATAGGGGCTATAGCCAGAAGGGATCACGTGAGGAGGCTTATGATGTGTATGGTTCCTCTGTATGGTCCCTTGGATCCAGGCTACAGTCTTTTGTCATAGAAACTAGACAATCAGTAGAATAAGAAGGTTGTATACAAATTACACATATTTGCATAAAATTCTGATAGCAAGGCCTTTGAAACTTCTGTGACTACTTTAGAGTAGTAAGATATTGTTTGTGGGTGGAAGAAAAGATGGATGATTGAAACAGGGAAAGGACTCGGCTGTAACTGCCTCTTACTGCTCAATATCCTTAATCAATCAGGACTCGAAGAACTTTACAGCTGTCTTAACTGACAGAATGGACAACATTATCACCCAGTACATCCACTCTGATCAAATGGAATTCATCCCATGATGACACCTGGTGGACAAAGTGTTACATGGGCTTGATGTTGCATACAAGGCAAGACACATTTTGAACATCTTATCCCCCGACACTAAGAAAGCTTTTGATTGTATCAAATGGCTATGCCTCAAGTATTTCCTTCTCGAGATGAATTCCAGTCCTAATTCCTCCAGGGACATTCAGGCATTATTAACATCCTTAGGGGCTATGTCTGTAGACAACCTGGACTTCTATCATACTCATCTCAAAAGAGAACTAGATCTGGCTGTCTGCTGCGTCTGTTGCTATATATCCTGACAATGGAACCCTTGGCCTGTGCTCTGTGGATGAAGAAAATGATCCAGGTGTAACTAAACACAGCATAAAGCGGTGATTATCTCTGATAACATCTCAGCAGCTCAAATTACATCTCGTAACCAGTGTGAGCTTGACACATTTGAAAAAGCATCTGGATAAAAAGCCAACTGTCAGAAGTCTGATATGATAAATATAAACTTGACCTATACAATTATTTTGTGCAGCCCACAAAGCCATGGCATCACCTTGGGATCTTTCTGTCATCCTTCTGTCTACCTATTATACATTCTACTACCAACCACTTTCTAATCAGCTTTACAAATGCATGCAAAAATGGTATTCTGACTTCTTATGGCTCACCAGGACAGCAGTTGTGTGAATGAATGAATGTCTAGAATCCTCCCTCCCCAAACAATTGCACTTTATCTGTCACCACCAAGTCTTAAGCGACTGAAGCAATTTCACATTTAATAGACCTATGGTTAAAAAAAATTTGACAGTTCCAGCCCTGGACTTTATTTTTTTGCTTCAGTTCTCCTATATGGTTGCATCATCAGTGGACACAAATACTGTACAACAACATGCTACCAGAAACTATACACAGGATGCCTTGATTTGGAATGATCACAGGGATCGGCCTTGGTTCATACTTAGGCATCTCTTCCTTTAAGAATGCTCTGTTCACTGGATCCGTTGAAGACGGAATCACATTTTTGCCTGATCGTCTTTTTCTGTATCATTCTGATTTAATCAGTTCAAACAGCCTTATGGACTTCTCTTCCTGGAAAACAACAAAGATACATTGGATGACAGACTTAACATGTTGAAGAAAACTCCAAGGAACATTAAAAGAAAGTTGATTCATCATAGCTTTCTGTACAGTGGTGCAGTTAAATCATTTGGACCCTAGACTTAATTATCTTATGGGGGTGGGATCATTTTAAATGATAATATGCATTACTTCACTTGCTGCATTTGCGGGTCTTCCTGTTCCTTCTGCTGAGTGGGGCCCTAATGGCACCACTATTCCAATATGCCACTCTGCAAATATGCTACTTTCTCAGACAACCATAATTCAAGCAGAATCCTGGAACCTCACTAGCATCATTAGAATCCTATTTAAATGTCACAGTGCTCTCCTCCTTAGCTCTTACCATCTACCTGTTCCTTCTGACCCTTCTTCTGAAGGAGATGCTTTTGTAGTTGGAGGTTTGTAAAGGATCTGCCCAGAACTTTAGATTGGCAAGGCACCTGTGCCTCATTTTTGTAGCATAAATATAAAGAAAACTCAGTTTAAAGATCTTAACAGAAAGTGCATAACTGCAGCAAAGTTCCAAACTAGGACCTTTAAACACATTTTGTGGTTGCTCAACTCTTCTACTAATTAATTGCAGAATTCTTTCAGGAGTTTATCCATCCTCAAGTAAATTATGACCTTGTAACTATACTTCTTAACAACACAATTGTGGTTTTCTCTGCAACAGCTGAAACAACAGAACTATCTGAGAAGTGATGATTATGTGTAAACTTTGTCAACAGATGCTGCAGGCAGAGATAGAGTCTAGAAAAAGAAGATTGTTGTTCTTATGATGTATGTGCCATCTTACTGTTACCAAATGCAAAAACATTTACATCCCTCTCCTCTCTGATGTTTTGGCTGCTTGCACCTCATTTTTCAGTTTGCCAACTTAGCTTGACAAACATCCTCTTTTCTTAGAGTTCATTGATTGTCTGTGAATTTTACAGTCATTTCCACACCCACACCCACATCCTTGTACTGTAAAGGTGCTTTAATTTCAAGTTGCTTCTGTGTTTTTCTCCTTTCTTGTGTTGTGTGTCTCTTGTATATTTATCTAATATTTTTGAAAACTTTTACAAATAGAATTCATATTAGGAAAGCTCTGACAGACCAATAAAGCATGTGATAAGTGGGGCTACTGTAGACTCCGACATCCTGATGTAGACTCAATGCTGTTTCAGACAGTTAACTGAAGACTTGCCACAAATACATTTGCTTAATGCATGATGACATAACAGTTATTGTACTTTTCTTGAGAACGCTAATCTAACCCATCCTCATCCAGTAGATGGGGCTATAGTCATGCTGCTTTTTGGCCCCCTTTTAAAACCATCACCAACAGCTGTGTCATCTGGTTCAGGGTCAGGTAGCAAAGGGGTGCACAGGCAGAGGGGGAGTGATGTTGCACAAATGCCACATAAAAGTTGCCAGTAATACTCTGCAAATAAACTTTATAGCAACATATGCACTCTATGGGAGAAGCATCACATCTAATTGTGCTCACACCCAGCGTTCAAAGCACTCCTCCTAAGAATGGTAGTTTGTTAAGGCTGCTGGGAACTGTACCCCTTGGAACTACTGTTCCCAATATCTTTCTCTCTCTTTTGCAGGGGTGATGGTGGGGATGTGCTTCAAATTTATGGTGTGTCAAGTACAGAATGTTGTACTTCTTTGAGTGCACATTAAATGCAATATTCCTACAACTAAAGCACTACTCTGGAGTCAAAACTGTCGACCGCATGCAAAATATATAGCAGGTGTGGCTAACTCCCAGCCCTGTGGCCTGATCTACATTCTCCATTTTTTTCTGCCCCCCTCCAAGAACCCATCAATTTGGACAGCGTCAAAAAATGGGGGACGGATATATAAAATAGACACATAGCATGGAGAAGTTTAAACCTCTTGGTCTAGCCCAGCAGGCTGAAGATAGAAATGGCCCCTTCCCAGTCATTTGATGAGCATGGAGAGAGTGAAACAGAAGTTAGTTAAAGAAAAGTTAGTTAAGAAGTTAATTTTAAAAAAAATGCTGTTCTGTACTCCCCCTCCCAATCAGTTCTGCATTCCTAATTAAGTCTTTCTGGAAACTTGTGTTAACTAGCCACATTTGAATAAATGCACATACATTTCAATTGAAGATTGTCATTTTTTTAAAAGGAGTTGCTCTACACTCATTCAGAGCAATGATCCTCATACTACACGTACGCTAGATTATATTATGAATATCATAAATTCTCTGGGAGAGAGTTGCCCCACTCCCAAACAGCTCAGATCCTAAAACTGGGGATGCCAAGATTGAACCTTAGACTTGAGCATCAAATATATGCTCTGCATCTCATTTTTGTGTTTGTTTTTCGTTTTTAGTTTATAGTGCAGAATTATGATATTTCACCTCAGGACTAGGAGAATAGAGAGGAAATTAAGATGAGATATTAATACACTGTAAAGTTATAATTGTGTGGGACACTATCATAATCATCGTCATTTCCTGCACATTAGCCGCTGAAAATCCCACACAGACCTCCTCTCCTTTCTGGGTCTTTAATGTTGGAATTCTTATATCTATCTCCAGGTTCCAGAAATCCACAAATTGGTAAAACAAGAGGTGATATTTATGACATTCCAACCATTAGGCTTTTTTTTTCATGGCATAACCGTGGGTGTCTAAATTTCTACATTGATTGATTGTCATGGTAATTTATGATCTAAGCTTAAACTCCCTGTACTGCTAAATATGACTGACTGCTACATCAGCGTCAGGTGACAACATTTTCTACTTATTGATGTCAACAAAAGCAGCCTGCTGGTACTGACATAGGAATTCCACTGAATACCATTGACTCTGTGCCCTATTGTAGTCAGGACCATATACTGACTGGGGAGGGAACTAGTGTTCAGACTCCATCTTTAATCCAGATGCCCTCTCTCAGTCTGTGTCCAAGAGATTACCCCTGCAGAATCAATGTTTCAGAATCAAGGTTACGGTATCCAACTCCACAACTTTATGCCTAGTAACGAACTTTTATATTCCTGGTTTTGTGTTTGTACTGGCAGCTGGCCTGAACTTTGCAAAGGCCGTGCCACCTAAATGTTCAAGGCACTGGCATTAAGCTGGTGCTGCCCTAAAGTTACTGTGCAGGTGCAGGGAATAGCCCAATTTAAGTGTTTAGGATCTGATCCTTTGGACCCTGATCATCTTGGGGATTCTGGAGGACTGGATTTGTTGAGCTTAAGCCATTCTGGTGGTAATCAGTACATTGTATAGGAAAGGGTGGTGGCTTAGTGGTAGAGCATGCTGAGGGTTCACAGTTTAATCCTCATCAGCTCCAGGTAAAGCTGGAATATTTACCTGGCTTTTAACACCCAGCCATCTTTCCTACCCATCCTACCCATCTCACCCATTTTGACTGGCCTAATACAGATATTGCCATGTTGTGGATTTTGCAGTATTTCACAGTGTGTTTTAGATTAGCAAAGCTTATTTTTGTGACCTGAAAAGGAAGATAAATAATACATGATGCTGCTTGTTCAGCTGGCTGTTTCTGCTGCTTGCACCGTAAAGCCGGCTCCATTTTCTTGTGATGCATTTTTTAAAACAGAAAACAGAGGTGCTCCCCCACCCCAAACTGGAGGGACTTTTGGTCAGGGGCACTCTACTTAAGAGCCAAGCACAAAGAATATATGTGTAGGCTATTGGTGTACTCCGAGTTAAATTTGAGCCAACTGGATTTGAATTAGTGCATTTGTTTAACCTTGCAGCATAATGAGCTGCCAGGGGGATTGCTCCACTTAACAGCAGCCTTCGTTACTTTCCAGTCCTTTGCTCTCAGTAATTTCTCCACAACCGCAAAGAATCTGTGTAGGTTTAACAAATCCTAAGCCAAGACTTTATTGAAGGTAGGCATTTTCACCTCCAACTTTCGTTGTGGTTCATAATGCATGTTTGCATGGAGCCGTATAAAAATATGCTCTTAATTTTTAACTCTGATTTTGGGCACATTATCTTTTTACTATTGTAAGTAGAGCTGCTGTTCCGCCCCCCCCCCCCTCGCCTTCTTCCTGTGCCTTTAATAGCAGCCTGACATGCAGAAAGCTTGAAGATTAAGCTTTCCCTGTCACTTATCTTCATGCTAGGAACAGCATTTGCCAGCTAAATGTCTGCATATGAGGCTGCTATTAAAGGTATGCAGTAAGGCCGATGGAAAAGGGGGCTGAAATTTGTGTGATATAAGTGATAATGGTTAAAAAACACATTTTGACATTAAGAGCACCATTACTGGACAGCTGCTGTTGCAATTAATGTTATAATGTGTCAGGAACTGTACGTAATTGAGATTGTGTTTTTTCAAAGTTTAAGGAAAACATGGGGATTGATTTTTTAAAAAAATGAAGGGAATGGGCAAGCAGAGTGCGAAGATTTGTAATGGCACAAATGGACTTGTTTGTAACTTTATATATTAAAATGTTGGAACCGAAAGGCTTTCCAACAGCAGCAATCACACTGTGACAGTGTGTATGATGAATGTAGCATTTGTTGTGTTCAAAGAATGAAATGTTAAAGCTTTTTAGAGAATTCTGATCCATTAATAATAAAAAAAGAAACACCACAAATTATCCAGTACTGTAGAAATCACTAGGGGAGATGAGGTCCCCCACCCACCGCCTGCTAATGCCAAAAGGAATGATTATTTTAGGGAGAGAATTAATAGGATCTTAATGAGCCTTACTCCCAGCGCATTGTTCACTTCACACTTGACAGCAGCTTTGTGGATCACAGTGTAGAATCTGTCAACTGCTTACCAGGAGCCTTAATACACACACACACACACACACACTTTTTTTTAAAGTGAAAGATCATAATGTTTCCTCATTATTAAAATAACCGCAGAATTAACTTTTGCCTCCAGGGAGAGACAGATGGCAGTTTGATGGCCTCATTTTTCCTTTCTTTCCTTTTTAGTAAGATTAATGTTTTATACTGACTGATGCAATCTATTATACTCTCTTCATACACTTCCTGTAACTGGAGCAGTAATAAGGGAAAATAGAAGCCCTCTTCTCTGTAAAACTTAATCTCTTTAAAGGTATTAGTTTCAAATACATCAGGTGATTTTTGCAAAGACCTGTACTTTGTAGCTCTGAAGTCTGAAGTTACCAGGAGTATTTCCACAGAGTCTTTGGGAATAAGATCAGACCAGTCTATGTGAATGGCTCAATCATGAGATAGCAATAAGCATGGGATCTCTGGATACTACTCCAAACTTTGCTCCTGCTGGTACCCTCAATCTTTGGCATCCAGAAGCTCTAGCCTTCTGACTCCAGAAATATGGAATCCAGACACTGTGTTTCAACAGTAAGATAAGAGCAGTCTGCATTGGGTTCAGAAGCACTCTTCTTTCCTGGTAGCTTGCAGGGAAAAAACAGGCCTTTCTATTAGAATGAAATGGGAAATTTGTGGAATAACCAGCCTCATATAACCAACATGCTTATGTCTAGTTAAAGCATGAAGGGGTTAAGAACATAGAGTAAGCTGTCCTGCCAGGTTTAGCTCTATGAACTTTTATTGCCTTTGCAACTTTTCTGACTGATGTGAAGAAAAGCACATGAATCTGACCTTTGAAGAGTTTGTAAGTAAATCAATTTTTAACTTGCCAAACTTGTGGTCGTTTCCTATGCCAGAGGAAGAAAGAAATTTTGTAACTCACCTGGAAGGGTATAAAGGACTAACAGCCTATATTTCCATGTTTTACTTTGCTGCATATTTTGTGACTTTAAAACTCTGTTGGGGATCTCTGTCCAAAGAGTACTTGCCCCAGACTTGGATCTTGGCACCCAAGAATTCATCTATCCATCCATCTATCTGTCTGTCTATCTGTCTGTATCACCAACAAAATTAAAGCTGAAGGCTCCAAGACTAATCTCTGAATCTGGGGGTTCATTACCATAGAGTTGATTACCATAGAGCACCATAGCATAGAGTCATATAATTGTAGAGTTGGGACTCTGAGAGTCATCTAGTCCAACCCTGTGCAACATAGGAATCCTGCCCACAGCAGTCCTTGAGTGTTTTCAGTGGAAATAGGAACACAGATTCAGAAGGTTGTGGAATAGGTAAAATGTAATTGTGAAAGACCTGTAGGACTGACAGCACAAGCTTCCACAAAATACAAAGAAAGTGATGGAATTAGGCACTTAATGTCCATGACAATATGGATGAGCCTTTATGTCCACATCAAAAAAATTAGATCTGCATGCACATCAACCTACACATTGTCTTCTTTTTCAGCGGTCAGCTTCACTGAACATTGTGGGCTTTTCAAATGCTTTAGACATGGAGTTGTCTTCAGCAAGGGTCTCCAAATCAGTTGATTCACAGGCAAAAGAAATATCCACTGTAACATCCGGTCAGCCCCAAAGTATGCCATATACCTCTGACGTGCAGCCTGAAGTTTTGCCCAGTTACAGCCTGGCTTTGGATAGAACTACAAATGACCTGAACTCTGATGCTCTTAGCCACTTAGCAACCGGTGGTGTGCCCCTGGGGAGCGCAGTGTGCAAGGTAAGGACTGTTGATTCTGTGGGATAACCAGCCTCATATAAGCAATATGCTTAAGTCTAATGAATGCATAAAGGGTTTGAGACCATAAAGTCCTGCCGGGCTTAGCTCACCTTGGGAGGGACTAAGTAATCATGCCTTTGTTCCCTTTCAATCTACCTGAGAAGCTCAGTGTAAAGAAATTTGAGCTGCTTGCTCCAGCGCAGACTGCATGGCTGACCTGGAGACCCCTATTTCCCTCACAGAATTACAACTCCTAGTGTTCCCTGTGGACAGAGATATTGTTAAACTTCTCTGGGTCTTATTAACAAACTACAGCTCTTAACAAACACCCTCAACAAACTACAGCTCCCAGAACACTTCAGAGGAACCCATGACTGTCTAAAGTAACAAGATAGTGTTTAAAATGTATGGTACAAACGTGGCTT
Source organism: Podarcis gaigeae (assembly GCF_964106915.1). Classification (NCBI taxonomy): domain Eukaryota; kingdom Metazoa; phylum Chordata; class Lepidosauria; order Squamata; family Lacertidae; genus Podarcis; species Podarcis gaigeae. The sequence goes on from NC_139678.1 coordinate 69,803,286, forward strand.
ATGCATATATATATTGCATGCTGCCTGGGCTAAATCTCTGGCATGGATTCAGAGAACCGTGGGACTACTAGCTCCAAAGGAGCTACTAGCCTGAGGGGACTTGTGTTTATTTAACAACCTCTCTTCATGTCACATATGGGACGCAGGTGGCGCTGTGAGTTAAAGCCTCAGCGCCTAGGACTTGCCGATCGAAAGGTCGGCGGTTCGAATCCCTGCGGCGGGGTGCGCTCCCGCTGCTCGGTCCCAGCGCCTGCCAACCTAGCAGTTCGAAAGCACCTCCAGGTGCAAGTAGATAAATAGGGACCGCTTACCAGCGGGAAGGTAAACGGCGTTTCCGTGTGCGGCTCTGGCTCGCCAGAGCAGCGATGTCACGCTGGCCACGTGACCCGGAAGTGTCTCCGGACAGCGCTGGCCCCTGGCCTCTTAAGTGAGATGGGCGCACAACCCCAGAGTCTGTCAAGACTGGCCCGTACGGGCAGGGGTACCTTTACCTTTACCTTTACCTTCATGTCACATACAGACTCATGAAATTGCATGTGCCTCTTCTCAAAACCTTGTTTGCAATATGGCATGTGGATCAGTGGTTCAAAGGTTCTGTTGAGCATGCCTAAAATAGCTTTTTGGATCCCAGCCTCTGTGTGGAAATAAGAGTGCGACAAAGCAACAATCTTCAACAATGTAATTCTTTTCTTGAGATTGATTAAGTTTGTATATTTCAATATTTTTTTCCTCAAACCTTCCCCCCTTTTTTTTTGCAAGCTGGAGAACGAAGAATTCAGCTCCATGACCTACCCTCTTGGAAGTGATTCTGTTGCTTCTCAGTCCAAAGACATCAGTGAGTTATCTCTTCCCATGCAAAATATTCTGGAAGAGCCTATTAATCTTTCAGTGAAGAAGACGCAGCCATGTGCCTCCCCTCCCATACTTATCAGCAATGCTTCCTGCATGCAGCCAGTTACTCCACAACCAAAACATATTGAAGGTATGAGGTTTTTCTTTTATCTTCCTTTGGCTTTTAAAATCCGTTCCACTGCATAGTGCGGTCATTTCAGGGTTGCCGTTGCTGCAATTAGCTTGTGTGGCACCTTCAAGACTTCCACATTTATTATGGCACAAGCTTTCGTAGATCACAGTCTGTTTAATCAGATCCATGAAATGTAATCCTAACTTGGCATTATGGCCTGCGTGTGGAAATATGTAGATGAGATCAGAGGGAAATGAAATGCAAAAAGACAATTTCATTCCTGTATGACCTCATTTCCGTATGTGCCCCCTCATATGTTTATATGGTTACAAATTTAGGATTAAATCATGCTTCAACAAGGGCTTATGCAATAATAAGGAGGGGTTGCAGTGATTTTTAGGAAGTCATTAGTTTGCACCAGGCGTCCTATTGGGAAGACACGGTTTTCCGAGTGCATGTTCTGGAAGTTGGGCAATAGGGGCAGTACAGGATTCCTTTTGGTGTACCGACCTCCCCGCTGCACCAAGGATTCCCTGCCCGAGCTGCTTCAGGTCGTGGCGGATGTTCTCCTGGAGACACCTAGCTTGGTTGTCCTAGGGGGTTTTAACATCCATGCCGACACGACCTTACAAGGGGCCGCTCGGGACTTCGTGGAAAGCATGGCCTCCATGGGGCTGTCCCTGAATAAGTCTGGCCCAACCCATAGCCACGGACATGCCTTGGACCTGGTGTTTACCTCTATGGATGTTGGTGATCTGACACTAAGTAAAAGCAAAATGAAAGAAGTGCCATGGTCAGATCACTTCCTGGTGCAACTGGACTTCTCTGCGACCCATCCCCTCTGCAGGGAGGTAGGACCGATTCGGATGGTCCGCCCCCGCCACTTAATGGATCCAAATGGTTTCCAGAGAGTGGTAGGGGATGCTTTATCCCATGTTGATGGCCTTTCAGCCGATTCCCTGGTGGCCCGCTGGAATGTGGAGTTAACCAGGGCTATTGACTGTTTGGCTCCGAAGCGCCCTCTCCGATTGCATGGAGCCCGGAGAGCCCCATGGTTTTCCACGGATCTGAGGGCAATGAAACAATCGTAGAGACGGCTAGAGCGCCGGTGGTGGATAACTCATTCCGAATCTGACCGGACACAGGTTAGAGCTCAACGTCGAGCCTACCAAGTGGCGATAGCGACGGCGAAGAAGATTTTCTTCACCGCCTCTATTGCATCTGCAGAAAACAGCAGCAGGAGACTCTTTCAGGTGGTTCACAATTTAGCGGAACCACCTGCAACATCAGGGCCCAGTAAGGGCCACATGTTCTCCTGCAATGATTTTGCAAAGTTTTTTGCAGATAAAATCGCTCAAATTCGGGAAGAAGTAGACTCCACCGTGGGAGCAGGGCCGGGGCGGGAGAGTGCTAGAGTCCTGTCTAGTCAAGTTGTGTGGGATCAATTCCAATCTGTTACCTCCGAGGATGTGGACAGGCTGCTTGGACGAGTGAAGCCAACCACCTGTCTCCTGGATCCTTGCCCATCCTGGCTTATAAAAGCTAGCCGGGAAGGACTGGGCGATGGGCTTCGTGGGGTGGTGAATGCTTCCCTCCGTGAGGGAGCCTTCCCAGACCCGCTGAAAGAGGCGGTTATTAAACCGCTTCTTAAAAAAACATCTTTAGATGCGGCCACGATGGCCAATTATTGCCCAGTCTCAAACCTTCCATTCTTGGGCAAGGTGATTGAGCGAGTGGTTGCTGAACAACTCCAGGCACGCCTGGAAGAAGCGGACCATTTGGATCCCTTCCAGTCGGGATTCAGGCCTCATCATGGGACTGAAACTGCCTTGGTCGCACTGGTTGATGATCTCCGGCGGGCTAGGGACAAAGGTGAGAGCTGTTTCCTAGTTCTGCTGGATCTCTCAGCGGCGTTTGATACCATCGACCATAACATCCTTCTGGACCGTCTTGAGGGGCTGGGAGCTGGGGGCACTGTCATACAGTGGTTCCGCTCCTTCCTCCTGGGCCGTGTTCAGAAAGTGGTGGGGGGGGGATGAGTGTTCAGACCCCTGGCCGCTCACTCAGGGTTCTGTCCTCTCCCCCATGCTTTTCAACATTTACATGCAGCCACTGGGAGAGATCATCAGGAGGTTTGGGCTGGGTGTTCATCAGTATGCAGATGATACCCAGCTCTACCTCTCTTTTAAATCAGAACCAGTGAAGGCGGTGAAGGTCCTGTGTGAGTGTCTGGAAGCGGTTGGAGGATGGATGGCGGCTAACAGATTGAGGTTGAATCCTGACAAGACAGAAGTACTGTTTTTGGGGGACAGGAGGCGGGCAGGTGTGGAGGATTCCCTGGTCCTGAATGGGGTAACTGTGCCCCTGAAGGACCAGGTGCGCAGCCTGGGAGTCATTTTGGACTCACAGCTGTCCATGGAGGCACAGGTCAAATCTGTATCCAGGGCAGCTGTGTACCAGCTCCATCTGGTACGTAGGCTGAGACCCTATCTGTCTGCAGACTATCTTGCCAGAGTGGTACATGCTCTGGTTATCTCCCGCTTGGACTACTGCAATGCGCTCTACGTGGGGCTACCTTTGAAGGTGACCCGGAAACTACAACTAATCCAGAATGCGGCAGCTAGACTGGTGACTGGGAGCAGCCGCCGAGACCATATAACACCGGTCTTGAAAGACCTACATTGGCTCCCAGTACGTTTCCGAGCACAATTCAAAGTGTTGGTGCTGACCTTTAAAGCCCTAAACGGCCTCGGTCCAGTATATCTGAAGGAGCGTCTCCTCCCCCATCGTTCTGCCCGGACACTGAGGTCCAGCTCTGAGGGCCTTCTGGCGGTTCCCTCACTGCGAGAGGCCAAGTTACAGGGAACCAGGCAGAGGGCCTTCTCGGTAGTGGCGCCCGCCCTGTGGAATGCCCTCCCATCAGATGTCAAAGCGATAAACATCTACCTGACATTCAGAAGACATCTGAAGGCAGCCCTGTTCAGGGAAGTTTTTAATATGTGACATTTCAGTGTATCTTTTACCTTTGTTGGAAGCCGCCCAGAGTGGCTGGGGAAACCCAACCAGATGGGCGGGGTACAAATAATAAATTATTATTATTATTATTATAATAAATCTGTTAATGTTTAAGGTTCCTTCTGTTTTTTGTAGTAATTTTTTTGCTGCAACAGACAAAACACAGCTCTTTCTGGAAGTAATTCATTCTGTTGCCAAGCTGAATCACAAAACTGACTACAGTTTCCTTGCTTGTTCTCTTTGGCATCCACAATACTTGCCCATGTTAACAGAGAGTGACCTTTTGAGACCGGTGGAAGGGAAAATTGGGAGGGGGGGAGACATTGGCCCCCAAAGGAAACCATGAAATGGAGAAACACCAGGCTGCTCTCTGCCCTGCCAGCATAAGGGAGGCAGAGCTTTGGATTTGACAGTTCACCTGTCTGGGATTCTCCCTCCTCCAGCTCTTTTTGATTCTTCAGTTAATATAGTACAAAATAGTGATGTGCATCAGATTCAGTGAATCCTGTGCTCCAAGGTGGGATGCCTTGTAGACATTTGGGGCTTGTCAGAAGTGAACTGGGATTTCTACAAGGCAGCATGAATCAAAGCTGAGATCCCTGAAGCACTTTGTGGTACCTTTGCACTCTGCCCAGCAACCCCAAATCCCTTTTGTGCCAGGCCGGTGGACTTCTGGATTGGGTTGAGGTGTCTCTCTGGCAGTCTCTGGCAGACTCTGTTGGTCTCCCGCTAGCCTGTGCTTCAAAAGTAACACCAGTATCACTCTGCTGCTGTGGTGTTCCTCCTTCTGCCTGCCAAATGTGGGGCAGAAGTGCTGCCAGTGGAAAACAGGACTTGACATGGGACAGAGCATTCTGGAGACAGCCTTGCATTGACCCCTCTTTCATCATATGGTGGCTTGAGAGGGAGTTTGGATTGCCCCCGTAGTCATTAAAAATGTTGCTGGCAAGTGTCTGCTTAAAGCAAAATTAATTAGCTTCCCAATGCCAGGATGGGGTGATAGGAAAGAACAAGCAACAGAGTGAGGACGGAAAAACAGCTCTTGTCATGACTGACAGGTCTAGCAGAGATAATGATTTTAGTGTTGTCCAATCCTGGTGCTTTGGGGAAGGGAACAGCTTTGCAGAACCAAAGCATATAGAATGGGAATGTGGGGAGTAAGAGGGATACCTCTCTTGTGTCTGCAGTTTTCAAACCAGTTGCCAACATACCACTAGGAGCAATCCTTTTTTCACCTACTCCAACGCCATAATAGCTGCTCTTTCAGGTCAACCACTGCAGCTGTCCTTTAAAAAAACCTTGGCATAATTCATGCCCTCAGAAGAGGTGACCTTGCAGGCAAATTTAATTCAATTTTGGACAAAATTAATAAGTTATATATGGTTCTTCAAAAAGAAAAAAATAATCATTTAGAGGGGCAACTGTACATGCAGATTTGACTACAGTCAAAAGGGTGGGAGGGAGTCACAGCCATTTTATATTTCCTAATAGTGAAGGGAGAGGAGAGAAAGCCAAACCAGGCAGCCTTCAAATTGGGATCTTGAGGGCATAAGTGGGCTGTTTTACAAAATCCCAAATAGGGGTCTGAACAGAATGTTGTGTTTAGTGCATACCAATACAAAGTTCAAAGGAGGCCATGCATTCCACATATAACTTTCCCTTAGGATAAGACCACCAAATATTTTATTCATTTTCTTTTCTTGCAGACTGCCATAACTGCGAAGAGGAACGTTTTGATATGGAAATTAAAAGTAATCAGAGCAAGAGGTAACACCGAATTTGAAAGTGTAGCATTAAGAAATTGAATCCTTTTTCCCCCTCTTAGAAAGGAATATAAATCACATTTGTTGTAATAGCTCAGTTAAATTAAGTAATTCCAGATGTGAGAAGGATCTAGAACAAATTACGATAAAATGAGTTTTCACCACAATCCTCAATGCACTTCAACAAATATATTAGTATTCTGTGAAATTAATGTGTCAATCTGTGAAGTAAGGTATCACTTTAAAAACAACATAATGACATTATTATTGTTGTCTGCGGAGCAATTGGTGTAAAACGAACCCATTAATTTTCATCTCAATTCTGTGAGTTTTACTGGTGAGTTTTATTGTTTCAACTTAGGTTGAAACAATCGTAGGTCTGACTTTCCAATGGTGAGGGAGCCTGTGGGGATTCTGTTGTGAATCACCCTGGGATCTTTGGATGAAGGATGGTATACAAATTTAAATAACAACAACAACAACATAGGAAGACCCTTGTACACAGAAATGTGCCTACAACTCCCATTCATATGTGAAAATTTGTTGATCCTGCATTATGAAGTATGAAAGCCCATTCTTGAAATTTCAGATGTATTAATAACATCATATTAGAACATTTTGATTAGACATCTAAAAATACAAGGGAACCTGTGAAAACATATGGTATATTAACAGAGGTGGAATGGAGGGATGATTCTTAATAGCACTGATGACGTCAATCCACTCTTTAACCTTGTTCTTAGAGCTTGTGCCAAAGAGGTAAAAGTCCCTTATGTGCGACTGGAACGACTGAAGATATGCAACTCAGAGTCTGGAGAACTTCCAGTATTTAAACTGCAACCACAGAAGAGTGAACATGATGGAACTTTCTTGCTGATAATTGAATGTGGTACTCAGTCTTCAAGCATGGCTATTAAGGTAAGCTCAGCTCAATTCAGCTGGTTTGGTTGCTGTTTGGCATTGCTTCTATTTTACCCTGACACATTCAAATTCACTGATACCTTTGACCAGCAGATTTGAATATACTTAGGGCCAGACTACGAGTGACAAGTAAGATCTGTGATCATATCTCTTGATGCCTTCATGTTTACTTATGAGCAGCTGCAGAGGCCCCTGAAGTAGTTCAGAACTTCAGCACTGGGGACAGGGGTAAGCTTTTCCCCATGCCATTTCCCTGACCTAAATCCCCCATCTCAAGCTGCTGTTAGGGGAAAATATACAGAAACAAAAACACTGTATGTAGGTCAAAAGCTGGAAGCATCTTCCTTCCAGAAAGAAATAGACTGTACTGGCAGTGGCAAGTAGTGTGGGATGCTGCAGAGAAAAGAATAGGTGGTTCCCTGCACTATTCTTAACGAAAGCTGAAAGTACTAAGAGCGCTTGTGTGAATGGGAGACAATGGACTTCAAGTCTATTCCTGCCCTCGATGTTTATCAGAACAGCAGTACACAACAAGTGAAACCTTTCTTTGATAATTGCTGGGTTGTATTCAATGGAGCACTAAGGTGAACGTTCCATCCGCGCCAGAATTTCTCTGTGCACAACAGAACATTCTCCCTTTCTCCCCCTACATTCCCCCTAAATCTGTTCTGTTTTATTCCCCAACTCTCTAGAGTAGATTTGAGGAAGGCAAAGGGAGTGTGCAAGGGGACAAGAGGAGGGGGGGGGATCCCCTTGAGCTAGTGCTAAACATTGCACTAGTAGAAAAAATTCATTGAGTTGGCATCAGGTGACTTGACTTTCTATAGGACCTGCTGACACTTTTATCTTACACCCACTTCCAAGTGTTTTCTCTGGGGTGATCTCTGCATAGGAGTTCTCCCTGTAATGAAAAAAATAAACAGCATTTTAAAAAATTTAAAGTTTATCTGTTTTGCTCTGTTTAAGTAATAAAAAACTTTGAAACTGATGCAAAGCATTTCTGTTTAAGTGGAAGCAGAATCATCCTCTACTAAAACATTTCGCATGCAATATGCATAGAAAAACTGTTGTGCTACTCAAAGGGTGCTAAATATCTCATTAACAGTGGTATAAACTGATCATTGGGGAAAGATGTACTTAGGTTTTACAGTGTGTTACCTAATCCATGGAATATTGTGAATTGTAGTTTCATGAACATCTGTTAAGAAACATCTAAACCTGTCTAGTTGATATAGATCCTGGCATTTGTTTGGGTGGATTGGGTTCAGGGAGAGCCAGGAAAACTCAGCTGGTTTTTGCAGGTAGTGTAGACAGGTATTTGTTCACACAGTATAGCTTCAAACACTTTTGGATGCAAGGTGATGAGTGTAAAAATTCGGGTCTTTAGAATGAAGGCTGAATCCTCAGCACCAACCTTGTTGCGGACTACATTTCCTTCTGCTGGATTCAGTGGACCTTGTCTTTAACCGTAGGGGGACTTCATGCACATCTAGGTGCCAAGCGAAAACGTTCATCTACAACCAGGCCTTGGGCTAATTAACATCCTATACCCTTTTAAATGTGTTATGGGAGGGGGATTATTGTTTTGGTTTTGTTCTTATTTTTATTTTTTGTAATTTCAACATTGTAATTTTATGTTGTGTACTGCCCTGAGATCTGCAGATGAAGGGTGGTACAACAACAACAACAACAACAACAACAACAACAACAACAACAGATTGATTAACAGATACATTACATTTCTCAGGAATATCGTTTGGGATTGTGGCTATCAACCAATTTAAGCCTTTTGAAACTGCTTAATCATCTGGATTTATACAGTACTGATTGGTTGATTAAATGTCAATATATTTGCATATTACCAGGACTTCAGTATAGGAGCCAAAATATTGAAGAAGGGGCTAGTTTTTTTGTGAGTAAGAGAACATACAGTGTAATAAACAGAAGCTTCCACTGACCATGGAAATTGGAACCAGAGGAGGGAAAATGCTATTCAAACAAAATGCCAGAGTTGAAACCACTTTAAAAATGTGCAGATTACATTCCACTGGTATTGAGAAAGATTTAGATTGAAAAGACATTAGCAATATTGATTTCAACTGAGCACAATCTGTCTATTGTCTGCTATTCACAGTGCTAGAAGAAACATTGTGGTGTTTTCAAGGTGAAAGGCATTTTTAAAAAATTACTTATATAATTTATATCCCACCACTTATCAAAAGTTATCTAAACGTCTTCTAGGTTTGGCTTCAAACTGGAATGAGGGTACATTTTAACATTTCTTTTCCAATATATCTGGCACGGGAAGAAGGGGCTCTGCTATTCTGAAGGTCATGCTGCCATTCAAGCTACAAAATCTCAGTTTCACTAATTAGTTGGTTAATCTATTGATTAAACCAATTAAAGCTTCGGGCATAATTTTTAATGAATGTAACTGGGGACAATGCAAATATACTTGACATCTTGGTTAGAGCTCCCCGCCCCAAACCATATCATTTGAGGGAATTACTGCACTTAATGTGCTATGCGTTACAGAGAAACTGTGAGATAGGAATCCTCAATTGTGAATGCAGTAAAGGCTGCTTTCCTTGAGGCGTTTATTCACTGCATTTAATCTTCTGTACTATTTCAAATGTTGCATGTGAAAATTGTAGGCTGCTTTAATTTAGATTTTACTTTTCATCCTAGGTCAATCAAGGAAATCCACTTGAAAGACATAATCTCAAGCCTGAGAACACGGAGGAAAGGAGAATCCCCACAAGTCAACTGACAGAGCCAGTGTTGCATCCTTCTGTAGATCACAGGCTCAGTAATAGTATGAAAAAATCTGTGCTTACCCAGGAAGACCACCCGATTGAGAACGAGGACTTCTGTGCGGTTTGTTTGAATGGAGGAGAGCTATTGTGCTGTGATTACTGCCCAAAGGTGTTCCATCTTTCATGCCATGTTCCTGCCTTGCTCAGCTTTCCTGTGTGAGTACATATAGCACATGAAATATCTGCTCCATTTGGTGTATGTTTCATCCACTTTGTGCTACGCACTCAGGTTTCATATATGGCTTTCAGTGGTTCTTTTCAGGTTGGATGCTTACTACAGTGGTAGCTTGAGTTACAAGTGCCTCAGGTTACAAATGCTTCAGGTTACAAACTCTACTATTCTTAGAGTTATCTTGAGTTTAGAACTTTGCCCCAGGATGAGAATGGAAATCGTGTGCCAGCGGTGCAGTGGCAGCAAGAAGCCCCATTAGCGAAAGCCTGCCTGTAGTTAAGAATAGCTTCAGGTTAAGAACAGACCTCCGGAATGAATTAAGTTCGTAACTAGGGGTACCACTGTATTTGAAAAGTGTCCTGCTCCCAGTTAGTGCTCACAGGATGAACAGGATATCTTGGGACTTGGGTGCAGACATTTGGAGGCTACTGGTATGTAAGTGACATTAGGCAGCCAGGAGGTGCATCTTCCATCTCAGAGAGGCCTGTGTTCAGTGATCTTCAAATGGTGAAAATGGCAAGAACAAGAAACAGCTCAAGGTCTCTCTAATCTTACAAAGTTGATAACCTGGCAATGCTTTGCTAAAACATAAAGGCTCCTCAGTCTTTGAGCTTGGAGAGGAAGGGCAGGATATAAACACCAGTTTTAAAGGAACTGTCAGCTAATACATTTCCAGCCCAAATTCAAGGTGTTTAGTGATGACATTTAAAGCCCTGAATGCCTTGTGACTTGGATGTTTGAGGGTGAGCCTTTCCCTATATTTACCTAGGCATAAAGATCTGCTGGAGAGGTTTTTTCCTATGTGTCCCACCTGTGGGAGATGTGTGCTATGTGGAGGTGAAAGAGTGCATATTCTCCACTATAGTTTCCTGGGTGTGTCATGTCTTCCCCTAAGGAGCTGTGCTGGCACCATCATTGGCTTTGTTTGGTGCCAAGTTAAGTCCTGTCTATACACTCAAACATTTGGCGAAATTAGCTACTGTTTTATTTGAGCTGTTTATGTTGCTTTTTCTGCTGATTATTGGATTTTGTGGGGTGTATTAATTTTTAGAAGGTTTTATTGTTTATGTTAGGGACGCAGGTGGCGCTGTGGGTTAAAGCCTCAGCGCCTAGGACTTGCCGATCGAAAGGTCGGCGGTTCGAATCCCTGCGGCGGGGTGCACTCCCGTTGCTCGGTCCCAGCACCTGCCAACCTAGCAGTTCGAAAGCACCTCCGGGTGCAAGTAGATAAATAGGGACCGCTTACCAGCGGGAAGGTAAACGGCGTTTCCGTGTGTGGCTCTGGCTCGCCAGAGCAGCGATGTCATGCTGGCCACGTGACCCGGAAGTGTCTCCGGACAGCGCTGGCCCCTGGCCTCTTGAGTGAGATGGGCGCACAACCCCAGAGTCTGTCAAGACTGGCCCGTACGGGCAGGGGTACCTTTACCTTTACCTTTTACCTTTATTGTTTATGTTGTATTGTCATTTTGTTGACTGTAATCCACCCTGAAATAATCTGATATAGCATGGATGGGGGGGGGGGAGGTGCAATCATCATACCAGGTCAGAACATTGTTCCATCTAGCTCAGCACGATCTATACTAACTAACAGTAACTCTTTAGGTTTTCAATCAGGACTATTTCCCAGGATTGAACCTGTGTGCAAAGATTTTTTTTTTACCACAGAGCTACAGTTCTTCCCATGCTATATGCTACATGCATAGGGACACACATAATATCCATATATTGGCATCTTTTCCTTTACAGTAATTTGTTTTGGGGGATTTTGAAGAAACCAGAGAACTTGATTCATGTTAGGTATGGAACGCCTAAGAAACTAACACAGTGGGAAGTCATGCGTTGTAATTCTTGTCTGTGATGAAAACCATGTCAAATATTGAAGATAGCAAGGTAGAGGAGCAGTAGAAGAGACTTCCTGTGTTTGTTCATGTCTCCCCCCCAATTACTGCAGTCTAGTGGTTGTTAAAAATAACTTAATCAAAGCTTCTTTTCTCAACTCCTGCTGTTTGTTTGTTGCATCCACGCCTGTACTCAATTAAACACATTGATAAAGAAAACACACAATCCATCAAAATGGGCTTCTTCTGCCTGAGGTGACCAGGAAAGGAGAATTGTTCTCCAACATGGTGTTAAGGCTTCCTCTTAGGCATCTGCCATTGGCATATAAATTCAAGGACCAGTGATCTACAGCAACAATCTGATGTTGTATTTTCCTTCTGTGCTCCAGAGGCGAATGGGTGTGCACGCTTTGTCGCAATGTGGAGAAGCCAGAGGTTGCATATGACTGTGAAAATACACGTTTTAGCTACAGTAACACGCTAATGCCAGCAAGAGTACTTTATGGCCTTGACGACTATGATCAGAAGGTAAGTCCAGTATCAACAGAAGCATATAAACATGTTTGAGTAGTGTTTGAGCCCTCCTTTCCCAGACATGTACATTGTCTCTACAATATGTGCAAATGCCCCAAGGAAAACTACACAGAATAAAAATGTGAAGTAAAATACAGTAGACTCCATCTACACTGAACGTAAGTCAGGACCAAATTACACATTCCAGTTTTGGGGGCAGGGAGGGTGGAGAGGATAGAGGGGGAAGCATATAGTTTATATCAAAAATTTGAGGTTTTCTACAATTCAGCGGTATACAAAATTTATTTAAGAGATTTTAAAAAATTAATATAATTGCTATAATGTTGGACTATAGCAATGCAAATGAAACAGAAACTTGTGCTTTTTGGAATGGTAATATACGGTATGCTTAGTGAAAATTAGCCAAGGGTTTCTCCAACTTTTGCAAGTAGAGAAACCTGATTTAGAATGGGGTGTGAGTGGAATACTGAGAAATAAAGTATCTGGCCAAAATATCAACTATTAATGCAGGTATTTATATAGTTCTTTTATAACCAAAGTTAATTTTAAAACTTACATTTTACAGAAGTGTGAGAAACTTATACTTTCACTGCTCTGCAACAACCTGAGTCTTCCATTCCATGAACCAGTCAGTCCTCTGGTAAGTGTTACCAGAATTTAATTTCACATCTTTTTCCTATGCTTTTCAGTATGAAGGAAGCTTTGCTTGGTTAAAAAAACGATCTTAGGAACCCTCCAGATGACCTGTTTATTGAGCATTCTTCCTGATTTGCTTTTGGGGTATTTATATAGTTATTCATTCATCTCACACTTGTCACTTTCCTAACTGCAAAAGTCCAATTCTTCTTCTTCTTCTACAACCTTTAAGACAAAAAGAGCCACTTGGACCTGTTTCCGAAGAAAAAAAACCTGGGAGCCGCAAAACCATTGTGACGTTTAAAACAAATATATCTTCGGAGCCGCGATCTGACAGCGGGCGGGAAGGTGACGTCTAATGCACGCACCGCCCCCATGCGACGTCACAGCCAGTACAGTGCCCGCCACAGTGGGGAATGTCGGGGCGCACAATGCGCCTCCTCCCCTCGCTAGTATCCGCCCCGGAGCCATGGCAAAGGTGTAAAAGAGCCGCATGCGGCTCCGGAGCCGCGGGTTGCTGACCCCTGCACTAGGGTGACAGAGCCCTTTAATCAATTTTAACTGTGCAGACATTAAGTTACAGTATGTGCTTGAATCTCTTGCTAAACAGTGACAGTCTGGAGGCACCCTCAGCTCAGATGGTGGGCTACAGCTACTTTCTACTTCACAGAATTCTTTCTCAGAAGTGTTCCACTTCTCTAGTTTTGTCACTATAATCATAAGTAGAGTGCTATTATATCTCTTCCCACCCATTCTGCCGCTGCCCACCCTAAGCAGGAGAAGCTGAGCTCCTTTAATCTTATCTCATCAGAAGACTGATGTTTGTCAGTTGAGGAAGGAACACTGTACTTGGCTTGACTCACCGCATCATCTCACCAAATGGTAGTATGAGAAAACCCCTCACCAAAGTGTCCTGAGCAAGCTTTTCAGTTATGGGATAAGACGAGGGGCCAGTAACTAGTTAGAGAGCAGGAAGCAGAGAGCAGAAACAGATTGACAATTCTCACAGTGGAAGGAGGTAATCATTGGGGTCCCTGGAGGATCTGTATTGAGACCAGTGCTTTTAAATTTACTCATAAATAATCTAGAGTTAGTAGTGAGTGATGAGGTGGCCAAGTTTCTGGAGAACACAAAATTATTTAGAAGCACACAAAAAAAGAACAGTGAAGAGTTCTAAAAAAAATTTATCCAAACCAGAACTGGCATCAAAATGGAAAATACATTTCATTGTAAGTAAGCGTAATTTTTGCCCACTGTGCATCATTGTACGTGTGTGTGTGTGTGCGCGCGCACACGCGCTAATAGTGTCTGAGCTAACAACGCTTGAGCAGGAAGGGAATCATAAGGATGTGTTGAATAGTTCATTGAAAATGTTGACCCAGTAAATGCTGTGAAAAAGCCATATTCCATGTTGGAAAGGAATCTAAAATAAAACAATTCACAATTATTTACTACACGTTAAAGAGAAAATTCATGAACACATTAAATACATCTACTTAGCAACAACCATCAGGGACTGCTGAGTCAGAGAGTTGTCTCAGTAATTCAACTGCCACTTCTCCAGAAAAAAAAATCGGTTGGCTCTTTCCCCTGCCTAAGCAGTCTCTGATGGTTGTGGGTAAGCAGATGTGTTTACTGTGTTTGTGAATTTTCTTATTTAATGTACCGTAAATTGTTGTGCACTTTATTGTTATTGTTATGGTTATGTTAAAGTTATTTTGCATAATTATTTATAGCATTGTGTTGTGAGATGTTAGGGATTTATAAATAAAAATGTATGAAAAACAAAACGGTGAATCTAAAACATATTCAAGGTAGAAAAAACACTTGCCTACTTCACAGGAATGCTTTTAGCTGTAAAGAATGATTGTGATATTTATTTACAGGCTCGGCATTATTATCAGATCATCAAAAGGCCCATGGACTTGTCCACCATCCGGAAAAAGCTCCAGAAAAAGAACAAGCTGCATTACTCCACCGCTGATGAGCTGGTAGCAGATGTGCGCCTTATGTTCTGGAATTGTGCAACATTCAACTATGTAAGTTCTTGCAATTCAGAATTCACTGCATCACCTGGGCAAATAATGTGGGCAGTGACTATTCCTCTCTATCTCTGAATATTTTTATTTGGGCTTTGATTCTTTAACCTAACTTTGAATAATCCCAACACAGGATTGCCAGCATAGTGTGAAAAAATAGCAACCTAGAGAAAAGATAGCAAGTAGCCACTAATCAAAGGCAATTTCTCAATATCCTGGACAAAACATGCAAATACTGGCAGTAATTCTGGAGTGAGAGACCACAATAGGTGGTGCTGGAGAATCTATTATTCTCTATTACGTTACATTCTCATTATCTTCATTTACAGGATCCTCTGCTTTGAAGGTTTTTCTTTTTTAAAAAAATAGCAAGTTATTTAAAAGGAATGGACAGGAACCTGATTTATCCTCCTTGCCCATGATTATTGTCACTCATTGACTAAACTGGCTGATCCTTGCCTTTGTGCTGCCTTTGTCTGTTGCACCTGAACAATGGCGATAACATACCAGGAAAACCTGCCTTCTATGCTGGGGCTTTGGAATATTATTTGGCTTGCCCTTAGATATTTGCTATCGACAAAACTAATTCTGTAGGGTTCAGCACCTTGATCTTTTAGAGAAATTTACTCACCATTAATAGGTAATCTAAAAAACCTGATTTTCCTCCCAATGTCTGGTTTCCATTTATTTCCTAATACCACTAAGAAGCCAGCCTTCCCATGCTCACCCTTGGTTTATTTAACATTTTGGAAAGATTCTTATTTAATGTATAGTATTATTTATTTTCATATACCATTGCCTTGACCTTTCTTCTCACTCTGTGCCGGATAATTCTCCTGGGTGGTTGTTTTCTATTTAACTGTAAATTGTATCAATTCTTTAAATGATGAGTATAATAATAAATCAAGAGTTTCATAGATCTAGCAACAGAGAGAGCAGGTCTTACTAAGTGAACCACATGCTGTCGTAACAAATTATGATGCCTTCTCTTGCAGCCTGATTCAGAGGTAGCTGAGGCTGGACGATGCCTGGAAATATTCTTTGAAAGCAAGTTAAAAGACATTTACCCAGAAAAGCAGTTCTGCGCGGTGCAGCAAGATGACTCTGATTCAGAGGAACATGAAAATAACCAAGTGGCTCCCAAGGGATTTCAGTGGCCCTCATACAGACAAGAGTGTATCCAGCCCAAAAGAAGGCGACGGCACGCTGTAAGAATACAAAAGCAATACAGAACATAACAAAACTTGATTGTTTAGTGGCCCCAAAGCTAATTCTTTCCACAGCTTTTAATATAAAGCTTTGACAATATGCTTAGGGATGTATTAATAAACTTCAGTCAGACCAGGGTGATTCTTTCTTCATGTTCAGTTGTGTAAACAGGTTAGTGCTTGAAGGTCTTGCAAGCTACCTAATTATTTTGCCAAGTAATATGGAGTGTGAAAGAATATTTGAAAAGACTAGCTTCTCTAACAATTTGCCCATTTATTTCCTTTGTACACAGGAAAGTGAAAAGACTAAAAGACCAATGTTTTGGCCAGCTAAAGGTCTTTCTCAGGTGTGACGTGTGGAGTGCCGCAAAGAACAAAACATCAATCAAAATAAGATGTGCGTAAGAGGGGAGTCAGAAAATGTCTCTTAAGATATTTCACCTGAACTTCATAGCAGTGGTCAATCAATTTCATTTTTAGATCCTATGGGGAGATTACATTTTCAGTGTAATGTAATTTTAATAGGTAGTAAGACAGCTATATGCTGTCTTAACAATTTGTGTTTACACTACTGTTTTGTCATATGCAATAGTTATTAATAATAAAAATAGGACATTTGATATGCTGTTCTTAAAATTATTTCATAAATTCTCATCGCTTAATAGATTGTAGCTGGAAACAGCCATCTGGCAACATCACCAGTAATTCCACACATATTTATAGTGTCCATTTCAATTTTACCATATGTGGCAGTGTCTAAGCCTATTGTCTCCTCTAGTGAAAAAAATGAATCCAAAATTCATCTGGTATGAGTATGCACTGTTCCCAATGCAATTTATAGCCATTGTTATGTTGTCTTGCTAACAAAATGTGGCAACCAAAGACCAAATCTCTGGACATCAGATGAAGCAATGCTTCCCATGGAGTTAAGCAGAGAGTTCTTGCTTCTGTGTTTACTAGAAGACCAGAAAGTGATGTGGAAAGAAATAACATGAGAACTGCATTCAGGAATTCTACTCTTTAATTCTAGAAAAGGAAAGGAGCTCCCCCCATTGTTTTCAATTCTCTAGGGTGATTGTGCACCAGAAGTGGATTGGTGCAACCAACATGGGGAGCAGAGGGTGGGTGGAGAGAAGTTTGACTGTCCATTTAATACCAGCAGCTCACATTATACCTGTGTTCTCTTTATGCTAATCCCTTGTCTATGTGTACTGCAAACAGATACAGGGTAATTATGAAGCCAGTCAATTGCTGAAATGAGCCTGACTACATAGGAGTGAGACCAATAAAGGCTATTTCTGAGATGCATCAGTTTTTCAGAGCCTTTTTTCACCCTTCCACTTGAGCAGTAAAATTTAAAATGCGAAGGAATCCCTTGCAGACAAATCATAGCAGAAGCTGAGATACAGTTGTTTCACTCAGTATAATGCCCCAAGCTCTCAACCCTCATGTCTTCTTTGAATCATAAGAGTTGGAAGGGACCCTGAGGCTCATCTAGTCCAAGCCCCTGCGATGCAGGAATCCTGCCCACAGCTGTCCCTGGGTGGGTTCGAACCACCAACCTTCTGGTTAACAGCAAGATGCACTGACCCACTGTGCCACACACAACACTCTGTGAAGCCTCATCCATAATACATCCCCTGCAGTCTCTCTTTAGCCTCATTCCCAATCCCAATTGCTATACTGCTAGTTGGGATCAGGTGTGATTGCAGGTGGGGTGGGGTGGTCTTCTTAGATGTCCTGGTTTTCCTGACTCTTTAAGAGTCATTTTAACTCCCCCAAAGAGTAGTGAGTTTCCAGTTATACTAGATTTGCTGTAAATGAAGAGAGTTTTTCAGTCTATATGAATTTCTTGAATATGGTATCCATGGTTGTTATAATAGAGAACACGTTAAGCCAGAGTTTATAGAATTACTAGCCGCACCTGAATATTTTTTTCTGTTTTCAATGTTAATATGGCTCAAAATAAATGCTGTAGAAAAAAGTTGTCTCTTTTCTTATTGTATAATAAAACAATCATTGAAAAAAAAAAATAAAGGAAACATTGAAAAAAGAATTTAAACCGTTGAGTCTAAATTATTTCCTTGCCTGTGTCCCTTGGCTATCATTCGTATCTAACTCATTCAAAGAATGAAAAAGTACTCCTTTAAAAAAAACACCCAGTACAAATACTAATTTAAATCATGCATACACAGAACAGATTTATTAAAAAATATAATGAATACCACCACCACCAGTTTTACAAATAGTAGTAATATAACTCATTTAAAATATGTTTGGTGTTTGGCAGCATGTCTTTATTAGTTTTTCACATTTGTTAAAATGTTAATATTTGGGTAATCCCCTTTTATCCTCAAGGAATCATATGAAGTAGATTGGTTTAAAATAGAGTAACTGGTTCACATCATCCACTAAAGCTTCATTGCTGAATTTGGACCTCAGTTCCCTGTTCCATGCCCAACACTTTTATCTGCTGTACCACAGTTTTGAACAGATGTGAATAAAATTAGTGTAGAACATTCACAAAAAATGCTTCTTATCCATGCTGTCTAAATAATGTTGCAGGGTGGAAATGCTAAAATGGTGTGCCTATCAGCTGTAAGAGATAGTAATTAGTTGCAGAGGAGGAGAGCACTGAGTATCTTTCGTAAGTGTATTTAAGACTCAGGCGTTATGGTGTAATCCTATATATATCTTCTCAAAAGTAAGACCCAGCAATTTACTGCCAGGTAAGTGTGAATAGGATTGCACCATTAGACATTTTAAAGTCAAAGCCAATCAATACCTAGAATTATGCCCTGGTGGATAAGAAGAATCCAGTGCAGATACTGAAACATATTTTGGTAGCTTGCCTGTTAGGACTTACTCTTTTTAAGAGGCAGGCTGTTGTGTTCTGCAGCAACGGAAGCTTCCAGTTTGCCCTGAAGGGCATGCTGGGTCATGTATACTCAAGGACACAGTTCATGTAGGCCAAATGCAATGTTTGTTTTGTAATTCAGCTATAATGTTTGTTTCTAAGACAGAAGTAGTCCTATTATTACTCTGAAGTCTGCATCAACTTGGGTAGAAAAACCAATAACTAAATTTGGGATTTTTTTATTTAAAAATTGTGAGCTCTTTAAAATCCTTTAGTCAAAAGGTTTTCTCTCTGAATTCCCAAGAGGACCCTTATCAAAATCCACCAACAATGAAGCAGCACAGCTCCCCCCCCCCCCCATTTTTATTACTTTCCCATCCACAGACTACTATTTGCTGCTTCAGCAGGTGGCAGTAATTATTTTAGAACTGGAAAATTTATCACCACCTCTGAAATAACACCAGGGGTTATTCAGTTGTCCTACAAAAGGGAATTGGCAGTTCTATAACAGTTAACTTTTGATATTAAACTACCCTGGCCATGTAAACATTTAGCACCATTCTCCTGTACAGTACATCAAAACAGGACACAAAAGCTTTGATAACTTACCACCCTTAAAAATATCAGGTACCATTGTTTTACAGTTCCTAAGCTGTTTTTGTGTTTTACTTTTTGTATATGTGCAGTACCGTAGTGAAAGGTGCTCTGTACCCATTTCATTTTATATGCTAATTCATAGGGGTTCTGAATAACAGTAATCCTTATTCTTACTTTAGGAATTGACACACTTCAGAACTGCTTTTACTATAATGGTGCTTCTCAGGAATTATTCCCCCCGCCCATGAACCTACTTGAAATTCATGATCAGTTTCTGCACTGTCTCTTTACCAACAGAAGTGTAGAAGGAGGGGCGAGAGAGAGGGATTTCTTTTCAGTAGTGGCCTGTAAACTACAGAATATTTACTATGCTGGGAAAGGTTAACTTAGTCCTCACTTTGCCTAATTTTAAAAGGGTTCTGTTTTAGTTTGGCAAGCGTGTCATAGTAAGAGACCCTCTGATTATGTTTTAGCTTCCTGTTGCTAAGAATTTTTATAATGCTGCATTTACTGTTTATTTTGTTTTATTGCTAGGATTGGTTTAATCTTGTGTGATTTCTATTTCTGTTTGCATACTGCCTTGAGTGTGATATTATAGAAAGGGGGCAGGGTATGAAATAAAAAACCCCTAGAAAACTGCAGCAGTAGCTGTGTTTTATTAGGTACTGTATATGTATTTTATTTAAATACAGTTAAAATATTTGCATCTATATTTGCAGAGACATTTACTCAAGGGAAATGTGAGTTAGATGTCCAAAAATGAAAGCCTGCCGTTTTAGCTGCATTATGTAAGCCTGAGTCTCAAAGGCACCTATTCTCTTCTGCCAAGAGTAAATAGCAGCAAGTGTTGCTATGAGATGATGTACCAAGTGGTTTTACTGCTTCTCGAATGGGGAATCATATTCATGAAAACAAATGTTAGTGGTTTAGATAAAACCTATCAGTGCACAAAGCTAACAACATATAAATCACATTTTGAAACAGAGTAATAAAAGAGTAAGCAGCGAGAACATTTCAAAATGCATCAGAGTAAAATCCTACATTAGCATAGCCATGTGTTCATATGTGTCAGAGCTGCCTCTAGGTCCCAGCTCACAGAGGACCAACGCTAGGCTGTCGTAATGTACAAAAGTCTTTATTGAAGTTCAGTTTCCATTCCAAAGCCGCAGCGTGCAGCCCTACGTCTTAAACCCTAGATCGGCGAAGTCCCGTCTGAGTCTCCTCCCCTCTGACACCAGTTTAAGATCCTAGCCCTGCTCCACCTTTTCCGCTGCTCTCTCCTCCTCTGGGTCCTCCTGCCCGCTGGGGCATTGCCCTTTCTGGACTCTTCTGACGCTGAGTCGCTTAGCTCCTCCCCCTGCCTCCGGCGGGCTTTAGGACCCGGTTCCCAATCCTCATTCTCTGCTGTCCCGCGCTCCTGTACATTTGAACTTGCCTCTCGCGCCAACCCAGTGACCTTTCTCCTAACCGTTACACTACTTCTGTCACTGCTTCCCTCTTCCGGGATACTGGCCGGATCTGACCTCCCCTCCGTTGTCCAACTCTCCGATGGAGGCGTGGTCAGCTCTGTCTCGTCTTCTCTCCCTGGTGGGGAATGCACTGGCCCCGATACTTGGGACTCTTTCCCCCCCACTCTGCTCTGGTGGGGAAGCTGGTCCTGATTTCCAACTACTGCTCTGGGAGTCCCTGCTGCCCCCTTGCTCCTGGGGTGTTCCCCTTGGAAAACCCCTACCCCTGGCCACTGGCGCCCCCTTCTGTGAATCTTCTGATTCGCTGGAGAGGCTCATGGAATCCCTCGGGCCACTGTCATCTCCTACGCTCCCCTCGGATTCCTCTCCCTCGCTCTCCATTTCCTCCCCCTCCTGTGCCTCTGCTCCTGAGCCCCTGACAATATGGTTCCAGGTAAAAAGCAAACCAAACTTGGAACAGTCACAGCATCACACTGGGAGTACCAAATACTTCACATACACTCAAGTTTTCAATGTGGAGGCTGGAACAGATAAACCTTACTTGGTAGTAGGGACCACCACCACTAGAACCACTCCTTATATACACAAAGAAGGGAAAGGGAGTTTTTAATACATATGTGTGTGTGTGTGTTCCTTGAGTGTACATCACTTTCTTTAAGGACCCATCATTGGTTACTCTATGCTACACGTGCTACATATGAATTACCATATTAGTTACATGTAATAAATCACATTTTAAAAAATCATTCTGGGAGAAACCAGGAGTTGATAAATCAACTAGCTTGTGATACTAGGTCAACAAGACTGCATAAAGAATGATAATAGAGCATAAAAACCACCATGCATTCTTTTTAACTATACTTGTAATGGGGCAATGTTTAAACATTACAATGAGAGATTTTTAAAATGTATTTATCCAGCATATGCAATGTCAAGAAGCAAGAACATAATTGCCTTGGCTGTGATCTGAAGATGTGAAATATGGATGCTGGAGAGAACTTCTTGCAGTTGCTGAAGGAACAAGTCGCTTTAAAATGTGATCAGTCACTTAGCCTTTTGATAGTAGGAACTGCTGCGGTTGAAGCAGCAAGTAAAACTTCAGCTGCATGCATACTTCTCTGTCATGTGCTTGGTATCATCTCTTTGGTTGCAGCCCTAATATGTTAGTATGGGAGCTTTGCTGTGGTGTTGCGGAGAGTTCCATCTTGTTGCCCATGCTATTTAACAACTATATGAAACTACTGGGAGCTGTCATCAAATGATTCAGAGTGAAGTGTCACGAGTATAAGGATACCACTCTACCTTTCAGTCCCATCTGAATTAGGAGTGATGGCTGAGGTGCTAGACAGGTGCTAGGAGGGAGTTATGGGCTGCATGAGGGCCAAAAAGTTGAATCCTGGAAGGACAAAAGTGTTACGTGTTCCAAGTTCTTGAGTCCAAGAGGTGGGAAGACAGCTTGTTGAGGATGGGGTTCCACTTCCCTGAAAGGAGCCGGTTCATAGCTTGGGTGTACTCTGGATTCAATATGGTTCCTTGAGGCTCAAGTGCCGTTAGTGGCTAGGAGAGTCTATTTCTTGCTAACGCTGGTTTGCTAACATGGCGACTTTGGGACAGAGCTTATACTCTGTCCCAAATAATACCCAAATGGGACAGAGCTTATACTCTGTCCCAAATAATGGCCATAATACTCCATGGTCTGGTAACTTCCAGATTGGATAGGTGCCCTTGAAAACAGCTCTGAATTTTCAGTTGTCCAAAGTGCAGTGTACTGGCTGGGTTTCCATTTAGTTCTCATATAATCCTGGCTTTAAAACAGCTGCATTGGCTGCCTATTAAATTCAATATGCTTAAGTTAGTGTATAAAACCCTAAATGACTCAGGCCACAAATATGTGAAAGACTGTCTCTTTCCCCACAGACCTCTTGGATGTTAAAATTGGCAGATAGGTCCCTCTTTGTAGTTCCACTGCCCTCAGAAGTTCTG
This sequence comes from Podarcis gaigeae, assembly GCF_964106915.1. Classification (NCBI taxonomy): domain Eukaryota; kingdom Metazoa; phylum Chordata; class Lepidosauria; order Squamata; family Lacertidae; genus Podarcis; species Podarcis gaigeae. The sequence goes on from NC_139678.1 coordinate 69,826,098, forward strand.
TGGGTGGTGGCCTGGGAAAGGGCATTCCTTCTGGCAGCTCCTAGTTTGTGGAATTCCTTCTCCACAGAGATACATCTGGCACCATAATTAGCTAACTTCTGACACATATAGAATTGCTGTGTAAAGATTATGATGTAATCAGGATTGTTACTATAGCTAGCACTGGTAAACACATTTTTTTTTCATTGTAGTACTTACTTACAACAGGAATTTGTATTGACCATTTCATTTATCTAAGGTAAATATCATTTATTTAACCTGCAACTGTGGCTCACAATAGTTTGGACCTTGGAAAAGGTCACTGTACCACAGCCCATTGTTCAGTGCTTACGGTAATGCTATTTTGTATTAGTAAATAAATACAGGTTGCATTCTTCAAGGACATGCTCCTGGCTGCCCCTGAACGATGCACAATTTTTCAGTGTCAAGCACAATAAAATTTTGTTAATCTCTGTTAGACCAAATGATACACCAGAACGTTTAGCACAGGTGACACCACCTAAAAGATGGAATGTGTATGCACACCTACCTCCCCCATGCTAATTGTTACCTCTTCCTTGGGAGATTGTGTATCTATGTAACTACTTCAGACTGTGTTTGAATGTTTCCCTTTCTATACATGAAAAGCTAACGTCAATAAGATGAGTCATCTACCTGATTTACTCATGATCCAAACGTGCAAGGAATGCACTTGCAGTTGGACCCTGCTACAGTCGAGAAAGGACTGTATCACATGTTATTTCTGCACATATAAATTTTCAGTGACAACATCCTTCTATTTGACATAACTTTTTCCCACATGGATCACTTGAAAATTGTTGAGAGTCTTGACAGACCACTTGGTGATTTTCCTGACTGTTGTAGTAGTTGTAATGTGCTGTGCTAGATGCTGTACAATTTTAGTTGTATTTTACTGCTTCTTTTATGTCTTATTACCTTGTGTGTCCATAACATTGAAACTGTAATACAAAAAACACAATATAAGAAATAAAAGCAATTAAAATACAATTAAAATCAACATGAATATTTGATGTGATTGATGTCTATTGATTTCAACCACAAATTGATAGACACACTGTGGACCACATGAATGAAACTTGCAGACCACTTGTGGTCTATGGACCACAGTTTAGGAACTCCTGACATAAGGATTGCATAATAACAGGTAAGGAGTTGCAAAGAGACCCATTCCTCATAGCAAGATTGTACTTTCCCTTATGCAAATTGTATATTGCGCTGTTGGTGTCAATTGAGGGCTTTCCTGCTACAATAAAGAGATAATGTAGTGGCACAAAGTTAGAAGTTGTTTAAAAAGCTCAGAGGTGATCCTGTTGTGTGGCAAGATGAGGTGGGTGCCTCAGCAGGCATATTTTGGGCGCTGTTAAAAGGTGGCATCAGAGTGGGACATTTGATTTACAGGAGACAATAATCTGAGCTCATTCAGTAGAGCAATGAGACTCTTAATTCCAGGATCATGGGTTTGAGCCCCACACTGGGTGAAACATTCCTGCATTGCAGGGGGTTGGACTAGAGATGACCCTCATGATCCCTTCCAACTCTACAATTCTATTGTTCTCCTGTGCAAGCTGCACTGAGGTGTGGGAGCTAGTGGGGTTGTCCCCCCTGCAGATACCGAAGTATCTTGGGCTGGGCGCCTCCCACCTCGGCCTAAGCTCCTTTAACCCTCTTGTTTCCAACAACCCTGCTGCAGGGGGGGGGGGGCAGTCTGCGGCTTATACTGTATGTCCTTGCAAGGCATTTGAAACTTTACAAAGCAGCCTTGCTAAGTGAGGAACTAGAAGGTGCAGGATTTGCACATTATGGTACTCGGTGCAACTGGCTCTTTCCTGCTTCCTGAGGCCATGTCTTGAGCACACCACTCCTTATACGCAAAAGAGCATCCACGGCAGTAGAAGCAGCAGCAATAAAAACTGCGGAGCCAAGCGAGCCTCACGAAATCAGAAAGAGGACAATCCCAACGGACAAGTTTCGTAGGGAGCCGAGAGACTCCCAGCCTATGCACGCTTTTCTGAGGGGAAAGATCCACGGTATTCAATGCGATTTACTTCCCAGATTGCCCTGCTAAGTTTCCTTGGAGGCTGGAATGGTGGGGCAGAGCGGCGGCTGCAGCCGGTTTTTGAAATGCAACTTTTTTCAAAGCGAAGACCAAGTTCTCTCAGAGCGCCCGCCCTTCTGTTACCGAGAGAAAAGCGAAGGGGAGACGGGAAAGTCCCACCGCCCCTTCCTCCTCCTCCTCCTCCTCCTCCTCCCTGAGGTGGGGCCGGCCGGCCTCTGAGGAGGGCGGGGGGGAGGGGGTTGCAGGGAGGAACGTCTCCGCGCTCTGCGCTACTTTGTCCCTGCGAGGCCCCTGTACTACCCGCGGTGCCCAGGCTGTGCGGCTGTGGAGAAAAGTTTCTGCATGCGCGAAGGGGCTGAAGAGCCGGCTGGGGACCGAGAGGCGGGAAAAAGCCGCCGCCGCCACGGCAGGGCAGCGGGGTCGGTGAGGTGTGTGCGTTTGCCGCTGCGAAGCGAGGGGGAAGGAGGGTGGCAGCCAGGGAGGGAGGCTGCAAGTTGTCCGGTTGCCATGACGACGAAGAGGATGCCGGCTGCATTTGGGCGCCCGGAGCGGCCGCTTCCAGGGAGGGGAGCGCAGCATCTCCGCCGCTTGTGGGCGCTTTTCGGGGTTGCCGGGTGAAGGAGGGACCTGCTTGTGTTTTTGTCAGTCAGCTTCCTTTGGGGTCCCTCACAAGTGACTTATTCGGAGATTCTGCCGTGTTATCCGCTCTCAGAGGGGCCGGCCGGGTTAGGCTGCAGCAGCAAAAGCAACGTAGAGGCTGGTGGCAGCTTACTCTGCTATTATAGTTTAATAAATCGATCTAAGGCGTTGCATGAATATATACGCGCGGTAGGCACGCTTGTGGAGGACGGAGGAGAGGTACATCTCCTCTGGCAGTGATGTTGCAGCTTTAAATGCACGTGTTATTTATTTATTCATTTGATTTATTTATAAAAGCACTTATACACTGCTATAGCGTAAGCCATCTCCAAGCGGTTTACAGCAATAGTATCTTCACAGAATAAAAGTGCATTAAAAATTAAAATCAGATGTATTCTTAATTGCCTGTGTAAACTTGGTAGCAGAGAAAGGTTTTTTGCAGGCTGAAATAGAAGGTGCCTGCTGAATCTCTGTTGGCAGAGCATTCCACAGGACAGGGTTGATAACACCAAAGGCTCCGTTTCTTGTTGCTGTCAGGTGAGCCTTGCCAGCTCTGGGGAAGACTAATGATGCCCAGTGATCAAGCCGGGGTAGAAGAGTTTAGGCTGCCCTTAAGGTACCCTGGACATAAGGCTTTTAAAATTAATACAATGGCTTTGAACCTGGTTTGGTCGTAGATATGCAGCCAGTGCAGATGTTTTTTAAAAATGCCACATGATGTTGGCAATGTGCCCCCATCCACAGTCCTCGCCAGCAAAAGCTTCTGATCCAGGCCTTAAGGAAGCCCCACGCAGAGTGCAGTAATCCAGCCTTGAGATTGGCAATAAATGGACTTTAGTGGCCAGGCTATTCCAGGAATAGCTATAGCTGGTGAAATAGGCAGAGCAGGTAAAAGGCACTCCTATCCACAGAGGACACTTGACACTCTAGTGACAGAGATGTGTTGAGGAGTATCCCCAAGCTATGCACCTTTTCTTTCTTATCTTGCAACTGATAAGTTGCCTATCTCCTGCACACAGAAACTATCTATCCAAAGAGACTCCATCTTGCCAGGAATCAACAGTTTATTGGCCCCTTCAGATGCAGATCCAGAGCTTTCATATGTTCATATGAGCTTTCATATATTCAGAGCTTTCATATCTCCTGATTCAGATGTTAGGGAGCAATAGACACCTTGCTCTAAAGTTCCTAATGACTTTCCTTCCCAATGTGGTGCCTGTCAAATGAATAGATGCCTGCTACTTTATCTTGTCCTTCAGAGTTAGAGAAAGAATCAGATTCCTGGGTGGCAGCAATGATTAGGCTTTCAGTCTGCCAATAGTCTTGGATTTTTCCAGGCCTTTTATTCTTTTTTTGGGAGTACATAACTTTAAGGAAATACATTATTTCAGAACCTTCTTGTTTCCTGCACTAAGCAGTCCTGGTGCCATAAGGCAACATGGAAAGTGTTTTTCATAAACTCACAGTTCTCTGCAGAAATATTACTGCACTTTCGTAGATTATTGTTTTGTTACTGTTATACAATTCAAACTGGAATGTTGTCTTTGTAGTTTTTACAGAATTGTCTGAATCAGGAAAAACTATCCCAGCAGTTAAGCATTTTTAATCAGAAGTAAGTCCCACACAGTTCAGTAGGTCTAACTTTCATGTGATTATGCTTAGGACAGCAGCCTTAAAGTGTTTTCTCATATGAGACCTAAATTGATTTGGAGCTTTTTGTATGCTGTTTGTATACAATGAGCATAGCGTGTGACATAAACTTTATGCAAAAATATAGCACAGAGAGAAAACATTTGGAATGCAATGTAAATTTTATATTGCTTAGTATTCCAAACCCAGATGAAGCAATGGCTGCTTTTAAGGTTGGCATATGTTTTAGAAAGTTCTTTCTAATATACCATCTAAACCTCTTTGGTTACAGTTTAAGACAGGAACTGGGACCCTGTGGCTCACCAGATATTGTTTAACTCCAATTCCCACCAGCTGTAACCAGCATGGCTAATGGTTAGGTATGATGGGAGTTGCAGTCCATCAATATCTAGAAGGCCACAGGCTCGCCATTCCTGGTTTAAGATTTCCATATGTCTCTGGCTGTTACTTTTTCATTCTTATGTTCATGCTCCCTCTGGTGGGTTATAGCTATGTGCACATCCATAGGATACAAAAGTCAATAAAAGATTTTTACTGGGCAAGGTGCTATCTAGCATTCTTATATGAGGCTACTTATCTAGATCCATTTCAATCTCATTATGGTCCATTTCCATCACTAAAACAGCCTTGGTTACCCTGATATGTTATCTGGTTGGGAGACCAGAGGAGAGTGTGACCTTACTATTTTTTCTGCCACTCGCAGTGGCTTTTGGTTTCCATAACCAGGGGTAAAGGTAAAGGGACCCCTGGCACTTAAGTCCAGTCGCGAACGACTCTGGGGTTGCAGTGCTCATCTTGCTTTACAGGCTGAGGGAGTTGGTGTTTGTCTGCTCCACAGACAGTTTTTCCGGGTCATGTGGCCAGCATGACTAAGCCGCTTCTGGCGAACCAGAGCAGCATATGGAAACGCTGTTTACCTTCCCGCCAGAGTGGTACCTATTTATCTACTCACACTTTTTGGCATGCTTTTGAACTGCTAGGTTGGCAGGAGCTGGGACCGAGCAACGAGAACTCACCCTGTCTCAGGGATTTGAACCACTGACCTTTTGATTGGCAAGCCCAAGGCTCAATGGTTTAGACCAAGGGTAGCCAACCTTTTTATACCTACCACCCACTAATGCATCTTTCTTGATGGTAAAATTTCTTTACCACCCACCAGTGCTCGATGGAAGGAGGATTCAGATTGTGCCGGAGAACCCCCTACCACCCACCTAGAATTCTGAAATGCCCACTAGTGGGCGGTAGGGACCAGGTTGACAACCCCTGCCATAGACCATGCTGAATTGGCTGATTGAGTTGGGAATTAGAGACTCTGCTGTGAAGTGGTTACATTCCTATCTGGAGAGCAACTTTCAGAAGTTGCTGGGAGACTGTTGCTTAGCCCCCTGGCTTTTAATATTCTGAGTTCTGTGGGGTTTTTAATATTCTGAGTTCTTGTCTCCCATGCTATTCAGCATTTACATGGAACCATCTTGCTGTTTTTATCTGATTTGTTCAGAAATGTTATACAACTAGCAATGGCTTACAGCAGAAATGAAACTGCAGTGTAGTTTCTAAAGTGCTCTAAAGTAGCACTTTAGAGGCTAGCAAAATGCATTATTCCTTAAGTGTGCATGGATTACAAAAAAAGAGACATCTGATCCTGTGGATTTTAGTCCCTAAAACCTTAGGCCATAATAAATTTGTTAGCCATTAAGGTAGTAGCATTGTTCTTTTTGTTGTTTTGCTCAAATGGTCTACTTTACAGAGTTGTGATGGTAAAAAAACATTTTGGCAAAATTAAATTTAAATTAAAAGGCTATTTGTAAAATAGGGAGGAAGATGATGATGAGAAAACCAAAACAACTTGGCTGCACCCCATGAACTCCTAGCATCCTCACCAGGTCTAGTGGGCAGCCGCACCACTGATTCTTCTAATCATTTAATGGAAATGAACACATTTGCAACATGGAAGTTCTCTGTGTTGGTGGTATTTACTAGTTTTTATTATTGTAGACCAAACTATAACTTCTGAAAAACATATAGCCACTTGTTATAAAACAGCACACTGTGATACATCTCCAGAAGTGCTAACAAAGCTTACTGCCCATCATAGGCACAGTCTTGACCCTTGTTTCCTACATTACATGATTTCTGACAGAATTTTCAGCTACTTTATTAAATTTGATTAGATCACCCTTATTCTAAGAATGTATTCAATTATATGAATCTAATTCTTAAACTCCCTTCTGTGTTGTTGAAATAAAAGCTATCTTATGGCTACTGGGCCATAAGACACAAGGGCAATAGACTAAGATGATTACTCATTTTCTCTCTGCTTCTAAATGAGCAACTAATTATGTTATCTAATTTTCAATAGATAGTCATATTCACTCTCCTCAAGAATGTTCACGGCAGCCTGTAAAATAGATGCTTTGAATCAAGGATTCACAAATCATTAATTTGCTAAAACACATTAGGAAGGAATGGTGGGAGTAGTTTTTTTTTTTTGTAAGGGAGGAGAGAGAAGAAGCCAGCCGCCTTATCCAGAAAAAATTACAAAACAGGATAGGAGTTGGTTCTCTTTACCCTGTGAAACCAATAAGTTTAGTGTAGCACAATTTTGTCCATTTGCAACATTAACAGAAATGCTACCCCACTGAATTGGCACTACTTAGGTTCACGAGCTGCTCCTAGAAAAAACCTGCTAATTGTACTCCTTGACACTTAGTCCTCCCTGTGCATAACTTTATCATATTTTCTAGCTAGGAACCTCCTTCTTAACTGACATTCTCTATACTGTTGCAGCTGCAACCCTTCACCCTTAACAAGAACAGTTCTATTGGATCTACCTGTAAAACAGAATCTACCTGTAATACTGTAATACAGAATCCTCTGTAATTCAATTTCATTGGATGGAGTTCTAGTATGGAAAAGAGAGAAAAGTGCTATATTTCTCCCCAGCACACCTTCTCTACACTGTGCATGATTTTGTAGATTTCTATTATATGCTCCCTTAGTTACTTATGTCAATATTTATTAATGTGGTGGGAGGCTACCCAAAAAAAAAAAAAAGGTTCCCCCCTCGTTCCCACTATGAGAAAGCCTGTATGAGTCTAGCTTACGTATGTTAGAATATTCCTATTTTCATTGGAGAAATGTTGGAGTGTATCCAATGGGGAATTGCACACCTGTACAATCATATCTTTATGTTGTACAGACTGCATATCCAGACCATAGATATGATATAAGAGCCTTCTAACTTTCTCCAAAGAATGTTACATTTACAGTATGATGTAAACAGGGATACATTACACTGACTTGGACAGAATTGGGTTCTCTGTAGTGTGTTGAACAGGGCAGTCTAAAAGCAATTTTATTATGGGAATGTTCAAGCACTTGAGGAAGTGAACTAGACAAGAATGCAAAAATCCCACTGAAAGCAGTGCTCCTAGCAACTAGCGAAGGCCTGCAGTAAACATGAGCACAGCAAACTTCTTTGTTATGTGAACTTTTGTGGTTTCCATTTAACAATGGGGCTTTCTGGACAAGATTTTATATGCAGTTTGTTAATATGAATGTGGAGATGATCACAATGACTCAATTTCACTGTTAATATTTCTATCCCTTTATCTTAAGGGCAATCTCTTATTTAGGATCTTTTACACCTTTATCTGAATACAGTACATGCTTTGTTGTGGTCAGATTGTATGGTGATGGCGTTATTTATGTCCGGATCTTTCGAGCTTCTGTGTCAACAAAGTGGAATCAGTTCACAAAAATTTTGTGAAATATAACAACCAGGATATCGCACTGGGGGTATGAGCTAATGCAACAAGGTAGTATGGATTGATAAGTAAGATGCTGGTAGGATATTGCAGCAGAGTTTGGCAGGGCAGTAGTATGCAAAATAGTTCTGAAATTGGTAGAAAGGGCTTCCATTCAGCAGGGACCCATCTACTGTATATTGGTGCCAGCCCATACAAGTGGATTTTTTTTAAAAAAATTGCAAATCATTGCTGCCAATCTCTTTTTTGTCAGCTGTGTCACAGATGGGAGTCACGGGATGCAGTAGGTTTGAGCTTAGAAACATTTTACCAAAAAGGAGAACTGTTATTTTGGTTAATGGATACAACTGAGATTCAAATAATGTACTGCTATTATCCCCTCTCTGGAAATTAACTGAAAGGGAAGAGCTGCATCACTTGTTGTTGTTGTTTAGTTGTTTAGTCGTGTCCGACTCTTCGTGACCCCATGGACCAGAGAACGCCAGGCACTTAAGCTACATCACTTAATTTAAATGTATTCAAAAGTAGAACGAGAAGGGCTAGTGCAATTTTGTTGTGCAGTTATCCTGCATACGTATTTTGCAATATGTACCTCCCAACATCCATGATGAAGGAGGTAATTTCCTGATGATTTAGAGAGATCAAATTGCACATAACTTCTGTAGATTTAATATATTGTGCTGAGGATAGCTATAGATAAGAAACATTTTCTTTCACATAATGTTTGAATGGAACACTTAGGTGACTCTGAAGTGTAAACCACATTAATGTTTCTCCACTAAAATGCAAAACAGTGTATTGAGAAACAAATGCCAATTGAATGTGACTATACAAAGCAGATACTGTATCGTACTAAGGTGCCATCTGGTGGAAAAAACAAATGACAGAATTAAGGAAATCACTTAATACTTCCACCCAGGACTGGATTAACCATTAAGCAAAATAAGCACTTGCTTAGGGTATCAAGGGAAGGGGGCACCACAGATTCATTGCCAGATTTTGAGCATTAATGGTCACAAATTGCTCAGCTGAACGTTCATTCTCTCAGTTGAAGTATATTAAAAATCCCAACAGAACAACTGTGCAACGAGGTAGGCTGGATGCCTTATTATCTCTACTAAGTATGGAGGCATATGTCTTATGTAAGATTTGTTCTAAGGATCTGATCAAAGACTTTGCAATGAGAAAAAGTAGATTTTCCCCCCAAATATGAATAAAGTGGAAGTATACAAAAGTGGAAGTAAAAAAAAAAGCAGAGACATCACCTTACCAACAAAGGTCCATATGGTTAAAGCCATGGTTTTCCCAGTAGTGATGTATGGAAGTGAGAGCTGGACCATAAAGAAGGCTGATCGCCGAAGAATTGATGCTTTTGAATTATGGTGCTGGAGGAGACTCTTGAGAGTCCCATGGACTGCAAGAAGATCAAACCTCTCCATTCTGAAGGAAATCAGCCCTGAGTGCTCACTGGAAGGACAGATCGTGAAGCTGAGGCTCCAATACTTTGGCCACCTCATGAGAAGAGAAGACTCCCTGGAAAAGACCCTGATGTTGGGAAAGATGGAGGACACAAGGAGAAGGGGACGACAGAGGACGAGATGGTTGGACAGTGTTCTCGAAGCTACAAACATGAGTCTGACCAAACAGCGGGAGGCAGTGGAAAACAGGAGTGCCTGGCGTGCTCTGGTCCATGGGGTCACGAAGAGTCGGACATGACTAAACGACTAAACAACAACAACAACATACAAAAATAAACATTACTTTCCATCTTTCTGTAGGTTTTGTTTCATTTTTTTAAAAAAATTAATTAGATAAATATTGGGGCACGAAGATCTTTTAAGTGCCTATGACCTCCAAAGGTCTTAATCTGGCCCTGCTTCCACCACATGGTGCAAGATGTCAAGTGCTAAACCAGCCTTGAAAATAAGTCCAAACATTTACAAGCCTGTTGAATCTTTGCAAAATAAGCCCCCCCGCCCCCCGCACAGCAGAACTTTGCTTTCTTATGCTAGGCAGAGAGGCTGGGTAGAGGATGTAAGCTCTGCTCCATAAAACACCAGATGTAGCTGCAACCATTTTAAAAAGGGGAAATTCATTCCTCATGCAAGAGCAGCACAGAAGAAAGCCCAGGAAGAGCACTTTAAGGGGGGGCGGGGGGCGGGGACCCTTGCAGGTAGCATGCACAAATTTGCAATACTGCCAAGACAGAAGAGCACAATGCAGGAAGTGCTAAGAATGGATTTTTAAAATAATAATAAGATAGACGTGCGCACAATGGTTGCTCACTTTTTCTTAGGCTCTGTTAATAAATGTAACTATTTGTGGGATAATTTATTCCTGAGAAGACTAAAATAGGATTGCAGAACCCCCACTGCCTGAGGGGTGTGTTAAATTGTCTAGAAGATGCTTTGTCACAGAAGCTACAAAGAAGAGAGGTTTATGTTTATGGTGAATCCATGGCAGGATAAATTCTGTCAAGTTTTGTTAGTGGTCCATCAACCCCTCCCTTCCCTCCCTTCTTTTCTGGTCCCACTTTCCTCCTGAAGGAGCCTGGGGCACCTGGTTTGTCTTTCAGCCTGCACTGAGATGGGGATCAGTGTAGTATGTGTGGTCTGTATGCTTGCATGTGTGTGTGCATGTGAGAGTGTGCGCTCTAGGAATGTGTGTGCATTAGTGAGAGAATGTGTATACTCCTCCTAGTGTGTGCATGGGCACCCTCCTAATTCTGTTGTTGAATGTGATGCAAGGTCATAAACAGGATAGTTCTTTGTGCCCTCTCTATGCCCTCTGGCTTTTACCAGGGGGCAAGCTTATAGTTTGGCAGTTCCTGCCCTGTGGAACTCCTTGCCAATAGAGGTTTGGCAGGTGTCACCTCTGCTATTTTAAAATTGTGTTGTTCAGATAGGCCTTTGAAATACATTTTTTATTACTAACCATTTTTCACTGATATGTCATTGGCATTTTTACTGTTATTATTGCAGTACTGTGTTTATAAGCTGTTCAATGCCTTGTTATATTTTCTATGAAAGTGTGGTTTTGAAATAGCTAAATAATAAATGAATAATAATATCAGCTGAGGAATACAGGCCACAACAGAACTTAAGAGAACAGCGAGACATATAGGAGTGTTTGGAGACAGGGGTTTACTGAAAATCCATTGTTTAAAGATTTGATGCCAAACCATACAGCACACAGACTTCCCATTCTCTTATGCCATAAAGTGTAAATTGATTTTGGAAAGGATGAAGGAACTTCTATTGGCTTGATTAAAGAAATCACCAAGCCTTTCATGACAGTACAAAACTGCCACCTCGTGGAAAAAACAAATAACTACAGTGCTATGTAACTTTATTAATGAAAACACAGCTGTATTTGGGTCTTTTAATTTGGTTCTGATAATAAAATATTACAAACATTGAAAGTTAGTCCCGTAGGTTTTTAAAGTCATTTCCCAAATTAAAAAAAACATACTAGTTTATAGTACAGTTTTTAATTTCAGGATTGAAGCACCTTCTGGGGAGCTAAACTAGACAACTGTAGTTTATGCTTAGCACTTGATTTTCATTATAGCTGCACTTTTCCTTGAGCATAAGTTCCCAAGTTCACCTAAAAAAAGCCCTTTAAAAAACTTCTTATCAAGTTTGTACCTTTCAGCATTTAATTTTCTGTTTGCATCATTGTTGCGTTAAACTATAAGCTATATCACCCTTGGTCTTTGAGTGAAGCTTCATTGAAGGTATTGTCTTTATCATATGACAGACTTGTAAATAAATGTTAAACAATTTTGTTGAAGTTCAGAGGATAAAAAAGGTCAGCAGTCTGCCTTCTTTATTCCCGATAAAACTACAAAGATAATAGCTTTGATTTATTTCCCTTTGAGAAGAGAATAACACAGTGCAGTATAGAGAATTTTTCACACTAGATATCTACATGATTTACATACTCTTTTAGAGAATGCTGTTTTCTTCAACTTTCTCCCCCAAAGAAATGTTAGCTTCCTTGTCTTACATAGGCACACAAAATAGAAAGTCTGTAGTACATTCCATTTTTTCGAGATGAGTATTGTTCAATTTGTTTTAGCCTTTGACTTGAATATAATATCATTAATTTCAGCTTGTTAGCATGATGGAGTGGTGCAGTTTCTTCTGCTAACTCCAAAGCCATGTATATCTGTGCAGTTTTTTGTCTCCAACACCAGCTCTGTCTATGTCATTATCTGATGAGGAAGGTTGTTGTGTACAAAAACTATCATTGTTATAAATTAGTTCATTGATAAGGTGCTAGGAAACTTTTGGGTTTCTTTCTAGGCTGGACTTTGTGTACCAAAGTCTGCTGCTGTCTGAGAATATTTCTCAAATTAGGAGGGTGGACTTCCTGGATGAGTACGTCAAAGCGGCTCCTTTCCCTTCCTCCCCCACAACAAACACTCTGTGAGGTGAGTGGGGCTGAGAGACTTCACAGAAGTGTGACTGGCCCAAGGTCACCCAGCAGCTGCATGTGGAGGACCAGAGACGCGAACCCGGTTCCCCAGATTACGAGACTACCGCTCTTAACCACTACACCACACTGGCTCACAGTTTCAGGTTAAGAACGGACCTCCGGAACGAATTAAGTACTTAACCCGAGGTACCACTGTACTCAATTCAAAGGGCAAAGGGGGAATTCCTCAACTGCAGTTGCATCATAGCAGTCTAACTGTAGACACCCTCATCACATACTATGGCCATACTACTTAGTGCAGTTTCATGTACACTCCATGCCTCTCTGCTTCTTGCCTCCTCCACATCTGCACCCACACTCCTCAATCTGACCACTGCATTTTCAGCCTTAAGTACTATGATCCAGAGCATGCATTCATGATCCAATTCCAGCAACTGCAGCAGATTTAAATCCACATTTGGGGGGAATCCACAGATACCTGTTTTCAATAGCAGGTGTCAAATTATCTGTGCTCCTCACACATGACGTACTCATCCAGGAAGTCCACCCTCCTAATTTGAGAAATATTCTCAGACAGCAGCAGACTTTGGTACACAAAGTCCAGCCTAGAAAGAAACCCAAAAGTTTCCTAGCACCTTATCAATGAACTAATTTATAACAATGATAGTTTTTGTACACAACAACCTTCCTCATCAGATAATGACATAGACAGAGCTGGTGTTGGAGACAAAAAACTGCACAGATATACATGGCTTTGGAGTTAGCAGAAGAAACTGCACCACTCCATCATGCTAACAAGCTGAAATTAATGATATTATATTCAAGTCAAAGGCTAAAACAAATTGAACAATACTCATCTCGAAAAAATGGAATGTACTACAGACTTTCTATTTTGTGTGCCTATGTAAGACAAGGAAGCTAACATTTCTTTGGGGGAGAAAGTTGAAGAAAACAGCATTCTCTAAAAGAGTATGTAAATCATGTAGATATCTAGTGTGAAAAATTCTCTATACTGCACTGTGTTATTCTCTTCTCAAAGGGAAATAAATCAAAGCTATTATCTTTGTAGTTTTATCGGGAATAAAGAAGGCAGACTGCTGACCTTTTTTATCCTCTGAACTTCAACAAAATTGTTTAACATTTATTTACAAGTCTGTCATATGATAAAGACAATACCTTCAATGAAGCTTCACTCAAAGACCAAGGGTGATATAGCTTATAGTTTAACGCAACAATGATGCAAACAGAAAATTAAATGCTGAAAGGTACAAACTTGATAAGAAGTTTTTTAAAGGGCTTTTTTTAGGTGAACTTGGGAACTTATGCTCAAGGAAAAGTGCAGCTATAATGAAAATCAAGTGCTAAGCATAAACTACAGTTGTCTAGTTTAGCTCCCCAGAAGGGGAGTGAAAGGCGGGATATCAAATCCAAACTCCACTTCTTCTTCTTCTTCTTCTTCTTCTTCTTCTTCTTCTTCTTCTTCTTCTTCTTCTTCTTCTTCTTCTTCTTCACCTGAAGCACCACTTTAGCTAATGGGGCCTCCTGCTGCCGCCGTGCTGCTGGAGCACGATTTCTGTTCTCATCCTGAAGCAAAGTTCTTAACCCGAGGAACTATTTCTGGGTTAGCAGAGTCTGTAACCTGAAGCATATGTAACCCGAGGTACCACTGTATGTGGTTTTCAGGGATGGGGTTAACAAAAGCGAGATTGCCACCTCTCCTATTTTATTTCGTGATTATTATTATTGATATTATCATCAGTAGGGTTCTATAAAGTCCTTCATCTTAAGATTGTGGGAAGTTTACAGGATTAAAAACAGCATTACAAACCATTTTTTAAATTTTTTTTTAAAAAAAGCAATAATAAAGTAACATTGGTTTGTACAACCCGCTAAGCCAAACCTTGTCCTAGCTCAGCATGGCAGAGGAGCAAAAAAGGACCAGAGATGGGCAAAGTGGCTGCAAGCTCTTCTCCAGAAGTCTGTATGCTTGTGCAGCCTCACAAAGATAGTGTTTGCCAAGTGGTGCAAAGCAGGTAAGTGATTTAAGAGCAGCAGAATTGGATAAAATAAAGACAATAAGTAAAAGTCTTTTTTTTGGGTAAAACAACAACAACCAGGGAGAATAAAAGACCTGGCACAAAAAAGATAGCATAATATGTGGCAGGTGAGTATTTCTGGGAGAGGAGTACCACAACCAAAAGTGCCCTCTCTCTAGTTTCCACCTGCCTTACTTGCATCAGTGGGATGTTCAAAGAAGAGCATTGGCAGGTGACCTAAGTGTACAGTCTGTATTTGGTTTCTGTATTAGATTTTAAGAGCTGTTGAGTTTCTGAGAAATTATTTTTGTGAATCACATAACAGTAGCAGTGTTTGCTTTGATAGCAAGCAGGTTTTTCTTGATACTTTTTTTCTTTGTTCACTGGAGTGCATTATTCCTATACCTATGTTTTAGGAGTAGCAGGTTCAAGATACGTGAAGGTGGGGATTTGTATCTTACGCCAGATGAAATGAAAATCTACTTGGGCAATAGCTCCTCTATTATCTTACTTCAACAGATAAAGCAAACACTATAAATCAGCATTTTATTACTAAGGCAAGATACAAAAGATGGCTTTAACAGTCCTGCACAGAGGGAGTAGATAAGAAGCATTTGTCCTTTCATTAGTGTATGTAATACCATATTTGAATTAATATTCAACACAATAAAAAGTGAACAAAAATTGGCGACAACTGATGGTGGTGAACAGCCATGCTGAATTATATGATTTTAATAATTTGTGGCAATCTTTCCTTTTCTTATGTAATTATTTTTTTGGAAAGTAAAAGGCTACAGCCTTACAGCAACGTATAAGAGATTTTAATAGAGATTGAATAGAGAATGCAGTGTAGTGGATTTGAACAGGGAACATACTTTCCATACAGCGTGTACTGGCATCTCTCTGGAATATATAAAATAGATATGTGAAATATACCTCACAGATGTAGGCTGCAATCCTTACTCCCTGATGGGAGGGAGTTAAGGTGGTGTGTAGAGTTTTTTCCACTGGCTTTTGTCCCAGCTCCACCGAAGTGGGCAGAAAGCTACTGCTGGTGGTTCTTATTCTGATGGTAGACAGCTGAAAGGATGGAAACAGATTAGTTTGTTTTGAGGTGGGGTGGCAGAGGCTGCGTCCCATGGATCGTCCCCGCAAAGGCCCAATCCTTAAGCCTCTCAGTTTTGTCAACCAGGAGCTGGTATAACAAAAGAAAGAAAGAAAGAAAGAAAGAAAGAAAGAAAGAAAGAAAGAAAGAAAGAAAGGCTTCCAATGCAACAGAGGACCACACTTTCGCGCCTCCCTGGCCCCTTGTTAGTATAGTATCTAACTTTGTGGAGTTAATTAAATAGGCAGGGTGCCTTTATATATAACATTTACCATGGGAAAGGGCAGTATTAAACGTACTTCACTTTTTATTTATTTATTGAGTGGGCATGTATGGGGTAAAGCAATTCTTTAAGTAAAGTTGTCCAAAACTTCTTTACAATAAGAACTTCACGATGTTATCAGCATAATCTGTGAAAACCAATCTATGAGACCAATATGATGGTCATATTTTTAAGTAAATTATCATGTTCTATGATGTACTTACCACACACAGAGAGCATCCAATTAGTCCAGTTAAGCATATTTGTTTTCACTTGTTTTTCTTTATATCTTCTATGATGCTATCCATTACAGCCGTCTACTTTAATGTATGGTGAATATATGTTGGTAATTAAGCAAGCATTTTTGTTAAAAAAAGAAGATAACATGGAAAAAATATATTTGAAAAATTATTAAATAATTTATTTTAAAGCATTACAATATTTTAGATAAACTGTATTACTGGTAGCTACACTCAGTAATATGGATAATACTAAATATCTGATGAAGCCACCTCATGTGTTTTATTTTTCTCATTGGCTAATAATGTTTTCTTAGTTCCAGCTGTGTTGTATGTCTGTGTATGAGATTAGTGTTCATAGCAGTATGAAGCATTGGTTAGCGGCTTGACTAGTTAAATAATTACCTTTACTTGTACAGACTTGGCCCTTGTTGTCCTTGACAATAGGATGCTCTCATGTGCAATTAAACATTAATTTGCCCCCACTCTCCTTGGGTCTCTACTTATGGATTTTTTCCACTTCCAGTTATGCCCCACTGATTATAAAACCTTGCTTTCCAGCCGCTGAAAACCTGATTAGACTTGTGCTGCTCTGATATAAGGTGGATCCCCTCCCCCGGTATACTTTCTAGGCTTACTATTTTGGAGCAGCAAGTATAAATAGCAAGTAAAATATTCATTCATTCCTTTTTTAAATATAGGGAATGGGAACATTTTGAAGTTACAGTGGTGTTTCGTGCAACCAATCAAATGTGAGTGTATCAGGTAAGAATTATTATTTTTTGTTAATAATCAATTTCATTTTTAAATGCTAGGTTTGTAGAAACGCACAATAGGTTTCTCTTTTAGAAAAAACACATCCATGCATCTAAACGTATTTCTTATGCTGCGGTGCTATACACCCATCACAAAGCAGCAGAGTTCTACCACGTACCACTCATAGTAGTTACTGAAATGTGATAAAAGACAGTATTTACCACACTGCATGTCTACAGTATACATTGCACTGCAATGTTGCACACTCACTAACTCGTCACATTTAGGCTAAGCAATTACTTAGTCAGTCCAGATAATAAGTAGGCAGAAGTAAGAAAGATGAATAGCTACCATGAAGCTATGTAGTAGTTGGGGAGATAATATTTTTTGGCTGGCAGGTATTAATGGGCCAGTCATGTATCACTGAAGAACAAGAAGGCGATGACTACAGTGCTTCTTTCAGGTTTAATATCAGTCAGTTCAAAGGATCAGATATTAGGTGACCAGAATGGAGTGTAAGTCAGTCAGATAAGCAAGGAACATCTAGGCTGTAATGTTACTATAGCAAGAGTTAGACTGCACATCATTCCCTCTCAGTGGGGAAGATGTTTCTTACACTGTTCTCTGTTGTTAGACTCTAGTGCACTAACTCCGTAAAGCAGTCCAGACTTGTTTTTATGGAAGCAGTAGTTTGCTGACCTACATGGGGATTTCTCTGGAGTTGGTGATATGACAGCTATGTCTGGAAGAGAAGCAGAAGGCCTTGGAGGGTAGTCATACTATGTGGCAGGGTAGCCCCAAATACTGATGGAGTGTCTTTTTTTGGTAAAAAAATAGTAATTCTTATCTTTGTTTAGGTGTAGGTTGTGACTTCTCTTGAAAGTATGTTTTGTAGGATCTAGTGACTGCCTCATTTCATACATGTTATAGACAGTTGTGGACCTGTGAAAATAGGTTATGTAGGCAGTAAGCTTCATATGTATGGCAGGTTGCAGAATTCCCTTGTCTTTATATTTCTGTCCTGTCATCAGTCATTCTACCAGAAACAAAATCATTTATTTACTTTGCTTTAAATTTTGCCCTGCTGAAGGAGGCAAGGTGTTGATATCAAGTACGGAACACTATCGGTAGACCCATGCCCCTTGGAGGACTCAACAGCAGAAACATAAACTGACCCAGAGAGGATGGAGAAGAATAAACAAATGCATAAAATAAAAACTTCCCACAAATACATTCATAGAACAATATCAGAGTTATAATTCATATTTTTAAAACGATGCTGTGCACTGTTGAAAAAAAATCCAATCATAACTGGCAAGAAATCTGCTTTTTTGAGATTAGAAAAGGAATTTTCTTGTCAAGTGTCTTACAACAAAGGACAGATTTTTTAAAAAAAAACTTTGAGGAAATGACATGGTGATGTCCTTTCAAATGAGGAAATGAATCCTCTTCCTGTGAAAATGAAATCCTCCACATATCTCAGTTGCCTTTTAAGCCTTTCAACCTGTCAATGAAATTGTGTAATCAAATAATAGCATGCCTGAAGCTTATAGCCTTTTCTTGAGAAGTAGTATCATCAAACGATGCGCTCTATTGATTTTAATCACACTGAACCAGATTTTTTAAACTTAGAGTAACAGTATTGGCTTCAGTAGGATTACTCCAGAATTTATATCATATAAGCACAGAATTCTGTTCATTTAAGAAAAATATTATCCACTATAAGGTACTGGAACATCACTAGGTGAAAGAAAATATGGTTGGATTTTCTTTTTTTGGAAGCTATTCAAATAGTATTTCCCTCTGACCACTTGCTAAAATTGTCAGATATTTGCCTCCATTTTGTGATGAGTATTCAAGGTCATTGCAGTGCTCAAATGTACATGCTGCTTTACTTTTTCTTCCTAATCAGCCTGAGTTCTTGTTCACTTTTTCATTTTTTATCCATCATATATTGTACTTCAACACTGCTATGCTAAAAGTGCATTTTCTTCTTTCTTTTTAGTTTATTAAAGGTATTTTCCAGTTAATCCTAACACTTCTGAGCACATCCACTGGTTCCCGAACATGTTCAACCACTAAAACTTGCATGCTCTTTACAGTTTTATTATTTATTTATTTTGGGGATTTATATATGTACTGCCTTTCAAAACATAAAATCTTTCCAACTACCATAAAAACATCATTCAATACATCAATACTATAATTAAAAGAGGAGTATAAAGCAGTTTGATAATTATCCTTTGAGCAGGAAACTGTTTCAAATTCTGCTAAATTTTGCTTTGCAGGAGCTTAAATGAAAGAGTATTAACAGTATGTTTTATTGACTTTGCTTTTCCATTAATTTTTCACTTTATAAATGGAGCTATTAAGTTCTTACTTCGCTATAGAACGTTTCAGTTTGTCAGGATTTTGTAGGTGGTATGAAACGAACTAATACCATAAACACAACGATTTCACCCCCTCTCTTCCCCCTTCATGGCCCCTAAATCTGTTCTGTGGTTTTTCCCTACCCTCTAGATCAAATTTGAGGAGGATGTGGGGTTCTCATGTGCAGGGAGGAGGGAGTTCTGGTGTGTAAGTGGGAATTTTTATGTTGAAGGAAAAATCTAGTTGGATATTGCCCTGTAAACTGTATTCTGAAAAGCCTTCCCCCAGCTCTCCAGAACAGATTTGTGCCAGTGTGTAGGAACTACAGGGAACAGCGGGATTCAGCAGCCTCTAACTCAGTGGCTGTCACTGCCCCAGAAGATCAAGCACCTATTGTTCATATTCATTGCAAACCTTCAAAGTATTTGATGTGGAAAACAGACTTAAGATCTTGCAAATCATTTTCTGGTTTTCTCACTTGACCCAAATATGCTGCCAGAGATGTTTCCCCCCTTTATGGATCCTCTTTCCAAGGTACCTCCAGAATTTCAGTACCTTCCCTGTCCCTCCCCAGTCTGCATCATCCTGATCCCAATCCGAACCTCCAAATTCCACACACAAGGTAAGCTCTTTGCAGGAAACATGGCTAAGGTTGTGCAAATTTATACAAGGTCCATGTTTTGCTATTCAAAAAAATCTTTTGGTTTCTTCCTACAGAGTCTGTATTGCCATGGTGCAAAATTTGATTTTATTGGGAAGAAAACTTCACAGTGACCTTCAGCAGAGTATCTAGAATAATAACTCAGTGAGTTGATACACTTTGGCAGTACAAAAATTAAAATAAAATAGTAGCAGGGAAGCATTTACCTCATGTATATTTGCTTTGAGATGCAACTAGGCATATATAATGTGGTTAAGCAAATGTAACCTATTTCCATTTAGACAATTTTGACAGTGATTGATTTTGATCTATAATGGCATGGCTGAAATATTGATAAACTTGAGTTAGCACCTTCAAATGTTTGAATGTGACACATCACAAAGTACATAGGTGAGATGGCAGACCCAGTTGTGCTTATTGCTTGTGAATGTACTCTTAGAAACATAAAAGGATAATACTAGAATCATAGAATTGTAGAGTTGGAAGTAATAAAAGTTTTGTGTTTGTTAAGCAGAGATGAAATGTTTGGATACAGTTACATAGTATTATTTTGTTTTTTGTTTAATTATCTAGCTATTGTTTTTAGACTTTAATAACATGGCACCATTGCACATGAGCTTCCTATAGCATTCTGGTCAAAATGTAAAAGGTTTGGTCAAAATGTAAAGGGTCTGGTCAAAATGTAAAGGACTTTACACACCTTTTGCTTTGATTACTACAAGCTTTGGTCTGTCCAGAAGGGATTATAATTATTTATCCTGCATTTGTTTAGTTACCGCAACTTCTGTTCTTCTTTGATATTTTAGGAATGCTTTAAAATGTACTCTGGCTCTCTGCATAAAAAGAGATTAGGAAGCTAGCTATAAATTTGATATGCTTGGCTAACACAAAAAGCGTACAAGAGATTCTTTAGGTTAATTATTCTTCAGTATCCATGTGGTGGGTAAATCACACTTGCACTTTGCATGGTTGACCATTAAGCTCATTGATATGCCCTGTAGAAGTCAGGGATGGCTGACTGCATTGTTGGGGACCATGCCATTCTCCTAATCACCTGATGGTAGGAAGTAACTAGCAACCAACTTTCTCATGAGTAGTCAAGCTCCATAATAAAGTATGTGCAGTGCAATACTTAGAGTATCACAATTATAGAACCCATGTGCTCAAGGTTTGGCCAGGACATTACATACAAAATCCAAAAGAGAGGGTATGTGTGGAGTCACTATTTCTTGGGAATGGAATCTATTTTCCTTTTCCTTATAGCTGAAACTGTAGACCAACCTTTCATGACACCATGATTAGAATTTGGTTGGGCTGTAGAGGGTGCTGTAAAATGATTTGCTCCCGGGCTTGCCAGTTGGTCTTTCCTGTCATATATTTAAAGTCAAAATTTAAAACCCTTTTCATATACTCTGGTAGCAAACATTGGAACAAGCACAGCTCATTAATTTTTAGAGATGAGCAAAACCAGGACCCATGTTAGACCCACTGCCAACATGTGAGATGCTGGGCCCACCTGATTCCTGGCATGCCCATGGCAGTAGCCAACAAGGCTGAGAGGGAAGCTTTGACTGGAGCTCTGGACTGCATGCCCAAACTCACCATTCTGCTATATTAATTATGCTGCCCTGGTGTGCTTCTGGCATGGAATCCAGAGCTCCAAGTGGCAATGGGGACTAAAGGGGGCAGCTCAGCAATGACACAGATCAGAGCTATCTTGATTATGTTTGTATTGGCCCCAGCCTACACATTTCACAGTTGAAGTGGCATAGGATGGCTGTGCCACCACCATCGTAGATAAGTTGGCAGGTAGCCATCTCGGAGGTGGAGTAGACATATCTCAGAAGTTGTTGGATCTGGGGGAATATACCCAGTGAGGAATATAAAGAACATTAGAGAGCAAAGGCTTTAAGGGGTGATGGAATTGTTTTAAGGTCTGACACACACACTGGCTTAAATTAAGTATTCTTCTTTTAAGGATCAAGCAATAAGATAGGATCCAAAGGCTTATCTAGTCCAACATCCTTCCAAATACCTGAAGCCCTGTCAATTCATTCAAGCTAGCCGAATACACATTTACCTCTCTAGCATAATAGGTTTTGTTTTATGTTTTCAATTTTTATTCTACAATTGAGAATATGCACAGGGAAGAATTCAGTGTTGTGCTTTTACAAATGTTCTATCAGCACAAGCACTGAACAACCCCTCCTCTCTCCTCTATGAATGTTTCTGGGGGTTTTCCCATTCCCACTGAGCCAATTTGGGGTGCAAGTGCAGGAGGCAAGACAGGAGGGAAAACCTTGTTATGCTAGGGGAAGTCCAGTTAGTTGAATCCAGCCCAGAATGATAAAGTAACTAATAACAAACAACAGAACATTCTAGCATGCTTTTTCTGTATGGTTGGGGTTTTTGTGGGGGGGGGGGGGTGTCTTTTAGTTTATGAACAGTAGGCAGATTACTTCGTCTGTAGACTTCAGTGGTTTCTTTCTATCCATTCTTACTCCAGCTCCCTTCCATGACAGTGCTACCTATTTCAACATGGTCCTCACTTTTTGAGGTAAGATTTTAGGTTGTACATAATATTCCTTCTAATATTACATCATAAAAAATGTAGCATTATATATTCCCCTTTTGTAAGCTGAAATCATCAAGGTAAATAATTTCCCCTGCTTAAAAAAGCTAAAGGACCCTGACAGTTAAGTCCAGTCGTGAACGACTCTGGGGTTGTGGCGCTCATCTCGCTTTACTGGCTGAGGGAGCCGACGTTTGTCTGCAGACAGTTTTTCCAGGTCATGTGGTCAGCATGACTAAGCTGCTTCTGGTGAAACCAGAGCAGCGCACAGAAACGCCGTTTAAAAATGTGTGTATGTGTGTGTGTTCACACATACGTGTGTATAGAGAGATCGAGAGAGATCAGAGGTCTGTATTACAGTACTGTTATTGCTTGAAGCCATTGCTAGTCATAACACATTTTAATACCACCAGTTCACTAACTGTGACCTTCCAATTCCTTTTCTCAGCTTTTTGTTTTGCTTCCTTCAACAGTGGACACTGAGGTGCCAATCTTTGTGCTATTGTTTAATTTGCACAGCAGGATCTACACGACCAAACAGATGGCTGATCTCAGTCAGGAAAATACAACTGCAAAATGTACAGAGTGTTGCACATCATTTGAACCAAGCAATGTTGTGCTTTTTTGCCCCCGTTGCAATAATGGCACCATGAGCCCTGAACAAGCTGTAGTAGAGACCTCAGATTCACCAACTACTTCAGTGAGTGAATGTTCGGATCCCGAAGACACCTTGTCAAAGAAACAAACATCTTATTTAGCAAATGTAAGGATACTAACTTCAAAGATTTTATTTTCTTCCTGTTCCACCATCCTTCCACCACCCCAGTGTATGTTCAGATAACTTTCCCTTTTGTGAAATGCCTTTGTGAAATCTGGCCAGTGATAGTAACGTCAGGCAAAATAGGAAAATGTCAGGATTCAAACCTATAAAGCACTCCCCTCCAGAAAAGCTGCTTACCCACTCAGCCACAGAAACAGGCAGAAGACATGGAGCATTTGCCACCCTCCAGGTGACCATGTACAATTCCAACCATATGTGGCAGGACCAAATAGGACACATAAGAAACTCTAGCCCTATGAAACAGTAGAAGTCTTGCCTGGAGAAAGTCCTAGGCTTATACTCAGACACGGATAGGAAGCTTAAGCTTGTGCAGACACACCTGACAAAGTGCTGACCAAGCCATTTGGGTGCTGGATGGGCAAATTACTTGTTTAATAGTGGACCTCTGCTCCATCTTCCTGTGCTGTTTTTCTTGGCTGGTTAGCTCTGCTAAGTTATTGATCGTATATGTCTTGTTCCTCCCCCTGCCAGTTGATGGACTCCTTTACAGTGGCAGCAGTACCTGTTTCACTTGTGGGTTCCGAGAGGCTGCCCGCTTTGAATGGAGGGCTCACTGAACTTAAATCCTAGTAGTAGAAAAAGCATTGGCACCCCTCCCTGTTAAGACTCTCATCCTGAAGTGAGATTGAACTAGGATGGGAGAAGAGATCCCTATCCGCTAACTCTCAGTAACAAAGAAATGGCAGCTGTATAAAATCTTTTTATTGAACGGCATGGCAGATGGAATAGCGTCTGAAACAAAGGCGGGCGGGATTGCCAGTCTTTTGTCCCAGCAGGGGTTCGTTGCCATTGAAAACTGCATAACAGCAGGCAGAAGAGTTGCAGGTGTTATGCTCACCGTGGCTTCTTCTACATGTTGGAAATGCCTTTACCTGTTTAAGCAGCTGCCTGCCTGTTATCTTGCAAAGGTGCAGGAGCCTGTCTGGTAGCTCCACAGAGGAAAACCTAGAAGTGTTCTGGTGACCGCTAAGGATGAGTGGGCTATCCAGAACTTGCCCTAGACCAGCGGTTCTCAACCTGTGGGTCCCCAGATGTTGTTGGACTACAACTCCTAAATCCCTGAGCTCTGGGCTTGCTAGCTAGGGGTGATGGGAATTGTAGTTCAACAACATCTGGGGACCCACAGATTGAGAAAGGCTGCCTTAGACTGACTTATTCTCTGATCCCTCCCACACCCTGCTCAGGCCAATTTGAGGGCGTTAGAAAAAGCATCCACTATTCCCAGAAGCCCTTTCTGCCGGTCCCCTGCCTCTGAAACGCAAGCTCCCTAACCTTCGCTTTTAAAACATAATAGGCATGTCGCTTTGAGCAGTGACAGCAGAGAGATGAAACAAGTCCCCCTTGCAACAACTGGGGTGACATCATGAGATCAGTTTCAGCTGATGTTGAGAATGTAGAAATGTTGAATCATTTGATTTTCTTTGAAATAATAGCTCAGATTTAATCTCACAATTTTCAAAAGTTACAATAATTGTGTGGAGAAATTAAGCAGAAGTGGTGATTGACCTAAATTTCTATTATTCCCCTGATTCTTTTTATAGAAAATATGTACAAAGGACATTTTCTTTTGTTTTCAGTCCAGTGCTGTGTACTGCATTTATTTGAGAACACAAGTATTTGAAACTTGTAGAGCACAAATCTTTAAAAGCTTTTGTTGCAAAAAAATCCCCTGAAATAAATATACATTCAAAACAAATGGGATGGGAAAGCACTTAAGATTGAAACTCCAGAGGATTACCCATAATTTGGTCAATTAACACAAATTGGCCACCTTAAAGTAGTGCTCTTAAAAAGCGGGATGCAGACTTTGAACAATCTCAGATAAACTTTGTTTGAACATACCACGAGTGATTTGCATCTGATATAAAAAGATAATATTATAACCTATGATTATACTCTTTATGTCATATAGTATAATCAAAAAGAATTACTTCATTTTACTATTGGCAATTGTGAGTTTTACATCTCGGATGGTCAGTAGAATGCATAGGATGTTTTGAAAAGCATGACCATTAACATTAAAATTGCCATATATAAAATCCATTATTGTTATAGATTTCTTTACTTTTTTAGTGTAAGATGGATATTATATTAGCACAAATAGTTTTAGCATCATTTTGTTCTCTTAGTTATACATTTACTTGTCTTTTTTCCAACATCAGCTACTTCATTAATTTAGTATCTAATTGATTAACTTAATGCAAGCACTTAATACAGTGTCATTTTCTGTTAGCGTATCCCAGTTGGCTGATTCACACAAAAATAATAATCTTTTACTCTGCTTGATAAAAAAAAAAAAGTATTAGGCATTAGGAATTTTTTTAAAACCCTAGTAATTCTAGATTCTTTATTCAGGCTGTCCAACGCCAGTAGCATTTACAGCTGTAAATACAAATACATTTCCATTACTGTTAATTTAGTGGAATTCCTTATATATATTGTCCAGTATCAGTTTAAAAAGGATTTTTTAAAAGCAGCCATTAGGCTCTTCTGCTTGGTTGGCTTATATAGGTGCAGAGTGAATCAGATTGCCCTATTTTATTTTAACACGGTCCCTCCCAACTCTACAATTCTATGTTTCTATTAGAATATGAATATATGAACCTGCTTTATGAAAAAAAGTTTTATTGTGCATTGACTTGGCTATTTCTGGTTTGAGGGTGCCATACTGCTATATAAATATTTTGGAATAAAAAAAACAAAAATTGAATTGGATCATTAGTTCATCTAGCTCAGTACTGTCTCTTTACTGTGATTCTCCAGGACTCCAGTAGCTTCTCCAGGACTCAGATTGAGTTTCTCACCAGTCTTGAGACTTGTATTGAATATGGGGTCTTGGATTGACTAGAAGTACATAGAATATAGGAAACTGACTTTTAACAAGCCAGACCTTCAGTCCATCTAGCTCAATATTCTTGACACTGGCTAGCAATGCCTCTCTGGGTTTCAGGCAGGGACTCTTCCCAGCCCTCCCTAAAAACACCAGGGATGGAACCTGGAACCTTTTACATGAAAAGCGTATGCTCCACCACTGAGCCATGGACCTTCCCCTGCGAAGCATGTGCATCACCCTTAGGGAATGAACCCTTTTCGGACCATAGCTGGTGTGTTATCAGCTATCAATGCAGGATGGTGCTGTTCAGGGTGGCTTTCTGTCTTTCAGCTGGTGGTACATGGGGGTAACTGCTCACCTGCTGCCTAGACATACTAGCCCTCTTGAGGAAAACAAGGAAATAGGCTTATTGGGAGACATGCTGCAGAATCTGGATTCTGTGAGTGAGACTTGCTTTTCAGCAAGCATTTCCTAGAACTGAAGTTGAACATAAAAAAGCAATGCAAGTTTAAATTACATTGGAACTCCTTGTCGAAATAGATCAAATGCATCATAAAGGAAAAAGGAATACATATTTTTATATACTCCAACACAGGGGTAGTCAATGTGGTGACTTCCAAGTGCTACTGGACTTCAATTCCCACTATCCATTACAATTGGCCATACTGGATGGGGCTGAAGTGAGTTGGACTTCAACAACAACTACTACATTGGCTGCCTCCTGCTCCATCATACATTTTGATTGTTTTGCGATCTGTTGTTTTGAAATCTAATAAGTTCACCTTTTCTAGGCCTCGTCCCACTTCATATATTTTCTCGTTTTCTTGTAATAACTTACATATAACTTACTGCATGTGCCGGAAGGTACATAAAATAGCACATAGCCTTTTAAAACAATGGTTTGTATTTTAATTTCATGCTTCTCTTTTTATGTCCCTAAAGATGCCAAAGTCAGAACTAACAGACTCTCAGAGGAAAATGCTCATTACCACCCCAGGCATTCGTGGCAGTAATACAGATTTCAAAGTTCCTCACACACGAATAGAAGATGCAGCAGCAATTCAGGTTTGTAGCTGTGCATTCCTCCAGACTTTTGGTACAATTTTTAATTAGAAGATGGCAAAAATAGCTGTGTAAATAGCTGCGTTGGTCCATGGGTGGGAGAGTGGTAATGCCTGTATAAGGACCATCCTCACTGACATAATATCATAGAATCACAAAACTGCAGATTGGGATTCAAAGGGTCATCAAGTCCAACCCTCTGTAATGCAGCAATCCCAATGTCAAAAGCAAGCTTTCAAGTTCCTCAGCACTCTTCATCAGGCTGGATGTCAGAGACTGGGCAGAGGAGGAATGGTGGAGCCCGCCTCCCCAGCCAGACCCTTCCAGAGAAGGAGGAATTACAACAGGGGTTTGAGGGACGTCACAGCTCAGAGGCAGATGAGGGGAAAAGCTGGGAAATAATGTGACAGGAGGAGGAAGAGGAAGAGGAGCCACCAGGGGAGTGACAGCCGACAGACTCAGTGTCTTTAGGAAGCATTCCAGACCCCCCCGAACCCTGCGGGCATTGAAAGTAGGAGAGCAGAGAGCTCAGAGACAGAAGGCATCTCAGCCACCATAGTGATGATGCATAATGGGAGAGGCGGAGAGGGTGGGGTTTCACTTGGAACAACACCATTACTCCAAGAGGCTGCATTTCTAAGCTGCTCTCTGTGACTATTGAATAAAAGCATTGGTAAGAACTTTCCTTATCCATTCCTGACAACCTACCATGGGCGGTTGGATCTGACTCCTGACACTGTATATTCAACAAAGCAAGATGTAGGGGGGCAATAAAAATGGTCATTTATTATTGTTAATGTAATATAATATTCTTTCAAGCTGCTTCTTCTTTTGCATTTTTATATCTATCAGAACAGTTTTGCTGTTATGTTACGGTGACATCCTTAGGTTGCTTGACCAAAAGATCTAAAGCAACCTGGTGAACACAATGGAACTAAAAAGGGCTGGAGTGGACACAGCTACAATATACAAATGGATTAATGGGATGACAAGTAGTTTACGTGGTGTTAAACCCATTTTTCAAACAATAAATCATTAGCAAAATTATGTACTTTGTAGATACAGCACTTTTCTAGTTGGGATTCTATGAACTTAAGAAGAGCCCTGCTGCCTTGGATCAAAGGCCAGTCTAGTCCAGTACCCTGTTCCCACAGTGGCCAATCAGATGCCTATGGGAAGCCTGCAAGCAGGTCATGAGTGGAATAATGCCCTGCTACTTGTGTTCCCTAGCAAATGCTATTCAGAAGCAGAATGTCTCTGATACTGGAGATAATATATATTGATAATAATGACTATTAGCCATTGATAGCAATAACAACAGCAGCTTGTAAAGTACTTGCGGTTTTCTAAATATTGAACATACATGAAAGGAAAGGCAGCCCATACATGCAGGCTGACAATCTAATAGACACGATACAAATGGAAAAAAGAAATGGGGAAGGGAAAAGGAAAGCAAGTATTAGAGCAGCTGCTCTTTCGTCAGCCAATAGATGGGGCCAGGTCGACATTCCCTCACCAAAAAGATTTCCTTTTCCTTGAGAAGTTGCTACTGCTGCTTGATCGTTTTGAATGCCCTCATGTGCAACTTTTCCAGTTCTACAATATCCTTTGCAACCTGTGGTGGCCAAAACTGTGCCCTGTAATCCAGGTGCAGCCACGCCATATATTGGTATAAAGTATTATGATATGGGCAGGTTAGTTTTTTATTCTTTCCTAATGATCCCCTGGCATGCAATTTGCCATTTTACAGCAGCTGCACACTAGGCTGATATTTTCATTGAGCTATCCACTACACACCCAATATCCCTTTCCTGATCAGTCACCATCAGCATGTATGTAAAGTTAGGATTCTTTCGCCCCACTGTATAAAATGGAAGACCCGTGTATTTTCCCAAAAGCATCCTAGAACATTTGTTTTGCGAGTGCCTTCTTTTTCAAGTGTAAAGCACACTCCATTGCTGTCAGCCCACTGCCCCTGTCATCACAATCTGGTTTTTTGATGTCCTGCAAAACTCAATGTTCCTCGGTAATAAGGATTTGAATATTTAGTGAAATTCATCAGTCTTGAGGATGTTTTTCTCATATATATTTGACTATTGACATAACTTAGGGGCCCATCCACACTTTCACTTTACCTGTGCCTAGAAAGCACAGGTGAACCTATGCCTAGAAAGTCTGAGCGGTTTTGCCCTTGTCCCACAGATTTCCCTGAGAAAACCTGCTCTTTACCAATGAATCACAGCAAATGTCAATCCGCAGAAAGCCCAGCTGGCGTTTGGTCCAGTTCAGCAGTAAAGATTGGGTTTCCCTGGGGGAAAGTGGTGGGGCAAGACCAAGTCTGGATGAGTCCTTACTGAGCGTTCCTCTGTAACATTCGACTTGCTAATTTTATTCTTCTTATTCTTCTTCTTATTACTGCAGCAAATTTATTCATTTGGAAGGAAATTAGGACAAGGCAGCTTTGGTGTGGTGATTGAAGTAACAGACAAAGAAACAGGCATGAAGTGGGCAATCAAGAAAGTGAACCGGGAAAAGGTAGGCTTTAATTGTATTGGCGTATGAGTTTTTATTTTTCAGACAGTGATAATATTATTATAAATTAATTACCACAATACATTTATGTGCCCCAAATTCACATTGCAAATGGAGAATATATTGATTTTTGCGCTGTCATCAGTTTTCTTCAACTTTCATTTCTCAGAAAACATGAGATATTATATCATGAACAACTCTGAGACCTATGGATAAAGGGTGATAGACAAGTATAATAATAATAATAATAATAATAATAATAATAATAATAATAATAATAATGCTATCATTTTCAAACAAATGGTTCAAATGAAATAAGTGGTTTCGAACTGGCTAATATGTGCTGAATATTTTAGTTCCAGGAATCGTATTTGGATAAATAATTGCAGAATCAATTTTGTAATTATTGAGTTACGTAGTGCATGATCCTATCCTGCACCGGTTCATCACCCAACCACAGAGGGAATGCTATTGGGCACAAGAGACTCCTGTTTCTACCCTCCTCTTTCCTTTTTGGTGAGAAGGCTGTGGCATATCACTAGTCCATTGGGGGAATGGAAAGCTTGCACATTCCTTACATATTTCAATTCAGCCTGCTGTCTCTACTTGTTGGCATTTCAAGCCTGAGCAGAGGATCAAGGCTGCATGGGGATATTTAGTTATGTATGTATTTGGAGCACTTTTAGCCCACACCTCAACATACAGTTCCAGGGTGAGCGAAGTCCAATTAAAAACAAAATAATACTAGTTCTAATATATTTAAAAGAGCAGGTAAAAACTACATATCCATTAAAATACCATACATAAAAAGGCTGGTGAGTCTGGTGGGATTTTATTGAAAACCTTAAAAAAAAAGAAAAATTATATTGGTCTCTTCCACAAGTCTCAAAAAAATTAGGACAAGTAACATCTAATGGAGTAATATAGAGCCTTTTATTCTTGGTACTCCTTGTGCCTCTGATGGTTTCAGATGGTTTATAGGCTTATTTTTCTGTGTATCTTGCAACTCATGCGTGTCATACCTCTTGCTCTCTCTTTACTTACCTGTCTGTATCTTATTGCAAAAATCGGGATAGTTTTATCATTCCTCTTATGAATGTAACAACCCATGCCTACCTTGGCTTGGTTTAGTTTTTTATGTGTTTGTCTCATGAAGTTCTGGTAGGGGTGTTGGACAGGACTAAGGCTATGGAACCTGACTTTGAAGCTGCCGCAAGAAATGTGTTTCTCTCACTCTTAAAGGCGGGGAGTTCTGCAGTAAAACTACTTGAAAGGGAAGTGAGCATCCTAAAAACAGTAAACCATGAGCACATAATACATCTTGAACAGGTGTTTGAGACTCCCAAGGTAAGACATTATCAATAGAAATCCTATAATGCAGTTAACCCAAAAGTGCAAACCATGTGTGGAGATGACAGATGGTTGTGTTAGAATTGTGTTGCCATTCAGTTCCTATAAAGTGGAAATGGGGCTTTATAGAGGGGGAGAGGGTGCTGAAGCTCCCAAGCCACCCAGTGGTGCTCTGATATAGTCACACTAGGAGTAAAAGACCTTTGAAGAAGCTGTTTATCAGGGAAGTGAGCGGTGCAAAGGGTCCTTAGCGCCTGCCTCCCACTTCTACATTTTGCACCTTGAATGACTCTTCTTTGAAAATCACTTATAACCAATATCACTTTATATCTTCAGTTTTTGAATGTTGTAACATTTAAGAATACAGTTGTACCTTGGGTCCCGAACGCCTTGCAAGTCAAACGTTTTGGCTCCCGAACGCCGCAAACCCAGAAGTGAGTGTTCCGGTTTGCAAACATTCTTTGGAAGCCGAACGTCCGACAGGGCTTCCACGGCTTCCGATTGGCTGCAGGAGCTTTCTGCAGCCAATCAGAAGCCACACCTTGGTTTTAGAAGTCGAATGGACTTCTGGAACAGATTCCATTTGTCCTCCGAGGTACCACTATAGTTGGCTGTTCAAAAATATGAAGAATATTAATTCTTCAATCTTTGTAAAACAAAAATGTTTTTTCTATTTTTAACTAAATATTTGAGGCATTTAGATTGAAAATATATATTAATACATTCATATTATACACATACACACACACATTTATATTGTTTATTTCTTAATGTTAGCGTGTGTACCTTGTATTGGAGCTATGTGAGGATGGAGAACTTAGAGAGATTCTACAAAGAAAAGGTCAATTTACAGAGAATGAGACACGGCACATCATTCAGAGTCTTGCCTCAGCAATAGCATATCTTCACAAAAGAGGTAATGTGATGATTATTACGTTCTTATAGATTATTATATCTCATCATCACAATTTTGTATCTCTTACTTGTTTCATAGTATAATTGTGGCCCTATCAACTGAAAAGCAACATTCTTTTAACACACACATTTTTGGTTGCTCATTTACTAGTTAAAATGCCATTACTTTCTGCTATTTTTTTCTAATTATTTTTCTTCATTCATTACAGCAGTAACTTTTTTCAGGAAATAAGTGCAGAATGCAGCTGCTAGAATGTTGTCTGCAGCGAGGCATTATGAACATATAGGATATATAGATGTCTAAAATACTTACTTTTTATGTAGCTATGATATGTTGTTTGGGTTGAGAGCTGCAACATTTGACAAAGTGCAATATGCAAAGGATAGTAATGTTCTGATTGTTGTATTAGTCCAAGAGTGGGTGGAAGAGAGGGGAACCTGTCCTGTTGTATATCGGGGTGTGGAGAGAGTCTCCTCCTTTAAATTCCTGAGAGTTTACCTTAGTGAGATTTTCTCTTGGAAAATCAACATAACTCACGTGGTCAGATGGCCCAACAGAGACTCCATTTCCTCAGGGTCTTGCGAAAGAATAATGTTAAACAACAACTGATGAACTTCTTTTACTGGTCCACAATAGAAAGTGTCCTTTCCTATTGTATCACAGTGTGGTATGCTGGCCTGACAGCCATGGACAGAAAGTCTCTACAGAGGGTGGTGAATACAGCACACGATTTCATGGGCTGTCCCTTGAGTCTGCTAGATGACATTGCAAGGGATCGTTGCCTTAGGAGAGCGAGAAAAATTATCAGGGAGAACTCACACCCCGGCCATCACCTGTTTAATCTTCTACCCCCGGGCAGGAGATATAGAAGTATAATCAGCCCTACCAACAGGCTAAAAAATAGCTTCTATCTGTGGGCTGTTAGGCTATTGAACAGAAAATAACATAGGAAAATTGACTTGTTCGATGAGAGATTGAGTGTTGGGGGGGAGGGAGGCTTGTTTAATTTCATTGTACATAGGTTGTACAATGACAATAAAGGTATATTATTATTATTATTATTATTATTATTATTATTATTATTAGGACACTTTGTTTAGAAATAATAATGAGAGAATTATCCTTCAAAGCTAAATTTCTCATTTGTGCTGTTCTGGATTTTTCTGTGACATTTATTGATTGCATTATTTGTATGTTTGTCTTTGATACTTTGTTTTCAACTTCCATTCTAAATCACCTAGAGAAGTATCTCATGGGGTGATTAAATAATAGAAACAAACAAACACAAAGAATTCATTGGATCTGAGTTATAATTTTCAAGAAACATTTTAGTTCATCTTAGGCAAGAGCTTAATATTTTATACAATGTATGACAAAGTTAATTTAAAAAGTAGAGTTCAGTGTATCCCTCATTCTTTTTTAAAATTTATTATTATTATTATTAAACATTAATTAACATAAACTCAACAATACCATACAATACATTACATACAATACATACCCTACATACCTACATGTCCAACATTACACCACACGTGTTAGGCTTCCAACTCTTCTCTTTATGCTTTGTTACCAATCTTAACTCTGTACGCATATCACATTGAATCTTCTACTTTTTCCTTTTTGTTATTCTAAACATCTTTTACTATACCTTCCCTCTGTTTACAAGATTTAGTCTGTATTTGCCGGGAGACTTGCATTGTCCATATTTTTGAGACATTCTTTGAAAATTGACCATTCTTTATTGCCTTTTTGAATAGTGTTTCCTCTTATTCTCCCTGTTAATTTTGCAAGATGTAAGGATTCAATAATTTTTGCCAACCAGTCAGATTTGGTGGGGATAATATTACTTTTCCAAATTTTGGCTATCAGAATTCTTGCCATGGTGGTGGCATACATAAATAAGAGTCTACACTTTTTATTGATTTCCATAGACATGATACTGAGCAGGTCTAGTGGCAGACCACCTTAATGAGACCTCCATTTTAGGAGGAAATGTCGCTGAAGGGTTTGCTTGATGAGAGAGATTGAATCCTATGCAGAATAATTGATCCTCCCTGCCTCTGTTCATCCGGAGTTGATGCTAAACTGAATACGCCCTGCTCACTCACCTATGTTTCAGTAATACCTGCCAGCAAGGCTTTTTTTCACCTGAACTGAACAGCAGCAACACCTGACTGGAGACACAGTGGCAAATAGGCCAGGATTCTGAGCCCTGGAGAAAGAGCCAGTAGTAGGAATAGCCTGTAAACTGCTGCCCTTTCTTCTCCTTACCTGATGAAGAGTGAGCAAGTGGACAGAGGTGATAGCTCATGCACCCTCTGGGCAGTGCCGCAGAGCCCAATCCTTTCCAACATACTGCTCTGAGAGCTATAGATTATTAGCATGTGATTACTAGTGGCTGCTTGCTCTGCTCATGAACCCTTGTCAATCCTTGTCCCCTGACGGGGCCTTCAACTGCCACTCCATCCCCTTACATTGAGGTCCAGCTTTGAGGGCCTTCTGGCGGTTCCCACCCTGCGAGAAGTGAGGTTACGGGAACCAGGCAGAGGGCCTTCTTGGCAATGGCGCCCACTCTGTGGAACACCCTCCCATCAGACTTCAAGGAAATAAACAACTATCTGACTTTTAGAAGACATCTGAAGGCAGCCCTGTTTAGGGAAGTTTTTAATATTTGAAGTTTTATTGTGTTTTTAATATCCTGTTGGAAGCTGCCTAGAGTGGCTGGGGAGGCCCTGCCAGATGGGTGGGGTATAAATAAGAATTTTGTTGTTGTTGTTGTTACCCCCTCCCCTTGCACACTCTTCAAACCCCATGCCCCCCCTCCCCTTACAGCTCACCTAACCCACCCTACCCTCGGCTGAGTATTGTTCTGCCATTGTGCTGCAGTTGGCCAGCCAGCTAAACTGTGGCATTGCAGTGTTTTTTCTTACAAAAATATAATACGAAATACTTGTATTGATTATGGATAATAACTGAGTGCACAACTGTGAATGGGAAATGGGACAAAATGAGAAAGAGTTGTTCATCTTTACTTCTGGTGGACCTTATGCTTTGTCCTTCTGAGCACAGGAAGCTAGTTTTACAAATAGATGCTTTTAAAGTGCATCAAATGACAAATCATATTATTCAAAATTATGATTTCCCCTTTATTAGAAGAACGGATCTAAGTTTGATCCAGTTTTGGAATGTACAGACCAGA
This sequence comes from Podarcis gaigeae, assembly GCF_964106915.1. Lineage (NCBI taxonomy): Eukaryota > Metazoa > Chordata > Lepidosauria > Squamata > Lacertidae > Podarcis > Podarcis gaigeae. Next base: position 69,861,408 of record NC_139678.1, read on the forward strand.
CTTTTTCTATAAAAGAAAACGGTGTCTGCAACGTGCACTAATGTAGGATAAAATGCACTAAAAGTGTAGCTCATAAATTACTCAATCAAAAGGGTTTAAAACATTTATGTCAGAATATTTTCAATGCAATTGATAAATAACACTTACTTTTTGTTCTCCATCTTGACAGATATTGTTCACAGAGATCTGAAATTGGAAAACATTTTAGTTAAAAGCAGTGACATTGATGAAGAAAATGAAATGAAATTAAATATAAAGGTAAGCCCAGAAATTGCAACACTTTACTTTAAGCAGTACTTTTGCCTGTGGTTTTTTTAAAACCCAGGAATCAGAAGTCAAGTTTCCAAGTAAATGCCTATTAGTACCTTTTGAACTGAAACATAATGGTGTAATCAAGCCAAAAATAAAAGGTCTGAGATAAGAACAATTGACAAGAATGTAGGAGTCAAGTGCCATTGAAGAAAGTTCTTGTTGAGCAAAGAGTAGTATAGTTATAGGCCATTTAAAAAGAAATGTTTTTAGAAGTGTACTGTGTTATTCTTATACCTTTTTGGATGTAGTTCCAAGCCATTAGCAAGAGTGAGCTGGGGAGCTGTAATTAGTATGAATTATGCATACTGCCAATTTATTTTAAACATTTTAGTAATTTTGAAAAACATATGATGCTTTACATATCAGCTACTTTCTATTTTGTAGACTTTGGATATTATAAGTATTTACTACCTAAACGCATTAAACGTATCAAGAACTTACACTCATTTATTTGTGTGGAAATAATTGGAACTTGATGGTTGCTAAATTATATATTACTTTATCCTTACTTAAAAATTTTATTGCTGTTATAAAATGGCTGTGAGGATTGTATAAAAAGTGCATGCTGACACATAGAACCGAAGCACAGAGGTTCAACCTGCAGTAACTAAAGCAGCACACTATGATAAATTGTATTTTACTTAGAGTGTTCTGTGTGAATCCGAACTTTTCTTTGCACAAGTTCACAAGAACAGTCCACCAGGCATTTCTCTTCATGTGTTTGCTTCTGAACATACTTTTGCTTGTAGCTGCATGGAGAAATGTACAATAATTCTCCAGCTGGGGGTTGTTTGTGCTGTGCACTGGAAGGGAGAGGAAGAGCGAGGACAGTCATGTTTCCCCTGGCTCTGCAGACTGGGCTGTGACAGCTTGCTGATGTGACTGTGCAGCCTTGTTACTCCCCCTGTGTTGGTGTCAATGTGGTACATTCAAGCTTCTGTTTGTTTTTCCTGGGAAGACTAAAGAGAAAACCCGTTTGTTTTGGCTGCTTTGGGACTATGCTCAGCCTCTGTGATCTTCCTACCCTATGCCTTGTTTTCTTCACCATCCTTGTAGTTTCCCCCAATTTTGAATGTTGCCCATAAGTGCCATATTGCTGTCACAACTGACATTTTGCTTTGGACATTGAAATGTGGTCTTTGGGCTCAGTGAACATTGGTATCCCACAAAGACTATTGTGTATGTGTGTGAGGGTATCCTTAAGAGGCCCTGAGGCTTTCAACACCCTAGACCAGCGTACTGGAATAGGGTCTGTCCCACCCACAGGGAAATGGCCAAGGCATGGCTACCCACCTGCATTTGGGTCTCTGTCTACTACCAATATCCCTTCCAAATTTAGTAGATTAGGCCAGCAGAAACTGAATCCCAGCAGTTGGGCTTGGCAGGAAAAGTCCTATATTCTGGCATACTTATTTGTTTACTTACTTACATTTCTATTCCACCTTTCAAGGCTCCATGCATGTGGTCTCTCATCAAGGCCCTAACCAGACACAAAACTGCTTAGCTTCAGTGAGGTGGTAGCCTCACGGATATTTATGCCATATAATTTAACTGATACAATTTCTCTTTTTTATTCACTCATTTCTATTGTGTTTGGTCCCTTATTTTTCTTCTTCCCAGTCTTACCATGGATATGGTTTTCTGCTCCAGCATTATACAGATAGTGGTAGCAGTTGCTCTAGAAGCTGCCAGTCACAGGCGTAGCTGCTGAATATATCTTTGAACCACTAGTTTACCTTTTAGGGCAGCATTTTGGGGTAGTGTATAGAATGTTGTACTTGAACCAGGGGCATCTGAGTTTGAATCCCCACTGAGCCATAAGGAACACCAGCTGACATTTGGTCAGTCACTCCATTGCAGGCAAACCTATATTTTAGGGTTGTTGTGAGGATAAAATAGGAAAAAACCTCACATACATGTTCCTGACCCCCTTGGAAGAAAATAATATTACTACATTTCTGCTTGTGATCTCTCATGAACAACTGCAAATAAGTGCAAGGAAGCAGCTGGTGGACTGGTCCTTGTGTGGACCAGTCATTTATTTAGGAAAAAGTCTGTAAGGAAGAACAAAAATAGCATGAAGAAATTCTTGTTCTACTAACCACAAAAGCTGTTTTAGAGGTGGGAGGGAAATGCTTCATTGTGCAGTGGAAAAATGTGAAATATTCTGAAACTTTTTTCTGTAGCTTAGCTTTTCAAGATGCTCCCAGGATTCATTAAAAGGGGGGAGCAAGGTAGTTATTAACTTTTCCTCAGGTATGTTTGTGTATTTCTGTTGGCACAGTACTGCTCTGTGTACTACTCTGTGCCAGGCACACAGCAGTGTGGCAGGCCACAGTAGAACAGCCCCAGGCACTTCACATCCTATCTCCTATGCAGTATCCTGGACCCAGTGCACATGTGTATCTCTTGCTAGGCGCAGGAATAAGCACTATACACAGTGGAGCTTGTACTAATAGTGAAGTCAGACCCCAGGAAAACAAGGTAGGTAGGGGGAGGTAGTAGCTGAATTGGCTCACCAGAAGGAGGGGAGCCACTAACGTTGGCCTCCCGACCAGGAGGACTGAGATGGCGGAAAGGTTGATGTAGTGCAAACAGACATGCAGAACTGATCTAGTGCCATGCCAACATCCTCACTGCCTCGCACCTCTCCCTAAGTAACAGCATTCCACCTGCCAGGAAGCTAGCATAGCAGCTCCACTCCACCTGGTGAGCTGCTCCTGGATACAAAACTGTAGCTGGGCTTCTTCTTCTTCCCCAGTCCCTGCCCTCACATAATAGTGTTCTGGCAGTTGAGGTAGCATTCAGCATTAGGCTGCTGTTGAATAGCAGTCTAGAAGGATGGATGAGTCTGCCCCAGCTTCACCCCATCCTGTGCACCTGTGGAGTCTCCTCTGTATGTGTCCCAAACACCCAGCAAATCATTTATCTCCTGATTCTTTCCTGTCCGACTTCCTTCCTGGCTTCTTTCCCTCTTGTTGCTGTTCCCCATATTTATGTCCCCCAATGATCCCATCACTAAAATATTCGGCTTTTTTAAGTGCTTTGATCAGACCCTATAGCAGCACACACTTAGCTTGAATCTCATTAATAAGCTCTTCACTTTTCATATGCTCAAATGCTAGTGCAATTTGCAGTGTAAGTATTAAAGTTGTTTCAAACTTGGCTCTGAATATTTATAGAAGGACTGGTGCAGAGCTTTCTCTTCTTTAGGTGTGCTGTTATAGGAGATCATTTGGGAAATCTAGTCAGATTCCGTTAGGTCTCTCTGAAGTGGTTTTGCAATGAACAATGAGCTCTTCAGAGGAATAAAAGAGCTGCAACTACATACCAGCAGAGAATTTTCAAGACAGTTGAGTTCTGTTTCCTGTAGGTGACTGATTTTGGTTTAGCTGTACAAAAGATGGGAGGAAGCGAAAGCATGTTTCAGTCTACCTGTGGGACTCCTATCTACATGGGTAAGTTCAGTGCTTCATATGGTAGTATTCCCATTTAGTTTCATCACATGAAAGACTGGCATTTGAATGGAATAAAACTTTATTTTGTAGCCCACAGTCTGTGAATAGGTGGTTTACATTTGTTTAGATGTATATATACAATGTCCTCGTTTTGCCCATCGTTGCTTTGGCATAATGATAATAATAATAATAATAATAATAATAATAATAATAATAATAATAGGACAGGAAGTGTTAAGCCCCAAGTAGATGCACCCCACACTGCAACATTTTGTTGCAAGGCCCCACTTGTTTCATATAAATGACTATCTTTGCATTGGCTCAGCAGGCAAGGACATTGTGAAGCTGCATACAGCTTGTTATGATGACTTTCTGATCTAGAAATCAGTATTGTGTGTGACAACCCTCTCTGTAATTGGCTTTTCTATTCTGCATTCTGTGTTTTAAGCTATGTTGTTGACCTGGGTTTGATACCATACATCAGGTTTCCTGCCTTGTTATGACCCTTGGTTTAAAACCAAGACTGATCCAATAGCTGTGATATTATAATAGCATGTCAAAATGAGATTTTATGCTCTCTTAGCAATTGCTTTACAGCTTCAAAGCAAGAGCTGAATGTAGTAAAAGGATGTTTTCTGCTAGCTGTGACACACACTAAATAAGTTTTGAAGGCCAGCCCGTTGGTTATGTAACACATGCTAAACTAAGACAATTAAAGTTAACTTGCTTCAGTGTCAAAACGGATGAAGTACTGATGCATGAGTATTTACCTTGCCCTTTTCTCTGAGGTGAAATGTCCTTGGCAGACAAAGAGAACTAACCTTGTACTAAAGGACAGTACATTAGGCACTGCTAACTTTACCCTTAAGCAATTGTTTTAAGTGTATTGAAATCAAACAAATTCAAGCTTTTTATTTGTGTATGCAGCCCCTTCACTCCTCTCTTCATGTTATGCAGCTATGAAACTGGAAAGTCTTTTCATGTGTTGTCTTAACTGAGATACTGTGGTTACCCACTTTGGAAGAAGTAGGTTATTAAACAAACTTGAAACTTGTGACTGTAATTTCCTGGTTTGGAGAAATGGGAAACTTTTGCTAATTAGAAACTTTTTGGTTTAATCTTGGCCAACAGAAAGGGAGCTGTGAAAGGGCAGAAAGTGCAGGGAAAAGGTTTGTGCATATCTCCATTTAGTAACCTGATATGTGATCATCTGAGCCAAGCCAGTGATTAGTGAGAAACTTTTATGTACATTTTCAGTCATAGGACATGTATAAATATATAAAAGATAATTTGAAGCCATTTTTTATTTCCAAAAGCATGTTTATATTTTAAATTGATGTTACCCATTTTCAGATTTGTCTTAAATGAATATTTAAAGAACCCCTTCTGTATTTAAATCCAGCATATAACCTTATGCACTACACTTGTTTACTAAATGGAAATGTGTTTGTGTGGTGTCATGAAGCATTTGCTATCAGTATTTTATAAGCAACGTTTTCTGAATTTATAGCTGGAAAGAAAACCAATAATGCAATTACTTAGCCACAATGTCATCATTCCTAAATGATCAAAGTGAGGACACATCAGCATGAATTGTTAAGGGCTGTACATTATTAATCTCAACATCTGCTGCTTTTCTTTTTTGCTTCGGGGAGGAATAAAGTATATCTCATCAGCACATGCTTTGTTTTAAGCATTTTAAAAGTATTTTTTTGTATTATTAATAATATTCTTTCTGCTTGGTTGGCAGCCCCAGAAGTGATCAGTGCACATGACTATAGCCAACAGTGTGATGTTTGGAGCATAGGTGTCATTATGTATATGCTGTAAGTAGCTTGTAACATTTATATAAAATGAAAATATCCATCCTAAAGAAGGTAACTTTGTATTTAATCTTCCCTTTTAAAAATAAAATAAAATAAGGGCTATTACTTGGCTTGGCTACATACTAGCTGAAATTATTCATTGGTTAGGTTGTCTTTCTTGACTCCTTTTTAACAGGATTGGTTAATCTTTTCGGTACAATTAAACCTCAAATCTAGACCCTCTTTCAAGTAGGTGGGCTTAGGATCAAAGCTTTAGAATGTACTGTACATGTCTAGGCAGCATGAAGGGTCAGGCTATTGTTGACAATATCTTTTTAATGAAAAATAAGGTTTCATGAAAATGTGGTCCATTCTTTTTGTCAGTGTTGGCATAGACTTGACACTGCTCAAGGCATTTGCCTACACTGTCTGCCCATTGTACTGCACAATTTTATATACTGTGTCCAGTGTATTTAGACATTGTTAAAAAATTTAAATTTTGATTTTTAATGACTTACTATATTTGAAGAGTACAACATATCGTATAATAGAAGAATACAGTAAGAGAAACAAATTATTCCAGATACACAAGTAAATGTTTTTACTTCTCCAGTTCTTGTAATTATTCATTTGTTTTAATAGAATAATTCAAAATAATCTAAAACCTCCATTTGATTGTGGGAGTGATGAATTTACTCAGTTATATTTATTTGTTTGAGCATAAGAGAAAATGCTCAGATTAAGCAAACAAAAGCTGAAATGTTGTATGTATGTATGTATGTATGTATGTATGTATGTATTATTATTATTATTATTATTATTATTATTATTATTATTAATTTTTTTTAAAAAACCATTAAGAAAAATCCCCACATGGCATGTGGATCCAGGTTTTAAAGTATTTTTCCTTTAATGAAACCTTTCAACTAAGCAAACGAAACGTGAAATTGTGGCAGAGAATTGCCCAGAATCATCTCTTCTGCAGCACTTGCACACGCTCAAGATCTGTCCCAGAGGGTTGAGGGGGGTCCCCCTGAAGCATATTTTGGGTGGGGGTGCGCAGGTTGAGAAAATGAAAGGAAAGTCCTAGTGTTTCAGGGAACTCAGTTTATGTAGTGCTAAATACAACCTAGAGCCCCTTTGATGTGGAGAGAAAGACTTCCCTATCAGCTCTTCTTGGTAAAAGTGCTACTTCGGGCTAAACATGAGATGACAACGGAAGTAAACTTTCCTACCCCCACCTCTCCCTGTGTAACACTGCTTTCAGAGTGTTGGGTTCTCATAGGTTAACTAGCAACAACATCTCTGTTCTGGACAAGTGCAAACAGAGGAAGAACATGCATCTTACCTTAAGCTGATGCAGTAGGGGGTGTACCACTCCCCCACCTATTGTTCCTTCAACTCCTTCAGTGTAGCTTTTCTGCATACCATAATATAGATTGAACAGCTTTATTGCTTTTCTTTTTTTTAATTTGTGGCACAAACTGTGTTCTACAAACTTTTTAATGCTGAGGCAGTACCAGTTTTATGGCCATACTTTACAGTATTAATGTTGCCACTGAAGAAGTCACATTTGCACAGTATAGCACAGCTGAATGCATTATAAATTGGGCTGGGGTAACTGAAATACCTGATTGGCCAATAAGAATTCCATGCTGTTTCTGCAATTTGCACAATTCACAGGCCTTGTAAAAACACAGAGCAGTGAATTGTGCTGATTGTAGTCACAGCTCAGGACTCCTGACATTATACTTTAATTAACATATAAATATTTTAAATTAGCATTTTATAATCACAATAGTATTATAACAATGCAACATTATATTGCACTTCATCCAGATGACAGTTAAAAAACCCACAAACATACTGCCTAAGTATTAATAGAATCCACTTCACACTCCTTTTATTGCTGCAAATGGTATTCAAGAGATATATAAGATATGTGTTTAATTTTCATCCAGTTTTCATAAGCAACACACCCTACTATTGTTAGATGGACTTTTGAGCCATGATGTCTAAGTGAATGCTTAATGTTGCCATTGCTACATGATGTTCCCTGTAGCTGAATGAGTCTGCATTCACCTTCTAGCAACCAAAGCAATGACAAAAGTGCAGATGGCATGACTTATCTGAACAAGTGCTTATCTGTTAGAATTGGCTTGATCTTGAGCTACCTAGGAAATCCAGGCCTTAAGATTTGATCCATTTGTTCAGATTTGTTGAATTTTCCATGTGATGTGTTTGTATAATAGAATAATGCTGCTGTGATGCTTTTAATGGAATGTGTCTGTAATTTGCTTGCCATTTCTCTTTTAGCATAGGCCAGTAAAACAACAAGCAATTATGTTTTTATTGAGCTCCCCGTGGGCTGTGTTTGGCTTAGTTTCGTAGACCACAAGTTCTACCACAAGGCGCATAGTAGCATTTTATGTGGCCAATATTTTTATCACTGCATCTTACAAAGCAGCTATGCTGCCAAACAGGATTGAAGCAAAAATTCTCCCAGTTTCTCTGGAACAATTTCAACAGTGTTGAAATAACACTAATTTTTCTTTAATGCCTATGAAATATTTTCAAATTCTTTATCCTCAGTTAGGTTTGCTTGCCATCAAGTGATATAACCATGCAGCCAAAGCTGATTGGCCAAATATCCATACACTGTATGATCCTTGATTGCCCAGAATAATCTATGTGACTTATTCTGGAATAAGTGCTGTCACATTCTCAATAGACTTTATTTAACCTCAGTGACATAATCATGTAGCCCTCGGGTCACAAGTCATTTTGGACCAGGGAACACATTTTGATTTTTCAGAGTGCTGGGAATGCCAGTCACAAAATGGCTGCCACAGGAGTGTGGCAGAACGCAAAATTAAAGAGGCCTAGAAAATAGAATGGAAGTAGGAAAAGTACATTGCCACTGCCACCTGTTGGGGTCACTGGCAGCAACTGGCACCCAGGGCCCCATATTATTTGTGTGGGTGCTCGGCACTCACACTGTGCTACTTCCAGTGCTTTGTGAGGCCCAAAAGTTGCATTGGAGGCCTTGCACGGACTTGGAGGTCGCATCTGAGGCCTCTGACGCAACTTCCAGGAGGAACCGGAAGTCATGTCCGAGACCTCTCAGGGCCTCGAAATTCATGTCCAAGGCCTTGCAGAACCTCAGAGATCACGTCTGAGGCTTTGCAAGGCCCCTGACACATTGTGTAATTTAGGCACATCACCAGGAATGGCTCTCCTTGTGTGTCCAAACTGCCCTGACCTCAATCTTCCTGGCCCTGCCCCTTCATTGTCCTAGTATGTAACAATGCTGTTGCTGCTCGAAGGCCAGAACAATGGTAAGCCCCTTCCTGCTTTCACTCCTATTAGCTTATGCAGTGGTATCTTGGTTCTCAAACTTAATCCGTTCTGGAAGTTTGTTCGACTCCTGAAATCATTCAAGGCACAGCTTCTGATTGGCTGCAGGAGCTTCCTGCACTCAAGCGGAAGCCACGTCAGATGTTCAGCTTCCAAAAAACATTCAAAAACCAGAACACTTACTTCCGGGTTTTGGGTGTTCGGGAGCCGATTTGTTCGTCAACCAAGCCATTCAAGAACCAAGGTACGACTGTATATCATGTCTGTTGCGTTTTTGAGGATATTCTGGGTTAAAAATCCATCAAATAAATATATGAGACTTGTGAGAACTGTCATTTAAAAATAAATTGCTAAAATGTTTACTTATGGCATTTCATAGCAGAGTGAAATAAACCTGATGGTAATGATTATATATTTTGATTTTGAGTGGCAGGCATCCATCAAGGATAGGTGACAACATTTTCTAAATCTACAGTAGACTTAAAATTAAAGAAAAAATACATGCTCCCTACATTTGGTGAATCTGACCGCATGCTTCTGTTCACTTTTTTGTCATGTTACACTTAATGGCAATGTGTGCAAGTTCTAAATTAGTGATGATGACTATTTTTTTAGAGATCACCTGGTATAAATTCTTTTTCATAATTGTCAGGAACTAGGGCATTGGGCAGGTATTCTAGGGCCTGGTTGTTTGTGAGAATGATCATATTAATTTTTGAAGCCCAGTGGGGTAGGAGACTGGCAGGAAGGAGCCTACGTTAACCATTCACAGCCAGGAAAAGGAATTTGCCACTGATTATTTTCTTTTTCCACTTATCAAATTGGAAGAGCCATAGTTTAAAGCAAACTCCAATCCATTTCTAAGCAAGGATTTCTTCCAAACACTGGTTATGAATCTAGTTTAACTAGCATTCAGAGGCAGCCTACCACTCCACAGTAGATCGCTGTTCGTAACAGGAAGCAGTCTTTCCCCATTTTTTTTTTAATCCACAAGGAACATTTTCTGACACCCTTTTTTTCCTCTTTAAGCAAGAGTTGCAGAATTGGTACCTTTTTTGTTTTGAGGATTTGTTCTGATAGTTCTCCCACTGTGTATTTAGGAACTGGCTTGGGGAAGTTTTCTTGCAGTTGCTCCAGAGACAAATCTTCTCCCACTGCTCTTATTTTTGAACCAATATGATCTTTCCCTTCCTGCTCTTCTGCCTCTGGCCAATACTTTGCTCTTTTTATGGATATTGTGCACTGCAACCAAGAAGCTGCAATGAGGAATTTCGTAGCCTGGATCAGATGCCAAAAGCTAATGGTTTATTGGCCTAAGAATTTGCTGGGGTTTATTATCTTGGATTGTAAGTAGTGATTAAATCATTGTTTCTTGGTTCTGATATCATGGGAAAGAGTGGTTTAACAAGCCAGGATAGATGCACCAAAGCCAAGTATATGAGAGAAGGAGGGGAGGGGTGAGGAAGAAATGTCTAGGTACAGAAGAAAGTTTGAAAGGTTCACTCCGGTATAAATACTTTTTGCTATTGCCTGAAATAATTTAGGAGGGAAATCCCAGTAAGCCCTGGGTGGGGAGGGTATTCCACTAATGAGGCATTGAGAGGAATGCTTTATCCACTGATCTCAGGGCTTAATAGAGGAATCATAAGCAAAGTGTTCCTAGGCTAGGTAGCCAAACATTCTTTTCTAGTAGTCAGCAGTCACACCACAATACTGCCTACGAATGAGCATGAGATCATTTCTAGACTAATTGGACCTTACAATCAGTGCTGCCAACATAGCATGCACAATGTGTTTAAGTCTTGTTCAGTGCAATTCTATGCATGTCTAATCAGAAGCAAGTCTCACTGAGTTTGGTGGACTTACTTGCAGGAAACTGTCTATAGGACTACAGGCTTGGCTGAACAACAGCATAAAAATATAGATCATATGTCTTAAGAGACTAGCTGAGCTGAGCAGTCAAAATATGAGAAGCAGAGTTTTTGGTGCAAAGTTTTGCCATTTCTGACAAAGAGTCATCTTGTTTGGGAGCTTAAACTAGCTGTCTTAAACCTCCGGGGTTTCAAAATCATTTGGATTTTGTTTGTTTCAGAAAACAAAAATGTTATATAGAATTTCAATGTTTATATAGGGTAAAAACAACAATGTACATTGTTTTAAAAGCAACAATGGAGATATAATAACCTGGCTTAAACTCCTATCCAAAAGAATGTATTGCAAATGTGAAGAACAGCTTGCCTATACTATCTGGACTAGACTTGCAGCCACCTCTCAAATCCTCACGGGGCTTCTATCTTTTAAACATATATGTGTACTAATCAGAATATAAAGCAGCCTTCCTTTTTTGCTTCCTGCAAAACAGATTATGTGGTGATCCACCTTTTATGGCAGGCTCCGAAGAAAAGCTTTTTGAACTTATAAAGAAAGGAGATCTTCATTTTAAACATCCAATCTGGGATACAGTCAGTAAGGCTGGTAAGTAGGCAACTGTATGATAAAAACAAACAACAACATCCCCAGCATGAAATTCAACAAATTGTTGCAATATTTTGACCTTTTTATTACCATTAAGTACTGTGTTTTCTCATAAATGTAAAATTGATGCTAAAGAAAATTCACAGAACTGTTGCCGTGAATTAGCTTCACAGCATTAGAGGTAAAATACTCTGCTGGATTAAAGCACTCAGAGACAACTGGGAGATGTGTTTGTTAGCAGCTAACAGAAATGAGGTTTATGAGTCTTTCTCTTTATAGCCAAAGCTGTGTTGGAGCTGCTTTTGAGAGTAGACCCTGCCCACAGAATGACTGCTAATGAATTGCTTCACATCCAGTGGATAACAGTAAGTTGCTGTTGTTGTGTTGTTTTTTTAAAAAATCCTAAATATTTGCCTTATTTTTCTTTTTATTTGTGAAAATGTTTCTCCCCCACCTCCCTCAGATAATAGCCATATCCCAATTTTTCTGAAGGGTCTACTACATTACAACAAGTAAGATGCTGAGACATTCGTCATTTGCCTTATATGCATCTAAATTGTACTTACAGCATTTGGTGTATCTGCCAGTATATAAACAATGACACAAGTCACTGTGAGGGCTTACTGGGCTTTTATAGACTGTGTAAACAGGAACAAAAATCCGGCCACAAATTACTACATTTCTCCTTCTACTCCCTCCAGATTCTGCCAACTCTTCATGTCCTTTCTTAGTGTAGTTCCAATTGTCAGAATTCTGATCCAGACACTGAGTTGCATATTCCATCTGTGTACATGCATACTTCATTTTATTGTGCTTCACTTTAATATGCCTTGCCTTGCAGAGAATGGTCCTTTTCTGGCCATGGGAGTGGAGTTGGCTAGGGCTAGAACTAGGTTTCCCCCCCTTCTGTCCCTGCAGCCAGGGAAGCCTGGCTTAATAGACTACAGTATAGTGTAAACATATCTTTTCTATGTATGCACTGGGAAACAAAAAGAAAAAGAGAGACTTGCTTTATTATGATATTCGCTTTATTGCAGTGGTCTGGAACCAAACCCGCAATATCTCCGAGATATGTGTATATATTTTTGTTAACTGAAAGCATAAGCAGAATCAAGGGCACTATCCACAGGGAACTTCTCTTGCAAACTTCATTTAAATGGAGTGCATGGATGGTTGTTCCCCAAAGCAATTGTTTCAACATTTCAGCAAGCAGTATGGGTAAACTACAGCATGAACACCCTACAAAACAAATATTATTTTCCCAGTATATCTGAAGTTTTGGTGATTACAGAGGTTCGCTGATAATAATGGAAGCAATTATTTAAACAACAACAATAATATAGAAATGAATAAGATGTTATGCGCTTTTGATTACTTTCCCAGACTTTACACATTTCTATTTGTTCCAGTCCATTTCTAGCAAAGGTTTCATCCTAAGGCTCCCCTCCCCCATGAAGAACAAGATCAGCTTTGTTAGTGAGATGTTTAATAATGGAATGTCGGTTACTGTCTTGCATAGGGCAGCCTAGTGTTACCAGAACTTAACAGTTCTCTGCTTTCCTGTGGCAGGGCGGCCTTGTGCAGCCTGGGCAGAATCTTCAGGAGGTGGGGTCCATGTATGGGGCTAACTAGGTCTTGCAGAAATTCCTGGGAGCTTCTACACTATCACAAGGCTTATGGGGAAGATGCAGGGCTTATCTTGGCCTCAAAAGGAGGCCCGGACTTTGGGAATCAGTCTGTTCTTGTCCATGGCTTCACCATGCACCCTCCCTCCCTCGGAGTGAAGACATTTGCTGGGAACTTGTTTGGTTTCCTGGAAAGGAATTTTGCTCATATCTTGATTGGCCCATAATGTAAGGTTTTCACCTTCATCTCAGCAAGAGCTGTTTACATTGCTAGGTGTTCATCTTTTGTTTTCTCTGTCACAACTTGAGCAGGATAAGGCATTGGGCAAGACCATTAATATAGTGGGGACTTGGAGGTGGTGTTTTAGCCCTCAGCCCTGGCTTGAGCAGGGCAGGTCTTTCACTGTTTGTCCCAGGTTGCCAGCTAGAACTCAGATGCTTGTCCCGTAGCACGCTGAGGACTGTTATGCTGACAACCCACAGGAGGTGACCCCAGCAGATGGGCCTTTGTATAAAAGGTGAGATCTCTGCTATCCAGTCCTTGCCCTGTGCCTAGCCAACTGCACATACTTGCTGAATCAATAAAGCTGTAATCTATTTTCATCCATATCTGGATTGTTCATATCCAGTTTTCCTTTCTTCTACCTTTGGGGGTTAGGCACTTCATGCATGATATACAGCTTTAGGGTTTGCAATCACTGAAGCTTTCAGAGCATTTGACAGAGGGATAGCTGTTGAAATGACAAGCATTTGGGCAGAATTATCACAGAATTCCAATAGCTGCTATTTTATGTAAAGTGCTAATTCAAAAATCTGTGATTGGTTATCCTTTGGAGCAGAGATAGCAATGGTTAAAAGCTTCTATCAGTGTTGTTTTTTCTCCATACACTGCTGCAAACAAACTGAAATTATGTTGCATCTATTTCTGGATTATTTTTGCATAATTGCTATAGTTCTTTTCTCGTACTCTTTTCCCCAAATAAACAGCTGTTTATTTATCAATAGGATTGGTTGTTAGATTTTCCCCCCCTTGTGCCCACAGATGGACAGAAGGTCTTGTTTGTTATATGTTTATAATTAAATTACTCCCACCCACCTCAGTTCCCAAATTTATGTAAGAACTCATGTTATGTTAATGCAGAAAAGTGTTTAGAGATACTAGGGTAAATGTGCATTTCACAAGTGCCTCAAATATTTCATATTCGTATTTGCTTCTGCGTAATCTGAGTTTCACTCTTCCTAATGCATAGTCTTCTAGTTTATAAAACTAAGCACACTGCTTCTCAGTTCAGCAAGTCCATACTGCACACGATGGAACATTTTGTCACTAGTGGGTATTTCTTCAATTCATGAATAAGTTCAGCACTTACATTTTCAACTACTGAGGCTGCTTCTCCTTCCTTTTGCCCCTCCACTTCCCTTTTTGATCACACAAGTGTGTTCTCCAGTGCGTGGCCTATCCCTCACAAAATAATAATAAAAATCAGTCACCAGTTAACTGACCATTCTGTGTGAATATTCATTTATTTTTCACCACACACAAATACCGTAAAAGGTTCTTAAACTAGGCCTTACTTTTGGAACATTTTCTCCAACAAACCTTTATTTTTGTCCGGAAGCTGTGTTGTGGGAGTACTGCCATTCAGAGCAGAGTCTAGCAGAGATCACAGAATGGAAAATGTGTTTCTGACATACGTTGGGTGCCATATGATGGAGGGGCACACTGTTCTCTTCTATGCCTTGAATCTCACTGACATGCACTCCCTTAAAATATGAACATAAAAAGCTTGAAGGAAAGACAAAAGAAAATGAAACAATCTAAAAGGCAACCAATTAGTAATCCTCCACTTTCCCCACAATCAGCACCAGATGCTAGCCAATTAAACTCAACAGGTGCTCAAATGAGGCAATACAGACAATTAACTTAAGTGGTTCCACTTTCTTAAAAACTGTCAGAACACAACCACGCCATTTCATGTGCTATTTAAGTATTTGTAGCTCTTTAAAACATAGTGCTTTTTTTCCTGAGGCCACAACTCAGCCTCTTATTTTGTAGGTGCGATTTGGTGCACTTAGAAATTTAATTACCTGAATGTGCTTGCAAATAAGGTAGTTATTTGGATGTCTGCAACATCAATTTGTCTACAGTTAATTACAGATGTAAATTTGCACCTGCAAAATTGGAGTCCACATCTGAAAATCATTCTATAAATTTAGAAGGATTGGGAATACATTATCCTGATTCATGTAGAACTAATTCTCTCTGTGCATGGCTATCTTATTCCAACCTCCACCACTCAGAAACAACACACACATACATACCTTGTGCTAAAACCATAGGAAGGCAAAGACTGAAATATACTGTTAATAAAGACAATATAGTATTGCGGTTGGAATAGAAGGTGTAAATCTAGTTATATTGCTTGGAATGTATGGATCCATTGTCATGTATGGATTTATGGTATGGTCAAAACCTTATGATGCATTTATTTAAATGGAAAAGATTCACACATGTTATTTTTAGACACATATAAGCAAACTTTTAAAAACATAGTGCTTGGGTTTTTTTAAAGAACAAAGTATTTCTTGCTTAAAGCATTAGGTTGAATGCTTGTATCTCTTAAAGATACTGAATCTTCACTATGAATCACTTTGCATTTGTTGGGTTCAACATCCATGGGGGAGATTTTCCCCACAACAGATCAAACACATAATCTTTCTTTAAGTGGGCCCACACTCATGACTTTCCTGTTCCAGTCTTAAAGAAGCTGATGCTGATACATTATACGGAGAAGACAAAGCTACAAGGCTGCTTTTACATTTATAGTCCTTGCCCCTCAGAGTGTTGGGGGGGGGGGGGTAACTGCTAGTTTCAAATAGACAGGTATTATACCCCAGAGACTTTCAGAACCAAAAGCTTAGAAAGACTCAAAAAAGTGAAAAAAAATCCATTGGGAGAAAATCCACTAAAAAATAGTGCTTATTTATATATTTAAGATCCATTTATTTCTATGGAAATTGATATGTGCCCATAATGAGCATTACGCAAATACAAGAATGGGTCTGTAAAGCTAAATAAGTTAATATATAAGAACACAATGCAAGCCTTGGTCTAACTTGCTCAGGTTCTTTACTGAAACATTTTTGGCATGGAATTGAAGTGGGAGGGGTATGTCTTCTTCTCTCCACCATGATTATAATTGCTTGTTGCCTAGGTTGTTGCTTAGGAAATCTGTTTTCAAAGACCTTATACTGTATTAGGTCTTTTCCTATTTGATCCAGCCAAAAGCCATATTTATGTCATTAAACCACATAGCCAATTTGATTTGGTTACAATGATAGTGTCACAAAGTTAATTCAGAATAAGGACATAAAGCAGTCCCATCACTCTGAATGGTGGCTGAAGAAAAATAAGTGAAGCTGTTTTCACTCTTGTTCTTGGTTCCATTCCACAGAAATTACTATGAAGGAACACAGGATTCCATAGAATCTGCATTTGTGGGCATCAAAGTATCGGATGCCATATACTGCAGCTTGTTTTGTCTTTCTAGTATTGTTTTTTTTACTCTACCTCTTTTCCTTTGCCTGGCTTTAGCTGCTGTGCCATGAAAAAAATAGTTACATTTGTCCTGTTAGTCAGAAATGCTTCTAAAACTTCTAGGTGAATAGGACTTTTGCTTGACAACTTTGTGGAGCTTTTGGGAAAACAGCTTGCCACCAGGCAGGCAAAATCATTTTCAGATTTTATTGGACTTGCATACTTGTGATAGAAAATCAATGAAGGTACGGAGGGATTGCCAAAGCAATTGACTTTCTAATAAGTGTACCAGTGCTATTTTTAATTGCCTACAGGTAGGTGTTCCATTTTGCCATCTCAAGAAGTAGTTGTAAGGAGGACCAAAAATGGTGCCACCTAGGATAAAGATAAGGAATCAGCTGTTTTTAGAATGTTCTGACCAAAAAGAAGAGGAAATGGATCCAAATGTGCTGCAATATAATTCATTATTATTTTGTTTTGTGGGGAGAAAATCAGTTTTTTTTTTAAAGGAGCTTTCTCTCTTTGGACTTTTATAATAAAAGAATTAATGAAACACCCTGGCCTCCAGAAATAAAGGCCTGGACATAAATGGTTTATTATTTCTTTAGGGTGAAACAGACATTTTCCCAAGGCCATGTAATGTCCTAGAATTGATGAAGAAGTGGAATAACGACATCAACACAGACAACAGAGAAGTAGACCTTCTGGAAGTTGAAGTGAATGGCGCATCATCTACTTCACAACAAGAAATCCGTGAAGAACATGATAGACTTACTAGCAGCAATGGCAACTTAGAGGCCAGTATAGAAACAGAAATAGAGAGTGGGAGCAGCAAATCCTCCACGCCGACAAAACAAGTAAAAGTTAACCTGGTATTTCTCAGATTAAATCAATTTTAGGGGTGGGGCACCTCAGTCCTAGGAACCAAATGGGTCTCTCTAGGAATCTCTGGCCCTTAGGACTCTCCCTGGGCCACACCTGCTACTAGACCTGCTTTGCAGCCTCCTTGAGTGTTTTGGTTTGGCTGGAATGTGTCTTCAAACTCTGGTAAATGCTTCTTGCTTTCCCTGATGGAAATAGAGAGGGTGTGTGAGTTTTGTATGGAAACTCACCTAATGTACACAGGTAAAATTCACATTTGCTCCTGTGCACACTTTTGCCTCTGGCCCTGCCTCTCATTGGTGTGTAGCCCTCAGAAGTTTGCACAGCGGGGCAGCCATCAGGCTGAAATAATAATAATAATAATAATAATAATAATAATAATAATAATAATAATTTTTACTACTACTACTACTACTACTACTACTACTACTACTACTACTACACCCTGTCCATCTGACTGGGTTGCCCACCCCTGAACTAGATAATAGCACAGAGCAGTGCTGGTAAAGGCAAGGTTTGTGTTAAGGAGAATCAAAGTTTATGAATCATAGTTACTTTTTACAGAACTTTTACAGTTACTTTTTTACAGAACAACATGTATTCTTTTTCAGACTCATAAGAAAAAACCCCACAGCAACACTTTACCAAATGGGACATTGCGGAAGAAAAGTTCATATAACAAGTCAGCTTCCAACGTAAGCATATTTATAAAATTGGCCGCTCTCTCTTAACTGAAGGGTCATTTCAGCTATGTGTTGGCTGCCATGTAAGTACTTTAGATGCTTTTGCAGTTGGTATTGTGCTTGCAGCAGGCTGGGATCACATTTTAAATGTGCCTCTAAGTAGATGGTCTACATGTCAATGCCCTGAGTCCCACGATAAGAATAGGGAATTGGGGCACTTGCATGTAGAGCTCCCATTAGTGGATGCTGGTTGATACCTAGGTGTCTAGGAGCAAGCATAGTGGCAGACTCACGCAGTCCCAGCATCTTAACCAACAGCATACCAAGAGGCTAAATAAAACTGCTCTGAATCATTTAGAGGATTTGATTCTGACTAAGCAGATTCTCTTGTAATTTATAGAGGTTGGTTTAGTTAAGTAGCTTCCATATATCAACTTGTGTGATTTATAGTCTTTTTTTAATTGGTAACTGCTTTCTCATTGTTCTTGGTGTGTAAACTTGGTGCAGAAGTTTTCATTACGCTAGCCTTCAGAACCTTCCTTGCTTCGGTCTTTGTGGTGCCGTAGTTCTCGCCACTACAGAAATACTTTGCAAAGTAGATGGCGTTCATTTCAGTCCTATAGATGATGTCATCAGGAAGGGAAGTCTCCTAGCGTGGCAAAGATGTGATAAAGCTATCAAAGTTTCCAACATTTAGGGCTTCTTAGTTCAGGGGAAAAAGGCAAGTATGTGGGGGGACATGATAGAGGTGAATAGAATTATGCATTGTGTGGAGAAGGTGGGTAGGGAGTTTTTCTGCCTCTCTCATAATACTAAAACTCAAGACCACCCAGTGAAGCTGAACATTGGAAGGTTCAGGACAGACAAAAGAAAGTACTTCTTCACACAGTGCATAGTTAAACTAAGGAATTCATTCCCAGAAGAGGTAGTTGAAGCCATCAGTTTGGATGGCTCTAAAAGACTGGACAAGTTAATGAAGGATAGGGCTATTGGTGGCTACTACCCATGATGGTTGTATTCTGCTTCCAGTGTTGGAGGCAGTATGCTTCTGAATTCCAGTTGCTGAGGTTTAAAAAGATACGGAGAGGGCTGTCACATTCTGGTGCTGCTTGTGGGCTTTTCATAGACATTTGGTTAGTCAGTGTGAGAACAGGGAGTTGGAATAGATGGGCCCAATAGAATTGTAGAGTTGGAAGAGACACAAGAGTCATCTAGTCCAACCCCCTGCAATGCAGGAATCTTTTGTCCAACGTGGGGCTCAAACTCAAGACCCTGAGATTAAGAGTCTCAAACTGCTTTGGTGATGCAATATTGCATAGTTCCTTCTGTCTGGGACTGGAGTGTGATGGAATACAAAGTCAGGGTCTGTTGCAGCTTGTTCTGTCATTCTATTACTGTTCCTTTACCTCTTTTCCTTTTCCTCCCTTTAGTAGACACTCATTGCTGCTGTGCTCTTCCTGGTACTTTTTGAGCATCTGAGAGCTTTTTGGCCTATTGGTTTTTAGCTTACAGAATATGGTTCTGTTGAGTAGTTAGAAGAGGATTTTTCCCACTCCTAACACCATGTATTAATAAGAATGCTGTCAAATCTGATTTGCTTTATTGCAACTAACGTAGCTCCAGACGAAGTTGTCCTTTCCTAATGACATTGTATAACTGATCAGAAATCAGAAATTTCTACTATGATTTGAACAGTCATCATCACATGACTGTTTCTTCCTCCCATTAATAAATGTGATATCAAATGTATCCTGTGTTAACTTGTGTTTTTGGTGTTGTTTGTTTTTAAGATTCAGAGTGGTGGAAGTGGGTCGGTGTCTCCAGGATCAGTTGTGAAACGGATGCAGGATAGCCAAGAGAAGAAAACTGAAATCGAAAAGTCTTCCTTTTCTCCGAGTCATGGGTCTCCAAGCAAATGTTCACAAAAATCAACTACCCTTAGTGGCCTACTCAAAACGAAAAAGAAATCTTAGGGGGTATCCATCAACTCAAAACAAAGTTCTTACAAAGTAACTAGTGCCGATGCCAAAATGTGGCCGCTTTATAAAAAGGACCAATGTAGCCTGAACTCTTTTTGCCTTTTTTTGTTGTTCTGAGATCTATAATCATCAAGAGAGCTCTAGCTTCACAGTAGTGCTGATAAAAGTTCTGAAGCAGTGTGAATTCCTAACCTATGGGAGGGCATCCACTGGTCGTATTACTTTCAGAGCAAGAGCACAGAATTGTGTAAAAATCGGTCTTTTATTTATTGTATCGTTCAGGCAAACGACTGGTTTCTTTCAATCTACTTTCTATGTTTTTCCTAAATTTGCTTTGTATTGTCACAAACATTTGTTGCGTGGGGGAATAAGGAGCCAAAATATGAAATGGCTCGGTGGTATGTATGTAGATTGTGCTTATAACCCTGTAGGTATTATAACTTGTGTACCAAGGTCAATGGATTTTGTTTCTGATATTTTTATGGCACTTTAGTTTGTTTAGAAAACATACTTTAAACATTTTTAGGTATTATGAAAATTGCTGAGGTTCATATTGCTGCTAAAACTCTTGTGTGTTCAAATAAAACAGATCTTAGAAAAATATTTTTCACATGCCAGTTAATCTTCATTTTTGAAAGGATGGATTGTGCCGCAGAAGAATCATATTTTTGTAATATGATTCCTTTCTTTTAAAGATAAAGCTCTTTTTGCTTAAAGTTCTTTCATTAGATTATTCTTGAATGCTTACACTTGACACATTTTGCACTGTGAATTATTCAGGCTGTCAGGCTAAATATTTGTGTAGTGGTCTCATCCATATGCTTATATAACATTTGGTTCTTTTCAAACTTTAGTGGAAAATTTAGTGTAGGTCTTCCCATGATTGCAAGCAAGCGTGGGTCCTCGGTTTATGCAGAAATACCAGGTACTTCAGTGAAGCCTGTGAATGAAGCAGATTTCATTCTTCTTCTGTCACCTTCCCAAGATGATTATGCAGGGCAATGCCAAGGGCCCAGTTCCATGTAAGCTGCAGGTTCCCCAGAGGTTTCTAGTTCCTGGTACCTGCAAGTGACTTAATGTGGGCACGCTGCCACTCAGACCTTTCAAGCCAATGATGGCATTTTAGATGTTCACAATATCATTTTGGATTTAATTTGTATGACTTGATAAATAATTCGATATGTCCAGATAAATAGTTGGATACATCCAAACTTTCCCCAAATATGCATGGGTCATAAGGAGGTTGCCTCTTTCTACTTCAGATCTTGATGTCTTACCTTTACTTCATGGGAAGAATTTAATATTTTACTATTAATGTGTATTGGTAAAGTTATGAATGTTATAACCATTTACATTAAAGTACTTCTCTTAATTTAGCTGGTCTTAAAGATTAACACCCTCCCCCCCAAAAAATAATAATATTCAGGCTATTTTCAGCAAAACCTTGTCCCAGATACTGGATCTGACAGCCTCTCTGGTTTGATATGAAATGGTCAGAGTATCTTAAAAAGTCGAACTAGCTTTCTGAGTCTCCTGACAAAGGTGCAATAGGTCCCTTTTGTTCTAAAAGACCAGATCTAGTTGGCTATTAGCTCTTGGCACCAGTTATTTTCCTTTAGTCAGATAATTGCTTGTAGGCTATGCCAGGACATGCTCTATTAGAGCTGCAAAGGCATCATTAGCCAGCCTCAGGTCAATCCTACCTGATCGCAGGACTGACTTAGTTGCAAACTGACTATGTAGCGTTAAGGCCAATTCTATTTTGTGTTCAAATAAGTCCTTGACTATTGTAAATGGAATTTTAATGACTGGGGCTGACATATACTGTGCCCTTTGCTCTTTTGTACCCTGGACCCAGGGACATATAGAATTTTAAATAAAAGAAAATATGTCAGTCACGTTACCTCACAACTGGGAGGACTTGTTTACGTACTTATTTAAATACATAACTTTTGCTTTGTTATGATGAAACTTTGGGTAGCCTTTTCAGTGCACTGCTTTTATGGTGGCTAGTATCTTGGTTTTGAAGTTGGAAAATCCAGGGCCAAATCACCATTTACCTTGAAGCTTAATGGAGTATCTTTGGGAATTGTCATTGTCTCTTAGTGCTGCTGTGAAATTATGGGAGGAAGGATGGGGTAGGGATGCAAAAGTTAACACCACACCACCATATATTCAAGAAGCTTTGCCCCCTTAAAAGTATCTAAACCTTAGAGCGCTTTATATTAAAATGACAGCTTGCCTATGCTAATGCTTGTATAGTTTGTAGTCAGTTGCACCACTGGGAAAACTGGAGGAAAGTACCCAATCTGACAAGGCCTTAATCAACAGCAGTCTGATCCTTTAAAAATGCAATACTAGTTCATTTGTTCAGCCTATCTACATGAAAATTTGATAGATACAATCACCTTGAAGAATGTTTCAAATATTCATGTTATCTAGAGATACAACAGAGAACCTTTCTACTTATGTTTTAAAAGGGGGGCCTGTGAGCCATGCAAGTAGCTTTCACAAGTATTAGCTTTGTTACACTGTAGAATTTTACTAAAGATGTATTGAACCTAGTTAGTGAAACAGCTGTGGCTGGCTTTTACAAATGTATTTATTTTGTAGAATGCATACTTTCTGCCCACGCTCAGTGCTACACAAGAAAGAAATGAGATACATGAAAATGCCAAGCTAAAAAGACTGTTGATAATCCCCCCTCCCCCCAGAAATTCCTCAGAGTCAGGAGAAAATTATGTCTCAGGACTGAATTTGGTACATTCTGTACTGCTTCCTCACATTGTATCATATCACATCAGTAGGTAAAACTGTACTTTATTAATATATGGTTTAGATTCCGTGCTGGGTGCACACTATCATTTATGAGTAGCAGCAAGATATATGTGGAAATGTTCACATTATTCTTGCTCCACCAGGGTACAGTAGTAGTGTTGTTTCAATGTCATTTCTAAGAAGATTTAAGAATTACTCCTAATTTTGTTTTGCTTTGACTCTATCTGCATATCATATTTGTACTGGTGAAAACATAATTTGGAAGGGATGCAGAGTAGTTGTGTATATTGTGTGATTTGATATACTAGAGCTGCAGGGTTACATTCTACTCCTGTATTACATGCTACCATCCTAGGGACAGGCACTATCCAATGTTTTCTTTAAGTTACAGCAGCTGTCGTTCAATTTAGATGGAGGAAATTTCATACAGTGCTTGTTTTCTTGCTCTGTGCAAGTAACATACTTAACAGATTCCTTCATACCCTGTCACTTAAATTGTATCCTTGGGATTTGGATAAGTAGTTACAGCTGCTTTTAACAAACAAATGGTATCAATTTGATCTGATTTACTTAGAACAATAGGGATATTCCAGGATTCAGAAGTGAGAAATAGCATTCTGAGTGTGGGCATTGCAGCCATGCAGATAGAAAGACCAGAAAAAAATTCTCATGGATGAGGCTGTGGGGTGTGGGATGGTTGGGGATGATGAGAGTTTTAGTACAGCAACATCTGGAGGGCCAAAAATTAACCAGTCCTGGTCTAGGATCTATATTTCTGGGAAAACGATATGTCTTCCCTTCTTTTCCTTTAATCTTCAGAGAAGGCATTCTTTCTGCATTGTACTTACATTACCTCCTATAGTAACAGGGGAGTGAAGGGGAGATTCGCATCATAAGAAAGGAGGGCATTTTTGTTTTCCCCAAAGATTCTTGAAATGGGGTATTGCTGTGGAGAAGGGAAGAACATTATTTTAAAGGCTGCATAAGCTTGCATATGATACAGAAGAAAATTCATTTCACAGAAGAAGAAAAAGAAAGCATTACCAAAACTGGATGGGCATCTGAGTAGAGGGGTATTGTGTCTTTTGGACATCATGAACCTGTTCACAACATTATATATGTACATTGCAGGAGGATCGGTTTCGATAACTGCCTTGGATTTGGGAGGAAGTGAAGTGAATTAATGTTTTGTGGCAGGCATCAGGAGTTCCTCGGTAGGCAAATGAGGTAGAAAACATTAAAGCTGTCTTAGAACAAAAGAGCTGCAAGTCAATATTGGTTTTCCTGAAAAAGAAGTAATCTATTCTAGCTTTTATTGGTGAACTCTCATCATTTGCTCTCACCAATATAACTGTTTATAGGGCTATCATTCTTTTACTTAACCCATTCTTTTACTAACACAGGGATAACCATATCGTCCTCTATGTCTCAAGTTGTTTCTGTTGCTAGGGGTGCTTATGGCCAGGTTAGGCTGGTTCACTAGCTATGTCTGGAGCAGGATAGCCTGTCCCCTGCTCTGGTGACCTACTACCTGGGCTACAGTAATGTGCTCTATGTGAGGCCCTCCTTGAAGATGGTTTGGAGGCTGCAGCTAGTGCAGAATGTGGTTGCACTGGCCGCTAACTAACTACTGTGCCCAATTCAAGAAGTCAGTACTTGTGTACAAAGCCCTAATTGGCTTGGGGCCCAAATACCTAAAAGAGTGTCTTCCTCAATATCAGCTGGGAGATTATGTTGATGGTGCCATTGCTGGATGCTCCCTGGTTGGCACTGACCCACGGCAGGGCTTTCTCGATGACCCTTCCCTGTTTGTGGAATGCCCACCCTGGCATGATGTATCTGTGTCCCTCATTATTAACTTTCAGGACAACTGTGATGACAAATAATGCTTCCTTGCAACTTTAAAATTATCAGCTCCAAAAGCATGTAACTCCTTTGCATATTTTTAGATGTGTTTATTTTTTTTGAGGTTTGAAACATTTACATTAATTTTTTTTTAGTTGTTTGTATTTATCATTTGATCTATGACTTTGCTGTTTGCTAGCCTAGGCTCCTTTGAGAAGCAAAGCAGGACAGAAATTTAATAAATAAATTTTATAAGTCAATTTGTTTTAACTGAAACTGATTTGTATGATACCATGGATTTGCCTAGCTTGTTAAAATTATAACATCTAAATATTCTGTGTGCCCATATGAGTTTAAAATCTACTGCTCAGTTATTTCCACAGTAGTTTCCTTACTGGCTCCATCAAATTCAGGACATTCAATGATAATTTAAATATACATTTTTTTCCAGTTTGAAGTGCTGGTCCACAGCTAAATCTAATGATTTATATGTTCATGTTTGATGGATGGAATAGTATCTACCCTTATTTTTACTGGAAGTTTCTGCAAAGGTCTAAGGGATTGTTTATATCAACCTAGGTTTGGCTGTGTTGGCACCAGATATATTTCACAATTGTCCATGTCTGAGTGCCCTTGCCTTTCTGCTCTGTATGTCCATTGAATAAAAAATAAAGTCAGTCAGGAGAAGTTCAAGGCTGCATTTGTTTCTCATCTCCTTCTGTCTCATCTATCTGCATTAAACACTTTTAGACTATATAAAATGAAGTTGAGAGTTAGCCATAGTCTCTGACTACAATTCTTTAAAGCTAATCCTTGGAACCTGGACACCATGGTCAGAAGTTTCTTGGAAAGAGCAAATAACTCAAGAGCAAACCAGCAGGTAATGAAGCAAGATGTGTCTTAGGGGATGTCATCTATTTGCTGGTAAAGAAGGATAGTCCTATGTAGCAAGAACAGCACTCAATATTTGCCTTACCTCTTGTTGCCCCTTTCCTGATCAAAAAGCACTTCTATTTTAAGAAAAAGCTTTCATGCATGTTATGCCTAGATTGCATCCCCTGACAATTGCACATGCATGTTTTGCCGCCTCCATATATAACTTATATGCAGCAGCCGTTTGTAAGGCAGTTTACTACAAGGTAATGTATTTCTGCTGCAGGACACTGATGGCGACAGGAAGAGGAAGGCCTTGCAAGGTGGTAATGGAGGCATGGGACTCTTACATCAAATCCATGCACTGATGGGCCATAATGTCAGTGGCCCATACTGCGCACTGCCAGCCACTCAGCAGCTGCATGCTTGTGCGTGCGTGGTGCTGAACAAAACCGTTCCCAGGTCTCCACTGCTGCCTTATGACATCCTCTGCTAAGAGCATCAGGTAACTTATCCTTCTATATTACTGCTAAGCATGGAATTAAAGGTAAAGGTAATGGTACCCCTGCCCGTACGGGCCAGTCTTGAGAGACTCTGGGGTTGTGCGCCCATCTCACTCAAGAGGCCAGGGGCCAGCGCTGTCCGGAGACACTTCCGGGTCACGTGGCCGGAGACACTTCCGGGTCACGTGGCCAGCGTGACAAAGCTGCATCTGGCGAGCCAGAGCTGCACACGGAAACGCCGTTTACCTTCCCGCTGGTAAGCGGTCCCTATTTATCTACTTGCACCCGGAGGTGCTTTCGAACTGCTAGGTTGGCAGGCGCTGGGACCGAGCAACGGGAGCGCACCCCACCACAGGGATTCGAACCGCCGACCTTTCGATCGGCAAGTCCTAGGCGCTTCCATCAAACTGCCTCAACGAGCCACCACTGTGTATACTGTATGTGCTGGGAAGCTGAGACCAATTGTAGCTTCCTGGCTTGTATGCATTCAGCAAACCACCCACGTGTTCTCATTCCATGGAGTTCCATTCTTTTCCTTTTATTTTTCCTCCCATTGTAGTGTTTTCCATTTAGGAAAACAAAAATAGCCATGGTTATGGAAATGTTTCTTATTTTTGACAAATAAGAGCTAACTGTCACATGCTCAAAATGTCAAAGTGTCTCTCGACCACTGCCTCCGACCCCAAGAAATAAGGATTCTCATTCCTTTTGTAAGGATTGGCCCCCAACATCTCCATTCTTAATAGGAATTTATTTATTACTTAGTGAGACAAAACAATTAATACCCCTTATCAATGGTTTGTACTTAGACTGTTGTGTCCAAGAGTCTCTGAGCCAAATTATAAGTCATTTTGGCATGGCAGTGTTGAGTCCAGTTGCTACCTATCCAGAAAATGTTGAATTGTCACTGGGGTTTCGACTTTGAGCTGTACTGGACTCCCAGCACAGAAGTTCCTCGAAAACATTTGACATGAAGTTTTCCCTATCTGTAGCAATAACTTTGTATCTGCTGTGTGGCATGGTCTGTGCACTGAACGAAGACAACTCAGATACAAAAACTGGACAGAACACCTTATCAAAGGTCATGTTTATTAAATTCCCATTTACTCTTTTTTTCTGTCTAAAATATACATTGACCTTCATGATGGTTTCTTTCTTTCAGGATCTGTGATATAAATATGCTCTTTGGAAAATACATTTCTACTAGTTCCCCCTTTCCCTGTTAAAATTCCATTAAAAAGTACCACATGCCGTGCAAAATGATTTTGAATAAATATCCCCGACTCCTATATAATAGAACAGAAGCTTAATGAAAATGTTTGCTGGAAAAGCATTTATCTTGCATGTTGATGCTATGAAATAGAACAGCTTATCTGTATTGTTTGTAATCTGTTAAAGGACTTGAAAAGCAGTGTGCAAAACCTCAATGCCTCCTAAGCTTGGAGTCCATTGATAACTTTTTTTTTAAAGCGGCTTTTCTTTTATATATCTGGTTTGCTAATTAATCATAATAAAGAGATATGAGCAAATTAGTCCCAAACTAAATTATAGTCCTATCCCTCTAATGTAGGGAATGCATCAGGGATGTAGTTGAAGGTTCTCAGCACTGGAACTGTTTTGAAGAAAAAAGAAGAAGGAGCACATAGCTCTTCACAATCAAAGAAAAAGAAGAGATGTGCAGGTGAGGGATGGAAAGCAAACCCTGTAGCACAAGGTTGCTTCTCTTTGATATGATTGATGGGGGGAAAATGGGCTTCTGTATGACTAGAGTAAAGAAAGGTCAGGATGAGCCTTTTCAAAGCGACAAAAAGACTTTAATCTTTTCCTTCCTTACCTTTTCAGTGAATGTTAGTACATCTTAAAGGTGCCTAATTGATGTCTCTGGTACACCAGAAGTCCTTTGTTTGTTATTGTAACCTCCAGATTTGGCTGCTGCAGTGGGCTGTGCTAACTTTAAGCCAGTGCCAGGACACCTTTGCTCAGGGTTTGCCATTGGCTTCCAGGTAGAGGTAGAGATATTTCTAGGAGCAGCTCAAGGTGCTGACTATGACAAGTGCCCTAGTTTCTCTAGCTTGCTTTGTGCCTTAATAGGAGTTAAATTTGGCTGAGGTGATAATAGCCCCAATCGTCTTCTTCTTCTTTGGCGATCACTTGCAGTTGAGTAAGATTGTCTTCCATAAACACAGTTTTAACAATGAGTCCGTAAGTGACTGTGGAGGCCAGTTCTGGACCCACACATCCTGCCACAGTGGGGACATTGGTTCCCGGGTGGGAGTTGATCACGGTGTGGATTTGCCAAGCCTGCCTTCCTTTTAACACGTTTCTCCCTTGCGTTCTGAGTTCGAGTCTCTTCATGACACCTTTGGTAAAGGCTGTTCTCCAACAGGAGTGCTCGCAGGCTAGTGTTTTCCAGTTGTCGGTGTTTATACTACATTTTTAAAAATTTGCCTTGTCTTTAAACCTCTTTTTTTGACCACCAATAGTCCTAATATTACCGTATATATCCTTCATATATAATGCATGGAAAGCTGACCTGAATGGAATATTGCAGATCAAGGTCTTGATTTTGGAAACGTAGGGGCACATCTTTATAGCTTATATTTCTATGGTTGTATTCTTTGGTTTGCATTTCAATTATCATTTGACACACATTTCTAGGCATGCTGAGCATGCCTAGTATAAATCAAGATGGCAGCAGCCCAGGAATTGGCACCATTTTAAACAGTCCAGAATAGGATGATTCAGGGACATAAGATTTGATTTGACAGTCTAATCATAAGAAAATAAGCTTGCCATCAGCAGGTGATTATGTTTAAAAATGCTGAAAGGAGAGCAAGGTATGCAATGCGCAGTTCTTTAGTTATTTACATAGGAACTTCTAAAGGAATGTCCAACATATCAAGAGGATAAATAGGCAAGGGTGCTTCAGAGTAACAGCGATATTGTCTGGGTGGATTGCTTCAGAATAGAGTCCTCTGTGACACCTTGCTTTTTAGCCTTAATCCAGACTTGCACAATTTCTGGCCGACTAAGATAAACACTTATGCATTGTGGGCTACTAGTTGCTAGATGGTTCCCCTGCATTTTGTAGTCACAGGCAGGCAACAAAAATAGGTTTTCTAAATCAAGCCTCTGACAGCTGATAGCCTGCATTTATTCAGTACTGCTCTAACTCCTTTTTTGCCTATCCCCCCCACCCTGCCCCATCTGTGATGTAAGTGCTCCCTTAGCTGGGGAGATGCGGTTGAGCTTTATACATCTTGACTTGGAATATGAACCTCACAGACTCGTAATGCTCACATTAATTGCAACATGAGCATTATGTGAGTTCATCCCTTTGGGTTTTTCTCTGACTTGGATTTCAATCCAAGACGGAGAAGAACTCAGTACCCTTCTTCCAGAAAAATGTATAGAATCTCAAGAATGTAAGCCTTGTAAATCCCCACAGAGTAATTAAAACACAGAGCAGGAAACCTTAGAGTCCATTCCTTTCTCAAACCTGATCACTTCCCTTATAGTAGGCATGTCCATCAGGTCAATCGCGATCTACTGGTCGATCGTGGGGTATTCCTGGCCGATCGTGTGATCCCGTTTGATCCCCCCCAAAAAAGATCAACAACTCTGACTCCCCCTCAAAAAACTCAACAACTTTGGTCAATCCAATGGGTAGATCACTGCCATTTTGTTTTTATAGTGGGAGTAGATCACAGTCTCTTGGAAGTTGTACATGCCTTCCTTAGAGCATAGACTAGCCTTTATAGGCATGTTCTAATCTCTGTATTTATTCCATGTGCTTACAGACATTTATCATGGATGCAATTCCCATTAACACTTAACTGATATATGTGTATTGTCACACCACCTGTATCCTCCAAATTCCATTCTGTTAAGGGGGTACATACTTCAAACAATTACTGGAGCAAAGGCTTGCTTTTTATCATTGTCTCATCGTGCTTTATAAAAGATGTCCTTGCTAACATTGCTTTATGCCCTATTCTTGTCTGTTTCAGTTTAGCATTTGTGAATTCAAAGTTCCTTGGATTACAGAGATATCAAATTTGACTTGCATTAGAAACATGGTGGGGAATATCATTCCATCCAAATTCTGAACAGAAAGTAGCATTTTGGGACTGAAAGACAGAAAACAGTAAATTGCACATTGCATCTTACCATATGTGAGCATCTCTCATGGGAACTGCTCCACAGCAATCTTAATTAACTTGTATTCAGTCCTGCTTAGGAGCTGAGGCCATTCCCAATGAAGAAAAGGGAAAAACAAAACAAAACACTGCTCTACTGATATCACTCCAATTCACATTTTATTTAAATTAGAATACTACTATATCTTACATACAAAATTGTGGACCAATCCCAAAATTTAGCCGCATCCAGGCAAACGGTGTAATTTACTTTCTGTTTTCAGCAACTGTTGACTGGCTTTTTCTATGCTCAATACCTCGAGCGATAATTTAAAATGTTTTAAAAAATGGAACAAAATTTAAATAGGAAACAAAATATAAAGAACCTGCTGCGATATTAAAAAATTAACCATGTGGGCTGAGTGGCCGCACATCACCCTATATTAAGATTCAGATACCTTTAAGGACAATATGGAATGGGGAAAGTCCTATTTTGTCACCCTCTTCTCTGCTCTTAATGTGGTTTGCCAGTCCTCTCCCCTTCAGAACTTACGTTGCCAACTCTAGTTTATGGGATGGTATAAGTCAATACAGTTGTTTTTGTCTAAAGATACAGTACACTGTAGGCCCATACCGATTGCTCTTTCAGAAGAGTTTTCCTTTCCTGTGTGTATAATGTGGAGTGAGAGGCATGCTAGGGTTCCAGTTCTGCTTCCTCATCCATCAAGAATCGCCAGGGGGTGGGCAAGAGCTGTTAAAAACCTCCACCAAAGTTGGAGTAGACTTGAAGTAATTGTCTGCCTCAGTAAAAGTTCAGTAGAGGGGTCCATAACGTTGCATATGCCAGAGTACAAGCATGGTATGGACAAATGTAATTGTACATTTACCTATCAACCCCATTTGTTATCTACACTTCACTCTGTTGTGTTCAGGACAGTGAACACGGTGAGGTGATCTAACCCTAAATGCAACTTTGAGAATTTGATTTCGGTGAGAGATGCTGAACAGCAGTTTGAACCTACCTTAGTTCAAGTCTGACTAAAGTTCTCTCTATTGCTGACTGATGTATCTATTGATGCTCCCCAACCCTTAAACGATAGCCTTTTTACTCTGTAAATACTGTCCAATTGCCCTTTTCTGGTGTTGTTTTAAAGAAAATATTGAAAAGATTAAGCCTAAAAACTGCTATTCTGAACACTTATCTCATCCTAAAACCCCGACTGATTAGTGGGTATTAAAATGTAATGGGGTAGGTTTGAGTGCATTATATGTTTTCAACAACTACATATATATTGTGAGTGTCCATGTAATAGGTGGAGCTTCTGTCTGGGGAAACAACTCATTTATAAAATCATTTGCTCGTTTAGGTTATTTTGCATTCAGAATATTTGTAACTGTGCTGAAAAAAAGTTCGTTTTAATATCACATCAATTAGTATTTTCATTAGAGGAAAATCTAAGTACTAATTAAGAATGGGAAAGTGATCTATGGCCTCTAATTCAATATTAATGCACTTAATGGGTGATGCTAACAGTATGGGGAGGAAATGCAGCAGTCCATATGCTTACATCAGTAAGAAAGGGTATTTCTGTCACTTAATATAATTTCATGGATAAGAAGTGGCTGTTTTATTGCTCTTAATGAGCAGAGATCCCATCAAATTCAAAGGCACCAACACACAGGGCATCCTTCATCTCAAAGAATAAAAGATGTTAGATCTGATAATGGAGAGATGAGTACTCTGTGTAATGGAAGGACTGGATCTGTCTTATTACACTTCAATGCAGTGCCTTCACTGGTGAGTTTTTAGAGGGGGCGGAGGGAGTTATATGACTGAAAGGCTAGGATTTCCAAAGGACCCTAAGGGAGTTATGTGTTTATATATACCTACAATGCAAGGAAACCAGTCCTGAGGAGGTGGCTCAAACCACAAGCATATAAGTCACATAGGGGCAGCCATAGCCCCGCAAGGTCTTCAGTGTCACCTGTGTGAGTGCCCAAGCCACCGCCTGTTGCCAAATTTCCCTCTGTCTCAGTGCTGATGCCTCTCCATGTGAACTGTGCTCTGCCCAGCCACCAAATTAAGGATAGCGTGATTGTGATGGGCAGTGCATGGAAGCGGGAGGGTTGTCTCTTTGCTCACCCCATATGTCTTCCCTATAAGTGTGCATGTGTGAAATCCCATCCAGCTACCTGCCATGCCCACTGGCAAGTGGCCCCATCCACTGCTGCATTAACTTTCCTGCTTCTTTTGCCTACTTTCTAACTCATTTGATGCTTTTGGCTACAGCTAATGTTTCATGAGCAGAGAGCTTAACCGGGAACCTGAGTTCAGATGGCACTCTAAGCTCAGCGTAGCACACAAGTAGAAATGACCGAAGAGGGACAAAGCATCTGTGAGCTTCTCCAAGAGCCTGCATACCCAGTAAACCATAGTTTGTTTGGCCTACCATGAGGTGCAAACCAGGCCAAAGGCTAAGGAAGGTCTCTTCTGATTTTGAGCCATGTGATGATCCAGTGGGGCACATCTGGTTTATAATTGATACAGGAACTTGCTTGGCATTAGTACAAGTGTTACATGGGGGAAAGCAGACGTAGGTCTTTCAAAGAATATGGTTGGAAAAATACTACTGAACATAACAGGAGATCGGAATCATTTAAGAAACCAGAAAATGACCAAGAGCTTAAAAAGCAAGTGTGGCTAGGTCAAAAGATGAAGGTGCCATGAAAAAGACTAGCAGATTAATTAAACTTTTCTGTGAATTACTGCTTCAGTGCTTAGCTTAAATATTTCTCTTCGCCTCTGCCTTTCACTTTTTTCCTCACCTGCTAGGGACATTGTAGAACAGTAAGGTGCCAACCTCAGCTTGTAAAAATTACATGAAACACATTTTCTTTAAGTTGTGTTTGAACTTGTCTAACCATAAAGTTATTCTCTAGCAAAGACACCTTGGGGGAAACATCTGAAAGGAGCAGGGAAAGAAACCTCTAAAGTTGAATTGTTGGACTAAAGATTATCTGTGTTCTCTCAAGGTTTCATTAGAGAGGTTCCTGCACAATGATTCCTGAAGCTTATTTTGAATTACTGGATTGGGTGTGTATGTGTGAGCAACTATATCACATTAATTTCTACAAATACCCATATTTCTCATACTCTTTACAATTATTATTCAAAGGTTTTGGTTAATGGTTGAAGCAATTTTAGTTCTAAGCTTGGGCTGGCTGAATGGAGTAATGCAAAAGACGACCACTTTTCTGGCTTAGCTGAGGAAATGCTATTTGCTCTTCACCATCTCCAACAGTATGTCTCCACATCAAATAAATCAACAGGAAATTCATTTTTCAGCACCTGTGGAGTGTTCACATAATGATCACATGTGCTTATATCACATAGACTTTCTGACCCATAGTATGCAATAGGATGGAATGGCCAACATACAAAAAAATACTTTAACCATCCATATGACTGACCAGGAAATTGCTGCCCATGACTAAACTCTAGCCTGCAACCCTTCAAAATATTTTTGTAGAACAAACACAAAGCAGGTTCAGAAAGTTTTACTCTCCCACTAACAGCCTATGAGCAGTGGAGCACAGAGATATAGCTGAAGAGTACAGCTACTAGCCACCATATACTGGAAGTCACATTTGATCAAGCATATGATATATAAATGTACAAGCAGTTTGCCAGATTTCTACTCTTCTTCACCCTAAGTAACATGTGAAAGACCTATTTTCACTGTTCTTCATGGCCTGTAGCGATATACAAACCCCAGTATGGAACCTTCTAGACAGCTCTGACAGACAAGTGGGAATTTGCACCTCCCCTTAGCTTAAGTGGCCTCCTAGCCATACAACAAAATGTAGTGACAGCACTGTTTATAGGTAGGAATGTTTTAGGATAATGGAATGGAGAAAGAAGGGAGAGTCAGTCTGTGGAGGTTTTAAAAGTCAGGATGAGGTGCTTGTGTTGGATCCAGGAATGAATTAGGAAGCCACTGTAGGTATTTAAGGATGGTCAGAGGGATAAAAGATTAATGGTTCTGGTAGTTGAGTCCTAAATGGAGCTGAGGTGTATTTTGCCATGAGCTAGAATAATCATCTTCCAATGTGGTATAAAAACTGAGGTGTAAAGTTGCCAGCATTTCGTATCTCACTTCTGCCATGAATTCACTAGGTGGCCTTAGGTATGTTGTTGTCTCTCAGCTTCAGCCTCCACTTCCAGCAGGAATATGTGGATAATAATACTGACTGCATCTTAGATAATACATCAGAAGCATTTCAAACAGTTGGCAAGTGCTGTATCAGTGCTAAATATTATTTATTTTTAATGGGTAAGAAAATGCAAAGAGTTATCTGAGGACTGGCCCTATTCGTTATTTGTATTCTATAGTGTAATTTTGTTGTATACCAGAGTATTAATTCAAAGTATTATTTTTGCTCATTGGCTAGCAAGTATTTTCAAAAGAGCAGATGCGATTTTTTGAAATACTGTAATTGTTAAGCTGAAATTAATGATCAAGGACCTGTGTTAATGTTTGTGAAAAGTCCTAATAAGGTCCTAACAGACTTTATAAACATTATATCACTCAGTTATGTATTAGAGTTTAGGAAGTGTGGTTCAATGTATCCGAAATACACATGGAAGCATGATTATGAATTTTCTATAGCAAAGAATGCAGAGACATGAATGATTTGCAGAAATCAGGAGTTGGGGGTTAGTGAGTGAAGTTACACATGAAAATATTTGCATTGCATCATCTATAGTTAACCCCGAGGAGGTGCCATTAAAAAGCAAAGCTAAATTAATGTTGCCCGAGGCAAGATTAACTTGTAATGTGTAGGCACGGCAGATTGCTAATGGACTAGTTAACATGAAAACCACCTTATGTAGCAAGATAGAAAACAATTCTTATCATTCTGTTATGAGGGAAGGCCCTGAGAGTTCTAATTATGAAATAAGCACCTTTTAAGAGAGGAATTAAAATGACACATTGACGTTTTTATGGCTCCTTAACACATGTGGGCCTTCCTTGTGTTGAAGGCTACCACCATCACAGGGTGAAATGCTTATCACAGACAAAGGAAATGCATGATGGAAGATTAGGAGGACAAGTCAATCATAGTGTTATGACTTGGGGGTAGGCTGTATTCCTGAGTACCCCTTCTAATTCCTGGACACAGCGCAGATTCATGCGCTGTAATAGCCAGGCCAGCCTGGTAATGGCCCTCTAAGCATGTGTCATTAGGGTAACAAAGGGAAGGGCTCTGTGCTAGTGGGCACACAGGTGGGCCTCTGTCCCTCAACTGTCTGTTAGTTAGAAAGGCCAGAGTTGAGTGGTGGTAGCTAGAAGCTGGATACAAAAGCAGCAGGTTGGAAAGGCAGAGAGAGTGCCATGGCTGATGTCTGCTGAAGTCCAAGGCTGTGGCTATGGGAGAAGCAAGATAATATTGGGGTGTTGATGCTGTGAATCCCTCTATTGTGGGCTCAGGTTGTATATATGTGTAAATAAGCCTTATATTATAAAGACACTACAGGCTCTGCTGTACCTCATTTCCAAAAGGGAAACACAAATCATGGGCAAGCGCCTGGAATCTTGTGCTGCTCAGAGTTGCAATAATATGATAAACATGGCTGTGGGATTCCATCAAAGTCATAGAACAGCATGGTAAGGCTTGTTTCACAAGTGGCATAGATCTCTCACACACTTGGAATCTGGAATTGTGAATCACACCTTCCTGGGAAATACAGACTGGTAAGAAGAGCATGCTCCACCTAATGTCAGCAAAGCTAGGTTCTTCGTAGCTGGATTGGGTAGAAGTCCTTTTTGGTCCCCCCCCCCCCCCCAGCTTTAGACCAGCAATAAGCCTTCAGGATGCTTTTGAATTATGGTGCTGGAGGAGACTCTTGAGAGTCCCATGGACTGCAAGAAGATCAAACCTCTCCATACTGAAGGAAATCAACCCTGAGTGCTCACTGGAAGGACAGATTGTGAAGCTGAGGCTCCAGTACTTTGGCCACCTCATGAGAAGAGAAGACTCCCTGGAGAAGACCCTGATGTTGGGAAAGATGGAGGGCACAAGGAGAAGGGGATGGCAGAGGACGAGATGGTTGGATAGTGTTTTCGAGGTTACCAGCATGAGTTTGACCAAACTGCGGGAGGCAGTGGAGGACAGAGGTGCCTGGCGTTCTCTGGTCCATGGGGTCACGAAGAGTCGGACACGACTAAACGACTAAACAACAACAACAACAAGTCAACCTTTAAAATATAAGCAGAGAATACAGGTTAGCAGAGGTCAGAAGAATTCCTTATTGCCTCCAAATCCAGGCACAGTGGCCACTTGTGATCCAAAGCACGTGGAAGTTGTTCTGTTTGGCAAGCCATGCACCTGAGGTTCATCTTGTAAATCTTCACATAATGGTCTAAATGAAATGCACGCAATGCACTTTGATTGCTGAAGCAAAGTGCCACTATATACAGTGTGGGTGGGAAACTGTAAGGAATTGTAAGGAAGTAGCTCTGAGCTCTAAGTACTCACTGGAAGGACAGATTGTGAAGCTGAGGCTCCAATACTTTGGCCACCTCATGAGAAGAGAAGACTCCCTGGAAAAGACCCTGATGTTGGGAAAGATTGAGGGCACAAGGAGTAGGAGACGACAGAGGACGAGATGGTTGGACAGTGTTCTTGAAGCTACAAACATGAGTCTGACCAAACTGCGGGAGGCAGTGGAAGACAGGAGTGCCTGGCGTGCTCTGGTCCATGGGGTCACGAAGAGTCGGACACGACTAAACAACTAAACAACAAGCTCTGTGCTCTTCTGGGCAAGCACATATAAAACCAACACTCTTGTATATGCACCAGTGTGGCAAATCATTGGGATGGTGTGGCAAGTTCATATACTTGAATAGCTCACATTAGACAATATTATAATAGAGAGGACAAGCAGGAAATATATTATAATTATGAATCTAATGGTCTTATGTACCCACATACCCAACCTTCAGACAATAAAGCGGGCTCCACCTTTCCACCTAGTTGCCCGACCACATCAAGTGTCCACCTGCCACCACTGAGCAAGGGAAAGAGGACATGAGCCTATCCATCTGCCCTGTTTGTGAAAAAAAGATGGCTGAATGATGTTTATTAAGTAACAATTTTAATAAACTAGAATTCATTTTCCTAACAGGAACTTTTTACATTTTATATTAAAAACAGAAAATAAATGTATTTACACAATACTCTCTTAACTGTAATAGGTAAGGATGCTGAGATGTGATGAATAATACTATCTCATTTTCTAGACTATCAGATGGCATATTTGAAACAGATCAGCATTGTCCACAATTGTCAAGACAAGAGATTTCTCCCTCTCCTCCTTTTAAAGGATGGAGGGTGGGTGGGGAGGTGGAAAGAGGTGTTGCATTAACAGAAACGAGCACAGCTGTGGTACAAAGTGTGTTTCCCCAGAACATGCATTTGCAATGGTTGTGTGGGAATGCAGAGGGAATACTTTGTGTTAGTGCGAAGGCAAGAAGCTATGCTAGCAGCTCCAGGCTATGTTCTCTTCTCGGTGAACAAGGAAAACTCAAATTAACGCTAATGGGTGTTACGCACAGGGGAGAGGGCAACATAACCCCTTTGTGCACTTAGGAAAGTACAATCTGAAGCTTTCCACAATCATTTTAAGATCAGATTCCTAAGAGCGTCTTGACATCAGGTTATTACTCTACATGCAGAATTCCCACAGATGTGAGTCTGGATGGCTGGCAGAGTTCTTAAACTCACGGATCCTTCTTGCACAAGTCTCACATGTATCCTGTATTATGGTAGAAATTTGCTTTAAGCACAAGGTCTGCCCTCATTGATGCGTGGGGGGTATTATCAAACAGAAATAAGAAATACAGCAACAAATTATTATCTAATATATGTGTACTCCAGTGCATCCAACAGGAATGTCTCTCCATAGCCGAATCATA
This sequence comes from Podarcis gaigeae, assembly GCF_964106915.1. Taxonomy (NCBI): domain Eukaryota; kingdom Metazoa; phylum Chordata; class Lepidosauria; order Squamata; family Lacertidae; genus Podarcis; species Podarcis gaigeae. The sequence goes on from NC_139678.1 coordinate 69,899,639, forward strand.
GCTTGGTTGAAGGGGAGATCTTCATCAGGACTCTGATGCAGGAGAAAAGGACTACCTCCTTGAGCACCATACAGTGGTACCTTAGGTTAAGAACTTAATTCATTCTGGAGGTCCGTTCTTAACCTGAAACTGTTCTTAACCTGAGGTACCACTTTAGCTAATGGGTCCTCCCGCTGCCGCTGTGTCGCTAGAGCACAATTTCTGTTCTCATCCTGAAGCAAAGTTCTTAACCTGAGGTACTATTTCTGGGTTAGCGGAGTCTGTAACCTGAAGCGTCTGTAACCTGAGGTACAACTGTATTCCTAATCAGGCCACTGCTGTTTACCCTTGTAGAAATATTCACATAGCTTTAAATGATGTGTAACATCACATGTATGTTGGCTCTGAGGATTAGTCCTGTGAGACGTGGGCATTTGGGTGTAAATAGGTGAGTTGGTCCACTTCCTTGGAGTGCAATCTCATAGCCCTCCAGCAATATGTGCATGAAGGAACCATGTGGGTGGCGAAGATGATGTGGGTGGTAGGTAAAAGGTAAAGGACCCCTGGACGGTTAAGTCCAGTCAAAGGCGACTATGGGGTTGTGGCGCTCATCTTGCTTTCAGGCCGAGGATGCCGGCGTTTGTCCACAGACACCTTTCAGGGTCATGTGGCCAGCATGACTAAACCACTTCTGGTGCAACAGAACACTGTGACATAAGTCAGAGCGCACAGAAACACTGTTTACCTTCCTGCTGCATTGGTACCTATTTATCTACTTGCACTGGCATGCTTTTGAAGTACTAGGTTGGCAGGAGCTGGGACCAAGCAATGGGAGCTCACTCTGTTGTGGGGATTTGAACTACTGACCTTCTGATTGGCAAGCCCAAGAGGCTCAGTGGTTTAGACCACAGCACCACCCGCATCCCAGGGGAGCTTTGCACTCAAACATCACCTTCCTGATCCCTTCAGCTGAGATGTATAGGAAATAACTATACCATTAGTCCCACTCCTGTGGCAATGTGGGATCACCATGAGGATGCAACTCATATATCTGAATAATTCCTGGTGGAAGTATCAGTTCCCCTTCCTTTCTTTAGTGTGTGGCCAGTGCCAACAACTATTAAGATCAGGCAAGTTATCAAGGGCCATCCGTGTTGAATGGCACCAACAAACTATCCATCCTCCTTGCTGCTTTCCTGGCACTCGGGAGATTGGCAGGGAAGGCAGATTAAAGATCTTGGAAGTGAATGAATGGTACATCCTTCCTGGCAGAGGAAAGTATTTCTTACTTAGGAAGAACACTGCAGACCTTTAAAAAAGTAAAAGAAAAAAGAAAACACCTGCCCTACTCAAAATGGTGGTGGAAGAGATGCAGTGGTATACAACTTACTGCTGCCTTAAATTACGTTTTGGTTGGTTTTCCATGTGTCTGCCTTCCAGCCAGATATTCTGGAAGAGAGATCTACATTATTGTAATAAAGGCATTGACAGCTACCTCTCTTTCTGGAAGTTGCATTAGAATTCAGGTTGTACACTAGGCATAAGCAGCAGCCAAAATAGCACCCAAAGCAATTTATGATCAACACCCCCCAAATAACACTTATGTGCCTGCAATGCCAAAATACCGTTTTCAATGTTACCTTTTAAAAAACAACAACAACATCTGCACAAGGAGAATTTAAAAGGATATCTGTCTCTCAAACACTCTTTTGAAACCAGTGGGGGTTAATTAAAAACTAAATATGGAATCTACAAATACCCAGAAATTATTTACACTGTTGTTAATTTCTTCTTTAATATTCATAACTGTTTTCTGTTAATTAAGAAGAGAGGGAGAACATGAAGAAAGGTTTGGAACAAAAGCAGGCTGCATACAGATAAGGGGCTTGGTTCTGAAAGATCTGGACTGTTGCAGGCTGCCAACACTGAGTCAGAAATTTATATGCAGCAAATGTGTGTTGTAGCTGCAAACTAGGCTAGATGTATGCACGAATCTCCTGATGGCTGCTTGTTAGTATTATCATCAGTCGTGCCATTTCTCTTGTTTGCCAGCACATTGTATCTCCAACGGCTAACTTACCAGGCTTTTGTGGCCAAGAGGTAAGAAGGTGGCATTGCACATGAATGCCTGTGGGAGGAAGGCAGTAGAACTGGCACCTCTTCCGGAAAGGGAAAAGCCTTTGATCATATTTGTGCTGATTAATTTGCATATATGCACATATTAAATTGCCCATTACTTGACACTGTGGATGATTTCAAAACACCAGAGCAGTTTAAAAGCGGCCAGGTGGCACTTCTAATGGAAGCCGACTCTCATCTCTGCCTCCAACTTGTTACCTCCTACCTCCACAAGGGCTGGGATGCTGGCATCAGTCTTGCCACCTGCCCCTCCTTGCACTGCAGGAAAGTGGATAAACGTATTACCAGGTCCTATCCTCTTTGCTAGTATAAGAAAATAGGGAAACATTCCCTTCTCTCTGCTAATGAGGTGGGTCAGGGTCTAGTTTTCGTGGGATGGAACTTTTCTCAGCTCTTCCTCTCCAGCCTAGTGGAAATTGAGGGTTTGCCCTGGTTGAAGATAAGATCACACTCATATTGGGACCCCCCCAAATAATTAACTTAATTTCTATTCTACAGAAATTTTATAAGTGTTCTATGATCATTTACTTTGAATATTTGTATACCACGTTTCAACAAAAAGTTCTTGTAAAAAAGTAATTTACACACGTTTGAATTAAATTGTTTGGCATGTCAGCCTAGGTGTGCGTTCACATGCCAGTCATCCACATTCAACCAAAGAATCAGGCTCTTTCATCCTATGCCTGATGGTTCATACAGGTTCTGGCTGTCATGATGAGCAGTCCCTCCTGGGATGCTCTTTTTCTACACCCTCCCCTTGCAAGACCAAATTGGGGAGCAGATCACATGATGTCCAGGCCACGAGGGAAGGGCATCTGTTTTGCATGCAGAAGGTTCCAGATTTAATTCCCAGCATATCCAGGTAGAGCTAAGAGAGAACCCTGCCTGAAATCCTAGAGAGGCCTTGCCAGTCAGTTTAGATAATACTGAGCTAGATGGACTAATAGTCTAAGGCAGCTTCCTATGTATCACAGTCAGCTGACTTGATGGCAGTAGGAATCCTTGCAAGAGGGATGGCTTCCTTGCTGGCATCTAGCAGTTTCTCCCTGGCAGGGATGCTAACAGGATTTCCAGGGTCTGGTACACTGTGGATTGGGCCCTCTGCATGCCTTCCCCATCTATCGGCAAGAACTGCTACTTATGTACCTGTATTAACCTAGTCTAGCCTACTTTACAGTGCTGTTCCAAATATAACAGGGAGAGAGGGATGGAAAGAAAATGTAAACAACCTTGGTGGAAAAGCACACAACGCATAGTGAAAACTATGGAATATATCTTCACGGGAGCCAATGATGGCCACCAATTTGGATGTCTTTAACAGATTAGACAAATTCATGGAGGATAAGGCTATCAATGCTAGCCACAATGGCTCTGTTCTGCTTCCACAGTTGGAGGCCTATGCTTCTTGAATACTAGTTGCTGAAGGAATTCTCATAGGCTCTAGATGCTTGACTAAATGGGCTATTTATTGGCCTGATGTCATTCACAGATCATGTAGTAGAGAAAAGCAGAAAAGCAGCCTCCTTGCTTTAACTGAAAAATACCAAAACAGCAAAATACCAAAACAAACAAAATGTTTGTCAGCCATGACAAATAAAAACATGCAAAAAATACTCTTCAGTATGTGCAGTTTAATAACTCTGGTGTCTGAACTACAAACTCTCAAGTTGGCCAATGGCACAGGGGTGTTGTGAAGATAAAGGGGGAAAGGGGAATGAACATAGCTTTTAGCTCCTGGAAGGAAAACCAAGAAAAAACAAAACAAAACAAGCAACAAATATGTGCACTTGCACCAGTCTCAGTGAAACACACACACACAAACACAAAACATTTTGCCAACCTTGACAAAGAAAAAAATATCCTTGTGTTACAGTACAGTCTATAGGAGTGTTAACTTGTTGCAGCTGTAAGGTGTTTAATTGTTTTATCGCTGTATTTGCTGATTCGCTTTGTATTTTAGGGTTACTTTATATTAATAAATAGCAGCCCTCTCTGGTGCACATTCTTCCTTCACTTTGAGATCCATGCATTTTTGGGGCTTCAGAGCAGACATGGAAGCATGGAGAGAGAGATGGACTCCATCATAACTTCTCCTTGGCATTGTCTCTGAACTGAGCTACAAACAGGGAAATCTGTAAGTCAAAATCTTGCAACTGCCTTGAATTTACTTTGTGGCTTTACGCAAGCTTCTCTCTTTGTCTCAGCCTTTGCCCCATATCTGGATTAAGGTTAAAAAAACTGATTTACTGTAAGATTGTTTCACTCAATAATAAATGTGTGTTCGGGGCAAGTTCAATCGTGAGTGCAATGCCCTTTGCAGAAATTAAGACACCTTCTTTCAAGGATGTCATGGGGGTTTAAATTACATTTAAGTATAAAAAGCATATCACAGCTGGTATAACCATATATCACCTGCTATCGTGGTAAAAATTGAATCTTCTACGGGTACAAGATTAGGAAGAATGGAGGTTCCTACCTACACCTTACCATGAATTTAATGTTAAAAGAGGGATGTGGGGAGGGAATATATGCACATAAGGGAGTTTTCTAGTAAATTTTCAGAGACTATTACAGAAGAATTAGAGAAGCTAGGAGTTTAGCATACCCAATTCTTGTGATGCTCCCCTGAGCCCACCTCTAAATTACCATAAGTACCTTCCGTTTGGCATACCATTAAAATTTCACATCTACCTTACAGGGTTGTTGCAACAATGCAGCATATACTTACCTGGAACTAAATTATATTAAACTCACATACCCTCCAACATTAGGAAAATTGGGATGTCCCATTCCATAAAGGTAATTTTACTATTTATACCCCACACATCTTACTGGGTTGCCCCAACCACTCTGGGCAGCTTCCAACATATATAAAAAAAATAACAAAACATTAAACATACATAAATTCCCTATACAGGATTGGCTCAGATGGCTCAGGGGGTCAAATAACTCCATACCTGTCAACATTTCTCCAATGAAAATAGGGACATACTACCATACCCTCCAGTATTTCTCCAATGAAAATAGGGATGTCCTAAGAAAAAGTCGGACATTCTGGGTTCAAATCAGAAACTGGGACAGCTTCTCTAAATCAGGGACATCCCTGGAAAATAGGGACACTTGGAAGGTTTGAACTCAGTGAGGACTTTCATCTGAAAGAAGAATGCACAGGATTACATTGTTAAGCATTCTATATAATCTTCGTTTGAGGCCTTGCTGAACTAGGGCACATAGCTCGGTCTTTTCAGCTGCGATGCTGAATTATGGAACCCCTCCATGTGGAGATTCGGTTGGACCCCTTTCTTTTCGCTTTTTGTTCAGCAGAGATCCCCCACCTCATTATGTCTGATTTTGGTTTTACTGCCCTGTTAAGTTTTAACAGCTCTTTTAAAAACTATTCTACCGTGGGTTATGTTTTATGTTTAAGCTGTGTTTTATATTATCCCCTGTCTTTATTTTTCATTGTATTTGTATTCTATATATTGATAAGCAGCCAGGCAGGGGGCTTTTTGAGGGCTAGAGACAGGCTTACTCTGCCGCAACTCCTGCCAAGAAAGAAGAGGCCAAGCCCCTTTCCAGCATAGGTGTGGAACAATGCCAGTCTTGCCTAAAACCCAGCCCTGCTCTGCCTAAGCCCTGCTCAGAAATTGCTTACGAGTTCTGTGACTAGATGAGGGAGCCCCACCAGCATGAATGTACCCCTCTGCCCATGCCACTTGAGGTCCACAGGTTTGGTTGAACATGTAAAAGGGGCCTTGTGTAGAGGCTTTGATGTGACTGGGAGCTTTGTTGTGTTGATGTCCCTATCTGTGTAGGAACCTCTCTCATGAGCTTAACTCAGGGATGGGGAATGTTTTTCTCATGGACAAACTTACAGGGACCTCATTCCTGTGATGGGTGGAGCCAGAGGGAAAAGTGGGTGGAGCAATGGATGCGATTCTCGTTTTTCTACAAGAGGCTACATTTCAACCACACAAGCCAGACTGTGCACACATTCATCCTCTATCCAGGCAAGAAAGGAGCATTGTGTTCAGGGAAGCATTCCAGCCACACAAAAGCACTCGAGGAGGGCGAGGGATGTGGCCTGGGAACGGGCAAGAGCAGGCCCAAACCTAGGGCTACATTCGGCTTGTTCCCACTCATCTTAAATAAATGTGCAGATTTGGGGGAATGGCCAGAGGGGTGTGGTGGCATTAGGGGCACAGATGTCTGCTTTGGTCCTGCTCCCCCCTTACACATCTGCTAACCATGTGAGGTAGATGTCTGAACAGGTTTTTCTGTCTCTTTATCTCTAGCAACCAGCCCCAGTTATTGACATAAGGGCTCTTAGCCCATCAGGTAAATGCCTGGAAGCTCCTGTTGGCAGCCTGTTCCTGGCCATACACAGCCCAAGTCTTTTTAGGATTAATTTTTAAAAGTGGGTTTTAATATGATGTGGAAGCCTGAAAGGGACAGATTGAGAAATATACTCTTAGAATTTCATTAAAAATAGTTGTGCTTTTCTTCATAATATGGGAATTAACAACTAACACCTGCACTGTGCTGGTTCTATTATTTTATATTATTATTATTATTATTATTATTATTATTATTATTATTATTATTATTATCATTAATGTGGAACACCCTTCTATCAGATGTCAAGGAGATAAATAACCTTACAATGGTACCTTGAGTTACAAACGACTCTGGTTACAAACGCCTCAGGTTAAAAACTCCGCTAATCTGGAAGAGTTACCTCAAGTTGAGAACTTTGCCCCAGGATGAGAACGGAAATTGTGTGCTGGCGGCACAGCGGCAGCAAGAGGCCCCATTAGCAAAAGAACATCTCTAGTTAAGAACAGTTTCAGGTTAAGAACGGACCTCTGGAATGAATTAAGTTCGTAACCAGAGGTAGCACTGTACAACTTTTAGAAGACACTTGAAGGCAGGCCTGTATAGGGAAGGTTTTAATGTTTGCATATCCTCCAACATGAAGAAAATAGGGATGTTCATCATCATCATCATCGTCGTCATCATTTTATTATGGGTTGCTTCCAACATATAAAACCATAATAAAACATTAAGAAATTTCCCTATACAGGGCTGTCTTCAGATGTCTTTTAAAGGTTGTGTAGTTATTTGTCTCCTTGTCTTGGGGGTTGCATAACTTCAAACCCTCCAACTATTCTTTGATGAAAATAGGGATGTCCTCAGGAAAAGCAGGATATTACAGGATCAAATCAGAAACATTCTGTAAATCCGGGACTGTCCCTGGAAAATAGGGACACTTGGAGGGGCTGTGTTTGATGTTTTATTATGCTTTTATATTTGTTGGAAGCCACCCAGAGTGGCTGGGGCAACCCAGTCAGATAGGTGAGGTACAAATATTTAATAATACAGTGGTACCTTGGGTTACATATGCTTCAGGTTACATATGCTTCAGGTTACAGACTCCGCTAAGCCAGAAATATTACCTCAGGTTAAGAACTTTGCTTCAGGATGAGAACAGAAATCGTGCTCCGGCAGCGCGGCAGCAGCGGGAGACCCCATTAGCTAAAGTGGTGCTTCAGGATAAGAACAGTTTCATGTTAAGAACGGACCTCTGGAACAAATTAAGTACTTAACCTGAGGTACTACTGTAATGACAATGATAATTTTATGAAGTATTTTTGAGATTCTACACAGCTCATGCCCTTTAACTTCTCATGCAGTCAGTTTCCCATTTGTCCAGCAGAGGTCTCTTTAGAATTACTTGTGAGAGTAGTTGGAACTGCCATAAACCCTCACTTCCAATGGAGAGTTGCAGCAGGGGAGAAGACGAATGAGGAATGAAAGTCAATGAAATGAAAGTCAAAGGATAATCAAAACTACTCTGAAATATACACATATCTTGCCACTGTTGAGTGGATTTTTTTTTTACTTGCATGTTTAATAAACGGCTGCAAAATGAATAGGAAAAGTTATATAACAACTTACATGGCACCCATCGACAAGTTCAAAGGAGCATCTGAATAAAATAATATAGGCCCTGGTCTATGCATGTTTATCGCTGTCACAAAATTGCATCAATCAGATTGGGCAGGGAAGAGGGAATTGCTGGTACCATATTCAGCTTCCTGTTTACTCTGACAGTTGACTCATGTGAGTGCGGATTATCTGAGCAGGGCTACATATATGCCGGTCCCAGATATGGGATTGGGATCTTGTACACATATTGGTGCAAAACAAAAAAAATTCCTTCCAGTAGCACCTTAAAGACCAACTAAGTCAGTTCTTGGTATGAGCTTTCGTGTGCATGCACTGAAACAGAAGTTTCCAGACCCTTCTATATAGTGAGAAGGTGGGGAGGGGTATTACTCAGAAGGGTGGTGGGAATGGGTGATTGGCAGATAGCTGTGATGAGCCTGTTGATTGGCTATCTGCCAATCACCCATTCCCACCACCCTTATGAGTAATACCCCTCCCCACCTTCTCACTATATAGAAGGATCTGGAAACTTCTGTTTCAGTGTATCTGAAGAAGTGTGCATGCACACAAAAGCTCATACCAAGAACTGACTTAGTTGGTCTTTAAGGTGCTACTGGAAGGAATTTTTTTTGTTTTGACTATGGCAGACCAACACGGCTACCTATCTGTAACTGGACATATTGGTGCATGTAGTTCTTCATCCCCACTAGGGAGATGTGCGCAGAAATTTGCCATGTGTATATGCCTCTTTGCTGTATTGGAACTACTGTAGAATGATGTAGTAAAGAGTTATGAGACAAAGGGCTTGGGAGATGCAGGTTCAAATCCCCACTCCACTATGAAACTCTCTCTCAGCCTAGCCTACAGCACCGGGCAAGGACCGTAGCACAGCGGCGGATCATCTGCTTTGTAGGCCAAAGACCCTAGGTTTAATTTTTAGCATCTCCCGGTAGGGCTGGCTCGATATAAGGCAGCTTCTTGTGTTGTGCTCAGGATAGGACAGCCCTATCCATCTTAGCACCCCAGTAGCTCAAGGACAGCCTCTCCCCACATGAACCAACATGAACCCTGCAATTATAATCTGAGGCCCTTTATTTGCCCCCTCCTCTGGAGGCTTGGAAGGTGGCAAGATTGGGAAGGTCTTTTCAGTGGTGGCCACCTCCCTGCTTATGGAACGCTCTCCCCTTAGAGGCATGGCTAGCACCATCTTTATCTCGCTTTAGGCATTGCACAAAACCCAGTATTTTCCCCCCAGAGTTCTTGGCCCTTAATCTGAAGTATTTTGTGGTGTCCTTTAGTAGAGTGGAACTTGTGGTCCTGCCTTTTTGAATAAGTGTTAGTATTTTATTTGAATTGTTGTGTTCTTTTTGGTTTTTATTGGTTTTAATGTAAGTCGCTTTGAGTTACCTTTGTAAGAAAAGTGGCGAACAAATAGGATAAGAATATTATGATGATGATAGTGAGCTACTTGGAGGAAGGGCAGGATATAAATGAAATAAATGTTATTCTGGATAATTATTCTGAATGTGGAATTGGGAAATAAGAATTCCAGGTAACTGAAGTAAAACAAATTCTGTGCTTTGCCTGATTTATTATTTTGCTATGACAAATACATGTCTAACACAATTTGCTCTAACTTAGCCAGAGCCTGTGTGTTGCATAGATTCAGGTACGTTAAATTTTAGCTAAGGAGAGAAAGGTCTTTCCAGTCGTGAACTTCCTGTTCAATTAACATATTACTCAAATCTCTCCTCCCCAAGAAAATATTTGCATTTGGTGCAGGACCTTGAAAACCCAAGCCAAGTAAGTTTTACTGCTAGGTGATAAATCCATGAAAAGTTATTTACAGTGGCAGCGCTGACATAGCCCCACCACTTGTAATGTGAAGTGATGCTATAATTAAAATTGATGTCCATGTGAAGACAATTGTAACTATTGAGATCTTGAGAATGCCTGGAAATGGAATTTCATTGATAGATCTTTAACCTGTGAGAAATAAATTACAAAGTGAATGAAAATCATATTAATTGAAAAACGTGTAATGTCTGCGAGTTAGCTCTGGAGGAAGAGCATTCTAGTAATACGAGGTGAAATATAGATTAAAAAGAGGAAACCTAAGTTTTAAATAGGAAAACAGTTTTCTCTGGGGCCAAAGCAGTGGCTACATTTACGATACTGCTATATCAGAATGCAAGAGGTGTTAACACAGTTCAAGGAGACATTCTAGCCAGGCCAAAACACTAAATGAGGGTGCAAAGCAAGGCTAGTGAGGAGCGTGGCTGAGGAGGCTAGTGGTTTGGGAAGAGTTCCAAGGTCCACATAGAAAGGCCTCTTCAGGCACATTCAGCCCCTGGACCTGAGGTTCCCTAGCCCATGTGTGCAGAAGCAGCAGCAGCAGCAGCAGCAGCAGCAGTAGTAATAATAATAATAATAATAATAATAATAATAATAATTTTGTACCTCACCCATCTGTCTGGGTTGCCCCAGCCACTCTGGATGACTTTCAACAGAATATACAAAAACACAACATATGCAAAAACACAACTTCAGTCAAGGGCCGGTGGGCAGAGCCAGAGGGGTGTGTGTGTGTGTGTGTGTACCACATGCGTAGAGGGTAGAACTTGGTGGAGTTTGGTGGGACATGGATGACAGCAGGGATTTGGGAGCAGACAGAGCTTGGTAGATCAGGTGTGTGGTCAATGGTGGCGGTGACAGGGAACCGGACAAATATGAAGCAGAAAATACAAAATTGACAGGTAAAGTACTTCACAGTTGGCAGCTGTCAGTAGGGCAGGGAATGGCAAGTTAATGTAATTTTAGTCAGCACATCTTCATCTTTCTTTCTCTCTTTTTTTGAAATTGAATAATACTTATTTTAAAGGCATGGCTGATTTAATTAGACTGGTTCCCTTCTTCAAACTCCCTTGCCGAGTCTACTGGGTGCCTCTTATATCTTGCCTAAAATCAAGAAACATATGAGTTACCCATGAGGGTACATTTCAGGCTAGGTTCTTTGACCACAGAGTTGTGTGGATTTTAATTAAAAAATCTAATGTCAGTTCATGTCTCCCTTCTTGCCTGGCTTCAACCTATCCTGTTTCCATTACTTCTTTTTCTCCCTTCATGCAACACTGTCCCTGCTGACAGATAATCTTGGTGTAAGAATCAATAAAGAAGTATTAATAATAATTAAACTATTGCATTGTGAAGCCATGTTCTCACTCATTCACTCTTGCACAGAATTAAGTTCTGTTCTCTGGCTCTGTGGATAAGCATCATGGTTTTCCATGAAGAAGTTTTTAGGATGTGTTCTTCTCTTCACACACAGCAAAGCTGCCCAGGTGAAACGAGACCGAACGTTAGGTCAGCTGCTACTACCTTCATGAAAAGTTGGCTTTATGTTCTTTATTTATTTGCCTTGCTGCTCTCTATCTCTTGGTCTCGTGTTATTTATGTCTGTAGGAATAGCATACCCTCAGCATTTTATTTTACAAAAATTTACTGGCTTGCTGGTTTTTGTGGTTCTCTTTTTGACCCTCTTATTCTGTTGCCAGAAACACCCACTCTCCAAATAAAAGCCAAACATTTGGCCTGTTTGCCAGAATTATTTCAAAGTGAAAGTCGACACCATTTCCATTAAATACATGTGTTTATATTGTGCTGTGACTCGTACATCTACACATAAGATGATTGGGATGTTCAGCTCCTTTCCTGTGCATCATTTCACACACACAGGATGCATTTGTATGTTGGACTTGTCCTACCACACAACAGGTTGAAGGAAATCGCTGTTCCATACATGGAAAGTCTCCTTTTGTTTGCAGAAGGATCTTTGGTCCAGGAGAGGCTTCTGCTGGAAGAAGGATGTGTGTGGATAATGTCATATGTGGTTTGATCACTAAATTTTGGCTCTGCACCTGGCTGTAACTAGATCAAGACTCTCCTCTTGTTCTATTCTTAAAGGAGAACATAAATTTATCGTCTAGCTTCTTGACTGATGTGTCTTCACATGATAGAGAAAGAGGTGATTTTGCAGATATCCCGTTTCTTGGAACCACCCCTGTGACCCTACCACATTTGTCTGGATGGTTACCCAACCCTTCAGAGCAGATTTTGGAAGGGAGGGCACCGCATACTGAAAGGGAAGGGAGAATATTTTTTTTAAGCCCTCTCCACCTGCTTTACCACTAGCAGGAGAATCCCACAAGTGGAACTCTTCTCATGGGAACTCTGGATCCAAGCCATGGTTTAATTTAGATATTCTTTAATATCCACAACAGGAGTGCGACAGGGATCCTTTCACAGGGTGAAGCAGGGAGAGACATGACTGAAACCACTTGCAAAGGGTCTTCAAAGACAATCCCCTTTCAGGTTGTTACCTCATCTGTCCACCTGTCTTAGTTGGCCTGCAAGGGGTAGGGGAGGTAAATTCAGCTCTGTTCCCCAGTCCTGGCTGAGTGGGTTGGCCCTTCGTGGAATAAAAGGACACCTAATTTTGTAGCTGACATAAATACAGGTATTGGTTTCCTCCTGCGTTCTTTCACTGGTTGAATAATCTTCATTCTCTTCAGAAGTATGAGGAAAGCCTGTGGCTTGATTATTTAATTGTTGATTGCTCTAGGGATGCTGTTGTGCAGGCCTCTCCAGCCAGGCAACCTCTAGATCAGGGGTCAGCAAACTTTTTCAGCAGGGGGCCAGTCCACTGTCTCTCAGACCTTGTGGGGGGCCGGACTATATTTTTGGGGGGGAAATGAACGAATTCCTATGCCCCACAAATAAACCAGAGATGCATTTTTAAATAAAAGCACACATTCTAATCATTTAAAAACACACTGATTCCCAGACCGTCCACAGGCCGGATTTAGAAGGCGATTGGGCCGGATCTGGCCCCCAGGCCTTAGTTTGCCTGCCCATGCGTTTTGTGGCTTTGTTTTGTGTGAATGACTAGGATCCAAACAACTACCTAGAGTGGACCCAAGGCCCTGCACACTTTCAGTGGGAATTTTGACTTCTTTTCTTTCAACAGCTGACCACTGTGCCATCTCACAAATTGCTTTTGAAACTCCTCAATTTCAAAAGTAAATTTGCTATACAGCACATGGGGCTCCTGCTTGAGAAACACAAGCTCCAAATTTCCTTGGGCAGCTAGGTATCTCTGCATGGTTCTTTGAATCCTGAACAATATCTCAAATGAGAAGGGGAAAAAAAATCAAGGACTGCTAATGGCTCTGCTGATTTTCTTTACAAAGAGCAAAATTAATTAGATTAGAGAGGTCACTCTTTTCACTGAATATAGCATAATTCCCCCCTGCAATTTAAAAGGAAAGAAAAGAACAGAGACATGGCTACTGTCGCCCATTCCTTGGTTCTTTTCTGTTTGAACTAGTCTTAATGCCTTTCTGCACGGGGCTGCTCTTGAAGTCAGTCTGGAGACTTCAGCAGGTTCAGAATGCTGCTGCCTGATCACCGAGGGGCGCGAGTCATGTATGTGTGAACAGCTCTTCTGCATTGGCTTTCGGGTTTCTTCTTGCACCCAATTCAAGGTGCAGTTTTTGACAGTCATGTTGGCTGGAACCAATGGAAGTTGTAGTCCCAAACATCAGAAGGGCTATGCTGAATGCTGCCCTAAATGGCATCGGCCCCCAGTATCTTTTCCTGTATGACCCGCCTTCTGAGAGATGTGAGGTCTAGGAATGTAAGAAGCTTACACGATCCCTTACATGAGGTCAGACCAATGGTCTAGCTAGCTCAGCCAAATAAGGCAGCTGATAACCATGAGCAAGTGCCTGAACTAGATGGACCGGAAGTAGTTGTATATCCTCCTAGGTTGAGAGCCCACACTGGCAAACAAAAAAACCCACCCTCCTCCCTGGGTGAGAGATTGGGGGACGGGAGAGAGGACCTGTTATTTCAGTGGGAGGGAGGGGGATTAGTGATGATGCTGAGATGTTTGATCATTACTGGCTGCTGGCTGCTATTATGATTGTTATTATGGCCAGTGCATTAGGTTATTATTGGCTGTTATGTGAAAGAATGTTGATGAAAGGATGTGTAGTAATATATTTTTTTTAATGCAATAAATGTGTGATGGCTGTGTATGTGGGAGTGATTGATAAAAGTGAGAGCGCTGGTAATTTAGGCCCACCACTCTGCCACTGACAGCTATCCAACTCCAGATTAGTAGTGAAGCTTGAACTAACCGCAGAATAGGATACTATACATATCTTCTCCATATCACCTAAATAATGCATCTTTTCATGAGGTGGCCCTTAACACCTGCAACTTCCCATCATTTTGGAACTTGAGTGAACATGGAAGGCCCTTAATGCAGCATATAAAAAGGTTTTTTTGTGAATTGAATATAGTCTTACTCTCACCAAGAGCCAGATTAGTGGTGATCTACACATAAATCAAGAACATTAGGTAGTCATACCTGTTGGCTTTGAATCTGAGCAGAGGCAGGTTTGACCATTTTCTGCTAAGATATTGGGTGTTTATGTCACGGGTGGGGAACCTGTGGCCCTTCAGATGTTGCTGGAGTACAGATCTCATCATCTCTGAATGCTTGCCACACTGGCTGGGACTGGTGGGAATTGATGTCCAATAACATTGGGAAGGCCACGGGGTTCCCATCCTTATATGTGTTTCTTCTGTCAACTTTTCTCTTACCCATCCAAAAGTAAAGAAAGAAGCACAGTTTTGAGGGTTGGGCTTATGTCCTAGCAATAGACGGGTTCAGGAAGGGGAGACAGGGATGAGCACACCATGCAAGTGAGGAATCTGAGATGACAACTAGATGCCAGAATCTGAGGCAAAACTCAGAAGTAGTCACAGGCAAGAACCCAGACCTGAGTGCTACCCTAACAGTGGTCTCGAAGCCTTCTGGTACCCACAATTCTGTCACAGAGAGGTTAGTGATCTTGGCTCTTCTTCCCTGAAGATGACCAGCTCTTGCTGAGAAGGATAGTGTTTTGTTTCTTTGTCATAAGCCTAATAACTTGGGACTGTCGTGGTGAGAAAAACAGGATTCCACAAACTCAGAGATGTTGGTTTTCAAGGGTGTTGGAAGGGAAACGTTCCCAGTCTCAGGGGTGGGTGATGGGCCCTGCATTTTATTCTAATCATCTGTGGAACTCTCTGAACAAGAAGGTTCCACCTGGATGCAGCCTTTAGCTACAATCTATGGCACACTTATTTGGGAGTATGCTATTAAACTCAGTGGCGCTGCACCCACATCTTATATTTTAAACATTCAGTGTATTGACAGCTTCTGATGTTACCAGGCTGGTTGGTTCTAACCTGGAAGTGCTGGTCTAGTTTTTCCCCTGAAATGCTCACACTAACATACATTCAAGAGCCATCTACATGGCTTACAGAGCATTTGGTGGGCCTAAGGTGACTCCTTTAAATTATGTCAATAGATGGTGGAGGGGTGAGCTAGAAGGACACATCAGTACTGAAGCCTTCATGTGTCTGAGCCATGAAACTTCAATAACCTTTCGGTGACCATCTAAGCAGCTTCCAACATCCTGTTATGTAAGTGCCCTTTGAGTGTTTTAGTTTACTTTTCTCTTTATAGTAAAACCTAAATGGAAATGGAAATAAATTATGGGGGGTCTGGATCACAGAAATGGTTTTTGTCATCAAAATTTGCTGTTCTGTCAGGTTTTGATAGAGAGCAATTTGTGTGACTCTAATGGTGGGATTTCCTCCCCACCTTTTAACTGCTTTTAACTCCAGAGCATGCCCCCTTTGCAAGTGGCTTTTGAAAGTTTCCTTGCCTCCCGATTCTGTGTCTTTTAACAAAGTACCTTTATTTGTCTGCATAGCCCCCCCCTCTTCTTCAGGGGCTGGCTATAATTCAGGCTCTTAGTGCGCCCCCACATATTCAGCTCCCCAATGAACAACTTCATCAAAAAAACGCAGGATCTAATGAGATGGTTACTCTGTGTGACTCACTCACATTCTTTCACTTCTATAGCTACTGTACTTTCACACCTATTTACTGTAATTTCCTCCCAAACATAATTTGCTCCTGCAGTTGGAATTCAAACCCCCACCCTCAAGCAATGCAGTGAATAATAGTGCCTGGGAATTGGCAACCTGGAGACTCTAGAAGCCTACAAGTCAAAGGGAGAGTGCAAACAAAGCCTAATTATTCTCAGGGAATTGCGGTTCTTCAGCGGAAACTCCACATACTTTGAAAGAAAGACAAAAACCTGTTCACTTGTCTGTCTGAAATTGGTACCTGCTTTAGCTGGTATGTAGTGCTAACGCACTACTGATAGCCACACCCACACTACTTGTAACAGTCATGGCTTCCCCAGAGAATTCTGGGAACTGTAGTTTGTTAGGGTGCCAAGAGTTGTTAGGAGATCCTTTATATATCAAAGTTCCCAGGATTCTTTTGGGGAAGCCACAACTGTTAAAGTGGTATATGACTGCTTTAAATGGATGGTACAGATGAGCCCCCAAAAGACATTCTTGTGTATGATATGTGCCCCTCTTTTGCTTTCTTTTTTTGCGTGTGAAAGTGACCCTTAATTTGCCCAGTGGGTGAGAGGGGTAGTGGTGACAAGAAATGACCAGAGGCTGAAATCAGTTTGGAGAATATAGTTGCAGTGCATCAGCAGATGAGCAGTTTCTGAAAGCTGTAAACAATATCAAAGAAACATTAAAGCACTTTTAAGTTGGATGCTGGGGTAGGGGAAATATAAGAAACAGTGTATACAAGGGAAACATTAGGATGCAAAGCTTATGTGGGAAAGTAAAGTGTGAAATAAACTGTATTAAAACATCAGGTAAAGTAGTTATTATATGCAATGTTTACAATATGCAATTTTAAAACGAACTACAATTTATCCATTGCAGAATCCTGTATTGGCCCACCTAAACTCTAAAAAGTAGAAACATCACCTTGCCAACAAAGGTCCGTATAGTAAAAGCTATGGTTTTCCCAGTAGTGAAGTATGGGAGTGAGAGCTGGACGATAAAGAAGGCCGATCGCCATAAAATGAAAAACTGCAGAATGAATTTAATATTTACATAACCCAAAACCGAGATGGAGGGAAGTCAACCGTTATTTGTTGTTAATTAATGTTTGTCTTCTGGTTTGTTCATGTGTTTTGTTTTGGTTGATGTTGTCTTTTTTCTTTGGTGTGTGTTGTTTGTTTTTGTTTTTCTTTTTTGTGGTTTGGTTATAGAAAATGAATAAAAAGAAGTTAAATAAGGCTGATCGCCGAAGAATTGATGCTTTTGAATTATGGTGCTGGAGGAGACTCTTCAGAGTCTCATGGTTCAAAATTGGGAAAGGAGTACGGCAAGGCTGTATATTGTCTCCCTGCTTATTTAACTTATATGCAGAATTCATCATGCGAAAGGCTGGACTGGATGAATCCCAAGCCGGAATTAAGATCGCCGGAAGAAATATCAACAACCTCAGATATGCAGATGATACAACCTTGATGGCAGAAAGTGAAGAGGAATTAAAGAACCTTTTAATGAGGGTGAAAGAGGAGAGCGCAAAATGTGGTCTGAAGCTCAACATCAAAAAAACCAAGATCATGGCCACTGGGCCCACCACCTCCTGGCAAATAGAAGGGGAAGAAATGGAGGCAGTGAGAGATTTAACTTTCTTGGGCTCCATGATCACTGTCGATGGTGACAGCAGTCACAAAATTAAAAGATGCCTGCTCCTTGGGAGAAAGGCGATGGCAAACCTAGACAGCATCTTAAAAAGCAGAGACATCACCTTGCCAACAAAGGTCCGTATAGTTAAAGCCATGGTTTTCCCAGTAGTGATGTATGGAAGTGAGAGCTGGACCATAAAGAAGGCTGATCGCCGAAGAATTGATGCTTTTGAATTATGGTGCTGGAGGACTGCAAGAAGATCAAACGTATCCATTCTTAAGGAAATCAGCCCTGAGTGCTCACTGGAAGGACAGATTGTGAAGCTGAGGCTCCAGTACTTTGGCCACCTCATGAGAAGAGAAGACTCCCTGGAAAAGGCCCTGATGTTGGGGAAGATGGAGGGCACAAGGAGAAGGGGATGACAGAGGACAAGATGGTTGGATAGTATCTTCGAAGCTACCAGCATGAGTTTGACCAAACTGCGGGAGGCAGTGGAAGACAGGAGTGCCTGGCGTGCTCTGGTCCATGGGGTCACGAAGAGTCGGACATGACTAAACGACTAAACAACAACAAAACTCCACCAGCTATCTAGTTAAATTTTACTATAATCAGAGCAATCCTAACTGCAAAGCATTTTAGTTTAAGAGAATAATAGCTACCAATACAGAATTCCAGGGAATAGGCTTCTTTGGTCTTAGATGCATGATATCAGGTGTTAGTGTGATATCCAGGACATCATATCTAGGAACATCCAAACAGAAAATTACTTTCAAGTAAAAATTAAACAAAAATATTCAATAACAGAATAGTGAAGTCTGAAACTCACCAGGTAAATCCAGTAAGGAAGAATAAAATAAAAGTAATGTGTAAAAATTAAATTATTCAAAGCTGTTTGTAGGTCAAAGCTCAGGAAAACCATGCTTTGTATAAAAATCACTAGGAACAGTTCTGATAAGGAGAAGAAAACTCCCAAACAAATAAGAAAGATTAACCAGAGCTGTAAAAAATGTGGAAAACTCAGCACAGAAAAGCTAACAACCAGCTAAACTGCAAAGAGTAAGAATGAAATCCAAAAGCAACATTTTCATTTCTCTATGTGTGTGAGCTTACAGAACAAAAAAGATATAAGAAAAACCGCTTGTCTGAAATAGATGAATCTAATAGGGATTTTTGTGAAGACAACAAACAAATCATGATCCTCTTATAAACTTCCCAACTCCTCCCTCAAAAAAAACCTTTACTGCTTGCTAATTTGTTTCTTAAACCCCCCTTCATTGGTCACTGCCTTGCCGTGGCGAAGGGGCTTGAATAACTCAGAGAAGCCATGAGCTCTGCTGTGCAGGGCTACCCAAGACGGAAAGGTCATAGTGGGGAGTTTGGACTAAACGTGATCCACCTGGAGCAGGAACCGGCAAGCCACTCCAGTATCCCTGCCAAGAAAACTCCATGGACAAAAACAACAGGCATATAAAAATCCCCCCTTTACTCACAATTAAAATTAGTTATCCAAATGACAGGTCATGGTGTTCATCATACCATTTATCTTTACTGTTCAGAAACAGCTAACCTTTGTTTTCTGGCAGCTGATGTGCTCCTGGGGTCATTTCAGGGGGTGCTCAGGGGCACAGAGCTACTAAAAGTAGCAGGCTTCATACTTTCCTCACACATCACAACTATGGTCCATTGTGGAATTGTCTAAGACCTAACTATCATAGCAACCACTTACTCACCTTTCCCCTCATTTCAGAATCCAGAGGTGCAGACTGAGAAAAAAACTTTGCCCTCCACTGCAACATGAAACAGACAGACAGACTGTTTATGAGCCACTGTTTGAAGTGTCGTTTTGTTCTGCCTTGGTCAGACCCCACCCAGACCCTATTTTCCAGAAATGCCCCAGATTAGAGAAGCCATCCCGGTTTCTTATTTGATCCTGGAATGTCCCGCTTTTTCTTAGGAAGTCCCTGTTTTCATTGGAGAAATGTTGGAGGGTATGGAGTTATCCGACCCCCAAGCCATCTGAAGGCAATCCTGTAAAGGGAAGATTCCCATAGGTAGCCGTTTTGGTCTGATGCAGTCGAAATAAATAATACCCAGGACAAACTTAGTTGGTCTCTAAGGTGCTAATGGAAAATTTTTTAATCTGTAAAGGGAAGGTTTTTTTTTTAAAAAAGTTTAATGTTTTATTATGTTTTTATACATGTTGGAAGCTGCCCAGAGTGGCTGGGGCAACTCAGTAAGATGTGTGGAGTATAAATAGTAAAATTATAATTACAGAATGGGATGCCCCAATTTTTATCGAGGAAATGTTGGAGGCTTTGCCCACCTGGACTATTGTGTCCAGTTCTGGGTGCTACAATTTTAGAAGGGTATTGAGAACCTGGAACATGTGCAGTCGAGGGCAACCAAGATGATCAAGTGTCTGAAACCAAGCCTTATGAGGAATGGTTGAAGGAGTTGGGTAGGTTTAGCCTGGAAAAGAGGAGACTGAGAGGAGATATGATAGGCATCTTCAAATATCTAAAGGGCTGTCACATGGATGGAGCAAGCTTGTTTTCTTCTGCTCTGGAGGCTAGGACCTGCACCAATGGATTCAAGTTACAAGAAAGGAGATTCCAAATAACACCAGGAAGAACTTTTTGATGGTAAGAGCTGTTTGACAGTGGAACAGACTCCCCTGGAAGGTGGTGTACATTCATTCCTGGGAGGTTTTTAAGCAGAGGTTGCATGACCATCTGCCAGGATGCTTTAGTTGAGGTTCCTGCAATGCAGGGGTTTGGACTAGATGACACTCAAGGTCCCTTACAATTATACAAATCTATGATTCTCTGATTCTAAGTGGTTTTCAAATTTTCCCACTTTCCGGGTAGGAAAGGATTTTGCCTTGCATGTCTGCAACTGCACATTCTGGGGAGAAAAATAAGGTGTAATTTCAATTCTAGCAGAGCACTAGTTGGGCCATCTAGACTTCACTATAGCCTTGTGTGAATTGAGATTATAATTTAGAACACACAGGCAACATAATAACTCCCGGTGGCTGTACACTTTCTAGGGAAAGTTTGGTAGTCGCTGTGATTTCCAGCTACCTTTCAACAAAGGCTGTTCATTATTAATTATCTTCTTGATGAGATCCCTGCTAAGTTTCTGAGGAACAGTCAAAAACCTCTTTTCTACAGCAGGTATCTTCAACTTTTTCAAACCCAGGGCCCAGCTGCATTTGGGGATGCATTTCTTAATCTTTGACCATATATTTCCATGGCGGTAGTGGTCCTATTGTGACCCACCTTGAATCAGTCCTAACCCACCAGCTGAAGACCCGTGTTCTACAGTATCTGTCACGATAGAAACAGGTATGTTTAGATCCCATGGAAATCTTTGTTTGATTAAGGGTTAAGCGGGATAGAAATAGTTTTTAAAAGTTAGTTGAATTAAAAAGCAACCATCTTTCTCTGTGTTGGGGCTACAGTCTGAAGGGAAAGGAGGACTTGAAGGAGATACTTTGAGAAATGTGAGTCTCTAGGTTCACAGTGAGTGAAATAAGTCCTGCAGTTGGCGGTCAATGGTACCAGAGCACCAGACTGAGACAACCTCACAAAACTGATACAAACATGAAAGAGCTTTTGGGAAACCAAGTGAAGTGTGTCCTCTGGCTCTTCAAATTACTTTGTCCTGGACTACTGCAGAGGTTGACCTGTTCCATTATCCAGGACTCTGAGTTGATAAAGAACTTCTTGGAGGATTATAGACCGTGTGTTTTATTGGGCCATGTTATCTTTTAAAAGCATGCCTGCAGAATCCCCTAGGATGGATGGGGGACAATATTGAAACCAGTGAGATGTATCTGTTTTCACGAAGGAATGGGGATTGTTGTAGCAGCATCACCCAGGCATTACAGTTGATCAGATACAGTACTTTACAGTTTAGATTTAAAGGAAGGGCTTACCCTTAATTATCAATATGGACCATAGGTGTTAATTAAAAGCACTGAAAAACTCTAAAGCTAACAAATCAACCTTGTACTATACAGAGATATGTGTGGGAGATAGTATATTGAAGTGGGAGGAAGAAGGAGTTGTTTGTTTGTGGAGGAAACAAATGAGAAAAATGAAAAGGAAAAATCCAACATTGTGTATGATGATTACAGAATGATTTCAAGTCTATAATTTTTAAAAGAATAAGAACTTGAATAGAATTTTTTTTTACTGAAATAATATAGTAAGCTTAAGAGTGGAGTAACTTCAAAATAAAATATTTTTGCTGTAAGCCTTGTTCATACAAGTTTTGATTTTTAAATTTCTGCCAGCATCCAGGGATTTTAGGTCAAGACCCTGAGGAACTGGAGTTTTGTTACCTAGGGTTGCCATATTTCAAAAAGTATAAACCAGCTTTTAAAAATGATTTTTGATTGACTTGCCTAAGATCCAGGACAAAGTGCCACCTTTCAGAAATTCTCCCCGGATGTCAATTCTACCTTTAAAATCCCAGTAATGTCTGAGAAAATCCGGATGTATGGCAGCCCTACATTACCCAAACATTAAATTTTCAGAATCCTGGGATACTTCCCAGGTTTTAATGATAGATCTATGTGGAAATATGTGTATTTCTATAGATAAATAGTTACCAGGGTTAAAATGCTGAGCATCCTTACTTGGAAAGAAGTCCGTTTGAAATTCGTTTGGATTAGGTTGGAATAAAACATAAACCCTCTTCACAACTTTCTAAATATATTTACTGAATCTATAGAGTTGAAGGAGCAGAATCATGCCTGCTGACCTTAGCCTGAGTTCATATACATCTTTCTTTCTTTCTTTCTTTCTTTCTTTCTTTCTTTCTTTCTTTCTTTCTTTCTTTCTCTCTCTCTCTCTCTCTCTCTCTCTCTCTCTCTCTCTTTCAGCACACCTTTATTACAGCTATCCTTATGCTCATCAGACTTGACAGACAAAGCTGCTAATGGCAGGAAGTTGTTAAGGGGAGTTTTTATAATAATAAATATCTCTAATCTGTCCTTCATCTTCTGGGCACATTCCAATGCATTGCAGAGAACATAAAATAACAGCTCACATAACATATAAAAATAAAACCATAAAAATATTATTTACTTAAAACTTTTCTAGACTGCCTCTCATTAAAATAACACCATGTTGATGTTGAATAAAACAATTTGGTGGAAAATAACAATGTAATATACAATTAAGAAGCAATTACAGTAACCAGGAATTGTTCAAATAATACCTCAGCAAACAATATCACTATTAAGATATTAATGCCATGCTTCCCCCTCAAAAAACCCACAAGGTGGCTAACATTTGCAGAATTAATATCACCGTGTGAACATTTAAAAATGGAAGCAACAACTCATCCAAGCAAGAGAGAAACAGCTTAGAATAGGGCTGGGAACAATTTCAGAGCTTCAGGTATGGATCAGGTGTGATTTTCTGGGAAAGGCACCAAGAGGTTATCCTAAAAGTACTTTGGAGGGACTGGCAGCAGGGTCTTCAGCTGCTGAGTAGCAGGCCTAGGCAGGTTACATGGGAAAAGCATTGGGTAAGCTCTCAAACATGCAAGTTTGAGATGGAACAATCAACAATTAAATCCAGGGATTAAATTAAAACAGCACTGAGTGCTCCTTTGACTAGCATGTTATGATGGGGAAAACTCTGCCCCGCTCCCCCAGATATTGTTGAACTCTACCTCCTATCAGCTCCAGCCAGCATGGCCAATGGTCAGGGAGGATGGGAGCTGTAGTCCAACAATGTTAGGAAGGCAACAGGTTCTCCATCCCCTCCTTAGGAGCTTTTCATTGTCGGATGTTGTTGCATTCATAAGTTTCATAAGCTTCCCATAAGTTGACCACTGTGAGAACAGAATGCTGGACTATATTGGCCATTGGGCTGACCCACTGGGGTCTTCTTCTGTTCCCTTAGAATGTGCACTCAGGATGACTTCATTTCAGGAGCCTCCTTTGTTGCACCTCACATCAAGATCTTTCTTTCTTTTTTTTAAAGTCACTTTTGGGTTTCATCATGTTTCCAAAAAGTGAAACAGATTGAGCTCCGAATATTATGTTGCTGTCTGAGTCAAAGGGAGATGCAGAGATGGCTTTGCTGTGTGATACAGAGTTAAACTCTCTGGGACTTATTACAAAGAAATTCCATTAGCAATATTTAAATGCCAGCTTTGAAAGGCACTCGATAATATGTGTGTTGGCGCTGATCAAGAATAGTACCTTTTAAAGATGAAAAAGTAATGTGACTGTTAGTCTAACATAAAAGTGTCAAGCTGTGGGCAGTCTCTTGTCATTTAAAGAATCTGGGCTATTCCTAGTGGGAATGGGGTTGGAAGGGAGAAAGAAAAGTACATACTAAAAAGTGTAGATGTACATTTCTACACAGAGACATTATTTGTTCTGGCACACGCCCTACCAACCAGCTTGTGGGGATAAGGCAAACAACTTCAAAATTGCATTACCTTAATCCCCCTTCAGGAGAGCAAGGGTGAGATATCAAAATTATTTTAAATGATTGCACCATAAACGAGGTGGCTTTCTTTCTTTTTAAAATCAAAACTGTACTATTAAATAAAAAATTAAAGGTTTTCTTAATGTTGTAAACAGACATACAACAACTACGAAACAAAGGGAGCTGGGATTTTTAAGCATTTGTAAGAAGCTTGGGATCACTCCTTCCTCGTCTGCTTTTAAATAGTTTGCAAGCCATGGAGAAAAAGTGGTGTTTGTTCTCTTCTGAGCTTTTTTATTTATTTTATTTATTAAATTTGTTAGTTGATTTGTCTTGCCCAGGACAACCCAAAGTGACTTACAACCAAGCTCCCCACCACCCCACATAAATCTGTTCCAAACAAATGTCACACTTAATTGGATTGATTCATCTCCATGGGATCTTTGAGCATGGATACATGGATTGACAGTTAGTGCCCAGACCATCTCAAGAATGGCTGATGAAACCTTAACTGCCTTACCTGTCATTGCTGTCAAATTGTATTATAAGGTACATTTATAAATAAAACACTTCAAGTTTCAAGCACTGACATTTGAGGAAGTGGCAGTGAAAAGTCTAGCTACAATTGGCTCATTGGAGAAAACCCAAACAAACATGTAATACTACCTACCCCCACTTTAAAAAAACAGTTTGTATTTATGACGGACTCTTCGTTTTTTTGTGCCAAAAGCTAACAAAGAAAATTTGGGGACTCTAGCGGGAGAACAGGAACAGTCTGATTCCATGCATGTTTTTTTTTCTTCCTGCTTTCAGTGGGAGGTCAATGGAACTTCTGCTTCTTTCCATGGGATTTACAGTGGTACAACTTGAGGTCTCAAATTTCAGTGGTGCCCTGTGCGACACCCAAATACCACACACCCCACATCTATCGCTCCATTCTAGATCATAGTTGTGGCGTCGCAATTCTTAAAGCCTCCCAATTTCTCCCTTGCTACTGTTCTGCCTAGGAGCAGATGGTGTGTGTGGTGGGACAGCATTGCTCACCTGACCTCCAGTCAGTCCCTTGACTATTGCTTAAACAGCCTCAGTCCAGTATACCTAAAGGACCGTCTCCACCCCCATCGTTCTGCCTGGACACTGAAGTCCAGTGCTGAGGGCTTTCTGGTGGTTCCCTCACTGTGAGAAGCCAAGTTACAGGGAACAAGGCAGAGGGTCTTCTCAGTAGTGGCACCCACCCTGTGGAATGCCCTCCCACCAGATGTCAAAGAGAAAAACAACTACCAGACTTTTAGAAGACATCTGAAGGCAGCCCTGTTTAGGGAAGCTTCTAATGTTTAATAGACCATTGTATTTTAATATTTTGTTGGAAGCGGCCCAGAGTGGCTGGGGAAACCCAGCCAGATGGGCGGGGTATAAATAATCAATTATTATTAAATTGTTATTACTGGGAGGGAGAAGGGAGATGCAATGGTGAGGCGAGTATGATGTGTTTGCATCTGTAAAATGCTGCCAGTTTGAGGATAAGCTAAATGTACAGTGGTACATTTACAAACACCTCGGGTTACAGACTCCACTAACCCGGAAGTAGTACCTCGAGTTAAGAACTTTACCTCAGGATGAGAACAGAAATCTTGCGCTGGCGGCACAGCGGCAGTGGGAGGCCCCATTAGCTAAAGTGGTATGTCAGGTTAAGAACAGCTTCAGCTTAAGAACGGACCTCCAGAATGAATTAAATTTGTAACCAGAGGTACCACTGTATTAGTTAGTGGCTGGCAGGGAAGCTAAATGTTGGGAGCTACAAGTCAGGATGTGTGAATTCTTCTTTGAAAAATCTCAAAGGGAAACTCAGGTTAAAAACAAGGTTGTGTATTCATTTTGGAATGAATGAAAAATGTAACTGATGGGCTGATGTGGTTCTACTTTAATTAATTCTGCATTGAATATACAGAGAAACGAAGCGGCATACTTTTCATTACTCTCATTCATGCCCCTGTGTCCCTTATTTCCAACTGCCGGAGGGCTGACTTTCTTCTGGTGGGACAATTGCTCTTGACAGTCACAATTTTATTGCTCCAGAATGCCCTGAACATTGAAGCCCTTTGGGGAAAATGCCCCTGTGGAAAATAGCAGCAGCTGCCCCCCAAAAGAGAAAAGCCAGAAAAAGAAGGATCCATTGACACACAAACGATGAAAATAACTGTATGAAAACAGTGGCAATTCTGTGAAACTTTTAGCAGTTTGGGGCTGAGAGAGAGCAAAGCACTGGGAAGAATGTTGCTGCTTGTAGAAGTAACATGATTGTCACATGATTCTTGTAAAAAAACCAATAGAACTCACGGACAGAACTCATTTTACTTGGAATCTGGAACTAACCATGGGCTTGGTTCAACACCCCATAATATCCTCTCAGTTTGTTCATGTGCAAAGAAGCAATTTACAGTGAGCCTCCTGTATTAATGTCTTTAAAACAAAGGACACTTTGAACTTTCCTTCAGTTGGTGCAGAGAACAAAACTAAACTGCACTGTCAGAGCTACAGTTCTATGACCCAGCAAGGCAAGAGCGTCATTTATGTCTGTCTCTATCAATTTCCCACAGATTTAGCATTTTAAAATTTGTATTTAATGCAATTCATATGATTTTTACTCTGTTAGTTTTTTTGTTCTGTTTGTATTGTTTTGTTTGCTTCCTAAGTTCCCCTTATCTATTACCTCTTGTAAATACTGGTGTTAGGCTTTGTGCTTCTCTTCTAGGACCAGTTTCATAACCTTGCCTTCCTTATTTTGTTTACCTAATGATCTCTGCACAGCAAATAGTTGTTGCGAGTCTTTTGCCATCCTCTTCAGAGTATTCCTTCCTGTGATTTGAAGCTTGTTACTAATATATTGTTCTCAGTTAAGATCAGGCATTGCTAACTTGCTTTGCTTCTGTTGTCACACATGGTGGTATTTTACTTTAGCGCTGTGCCCTTTTGTTGCCCTTCCTTGGCACTTCGATCAGCAGCATTGTATAAATAGTTAAAATGAAATGTCCATTGGAAGATTGCGGAGGAGGACCAACATTAGCATCCTAGTGGCCTCATGATGGAACAAATTGGCTGCAAATGGAATACTAGAGGACCATGATCTCAACCTTTGTTATACACAATTCCTTGCTATCAAAGTTCATTGCCTGTCCCCAGGAGACTCAGAATAAATAGCAATCCAATGCATTCAAATGTCTGGCCATCTGAATAATTGGGATGTTTCCCAGTCAACTCACATAAATGAGGCTCACATAAAAGTTTCCCACTATTTAGACTAGTCTTGGTCATCTCACTGCAAAGATCTCCCTTTTATTTATGCTATAAATTGCATCTGAAAGGACAATACTGGTAAAACCAGGTGCAAGCAGCTGAGCATGTCATTGCAGGACATTGAAGTACCTGGAGCAGAGTGCAGACACCATGAAAGATGCGATGAGCACTCAGGAGTGAGTTCAGCAAAATGTAGCTGCATGGTTCCAACACACATTTTGGAATGGGCATCAGTATGTGAAATCAAGAACCCATCAATGAGTCTCCTCAAGAAACATTTTTATGATATCTTATATATTTTTTAAGACAGACAAACTGGGACATCTTAAGTGAAGGGACTTAGATTTTGAGCATGGTGAGATATGGGCTGTTGGGCATACCTAGTGATCATAAAAACCCAGCAGAGTAATAGGCAACTTGTGACACCAACTGACCAGGACATACCTTGCCACTCCAATGCTCCATCTATGTTCAGAGGTTTTAAAGGGATGTAGCAAGCCAAGAATAGGTCATGTAGGGAAGCTCTCCACTAACTATCTCAGCTTGGAATAGGCACTAACAGATCATCCTCTAGCGATATACATCTTGCAATGCTAACATGATCGAATGAATATTCATCATAAATATGTATTATTTATGCAGCACTTTCAGTGAGCCCAGTATTTTAGACCATAAGCAGAAAAGGACAGGACAGGTCACTGCCCAAAAAAGCTTGTAGTCCGAGGTTTGCTTATGAAGAGAAAATACAAAGGTTGTTATACATATGTAGATTTTTGTTGTGGTGGGGGATGAAGATTAAGGAGTTAAGCAATAGGCTTTATGGAGAAAACAAATTCTGAGGAGGAAGGACGAAGCACTATGTACATGTTTCTAGGTGGGAGTGAGTAACATACAAACATACACAAAGTTGTTAAAGGAAGCAGTAGCCCACAAAGAGCTCAGAGCAAGGGTGGGATGGCTAAAGGAGTAGAGGTCACAGGCAGGGAGTGCACTGGGAGATAGAGGCAGAAGATGGGCTGAATAAACCCATAGCTGGGCCATACTAAGTAACGTTATTTAGTTAAGGGCCATGGTTTTTCTCTGTATAGGTCACAATGAATGCCAGAGCAACAGTGGAGGTGGAATATTGCCCTCACACCCTGCTTGTGGGCTTCCCAAAGGCTTCTGGGAAACAGGATGCCAGACTAAACAGGCCTTTGCTCTAATATTCTTGAGTTCTGTGCCTAAAACTGGTGTGGAGAACATATGAAGCTTATAAAACATGTCTTAAATATACGAGGGATTATTCAGTGCACAGAAACAACTTTTTCCCTTGCTGAGAACTGAGCCTGGACATTCTGAAAAGGGCAAACTCATTTACAATGTTAGTTATGATAAGTGGCTCCAGTCAAGCATCTCAGGTTGGGAGGCTCCCAGCTGTTTGTGTGTGTTCCTGTGGGCAAGGGGGTGTAATAAGAGTTTCAAGAATTATTTAGAGGTTTTAACACCCTTGTTCTGTTTCAGAGATTGAAGCAGAGCAGTTTCTGTGAAAAGATTTGTTAGTCTGAGTTAGTGTAAGTGGATAGTCTACTGATTTATTCAACAGGACAGGGAGTTCTCCATCTACAAAATTGTGTGGCTTGATTGCAAAGTTTCTCAAGGCCCTATAGGGTAATGGTGCACCCATTAAGATTCAGATTTGTCCTTTATTCTAATAGTGCATTGGAGAAATGAACCTCCTTGCTCAGAGGACAACTTGGCAGGATCTTGCCAGGTTAGAGAGATGCCAAGATAAGGGAGCTCTCTTCTGCGTGATTTTTTAGGGCAATAGCACAAAGTTACCTGATATCTTTCTTGTGTTAGATGGCATCATTCTTTTTCAAAGCACTGCTCTTAGTTCCTGTGGTAAAAAGCTGCAGTCGTTAGGCATCTAGACTAGATAACACATGTCCTGTAGCTCTACCTTTGAGGAACAGATAAACTTGCCCAAAATATGGGCTAGATAAAAAAAATTATACCTGTACTGGCATATTTTATGGATTGCTTGTGGGCACCCTGTTCTGTAAGCATACCTGTCTACTTTCTCCCCCCCCCTTTTTTGGAGAGAAGTATCTTGAACCTAGAAGCCATAAGCAACCACTGGATTACAGGAAGGGCTGGGTAGGTAGATTGGCATCTTTACCACCAGCCAGTTCCTGAGTCCTCTTGCAGCTTAATCCAGTCCTCTCCATCTGGAGGGAAGAGCTTGGAATCTGGGTGGTTTTTCTGCTAGGGATCAGAACCAACAATACAACCTAATTATAAGCTGCTTTTCTTGGCTGAAAAGTGAACCAAAGTATCACAACTATATAGCAAACAAGCAAGTAAATGACAAAACTTTAAACAAAATGACTTGCACCTACAATATAATAGTGATGGTGGCATTGTGTGATTGGCATGTAGAGCAAGCAGATCTTCTGTACTGTCTGTCAGATGCAATCCCATGATAAAATACTGCTGTGAAAAGCTGGGCACTTGGGCAAAATACACGATCAGAAGCATGAGATGGAAATGTTGCTGTTCACACTACAGGTGGGGGACTGAATGTGTGAATGCTCTGTCATTTTTTAAACAAACACTTCCTGGCACATTCAGAACTAGCATGTCAGGGGAAAGTTTAGGCTAGAATTTTTGCTCTGACTTGATCCATTCATATATTCAGATGTCTATCTATAGTCCAGTGGGACAGCTACATTAGGTGAGGTCCCTGACTGGGAAGATTGGTTCCTAGTGTTCTGTCAATATTGCTCTTTCATGTTGGTTTAAATGTCTCAGGAGGCCAAGTGCATAAGTAATCATTTGCTCCAGTTCTTCACTACCCAACAGCTCTATACAACTAGCAAGAGGCCTTCTTCTTTGAATGCACAAGGTTTGTTCCCCAGAATTTCCAGGTAGGGCTGCGAAAATTCCCTGTCTGAAACCTTGGAGAGAAGCTGCCAGAAAGTACAGAATTCCAATACTGAGCTAGATGGACCAGAATATTCAGTCTAAGACACCTTCCTCTATATCTCTGTGGACAGCAAGTGTTGTTGGACTGATAACATTGAACCATGCTGTTGGCTAATTTTCATGCCTTATCTTGACCTGCATGGGGAACCTTTTCCGGACTGAGGGCCACCTTCATACATGGACAGCCTTTTTGGGGCTGGGACATGTCAGCATTGAGCTAGGGCAGAAGCAAAAGTGGGTGAAGCAAGGAATGCAAATCGAAACTATGCATAGTAGGCTAGTTTCTAAACACACACACACACACACACACACACACACACACACAACATGTCTCTCTTCATCTAGGCAATCAAGATACATTGTGTGAGTTCAAGGACTCATTCCAGCCAGGCAAAAACTCATTGAAGGTATGAAGTGGGGTTAAGGAGGGGCTGTGACTTGCAGAGAGTCCCATGGGTCATGTCTAGATGTCTGGAAGGTCACATTTGACCACTGAGCTTGAGATTCCCAACCCTTAACTTGCACTGAGAGCACACATGTTCTTTATGAAGCAGTGCCTGGGCAACTTCCGAGAGAGGCAAACTGTGTCTCATTAGCTTGGTGTAAGGATGTATCTAGGTCTTTAATTAGAAGCACTCTTGTAAGAGCAATAGTTGGCTGCTCCCAGTGTGTTTGCTGTGGTGGAAAATTGTCCCTTGTACCTTTTAGATCTGCACATTTTTTATGATTGCATTTTATCTTTTTTAAAGAGGGAATGAGTATGTTTATTAAGGTGGTTGTATTTACTCTTAATGCAGTGTATTAAGCCTCTATTTGTTACAAAGGAATCTGTCAACTTTTTAAGCACGTACACCACTAAAGCAGAGCTATGGATTATAAATGTTTCCAAGGCACTTTGCTTTCATTAAAGGCAGAGAAGATTTGGTGGGCTGTGTTTTAGTTTTTAATAAATAGTGCACTTTGTGTGGAGTGTTCCCATTTCTTGAATCAGATTTGCACTTTTTAGAAAGAAAGAAAGAAAGAAAGAAAGAAAGAAAGAAAGAAAGAAAGAAAGAAAGAAAATATTTTCTTTCTTAAATGGGATCTGACTATTTTATATGGGGACATTTGAATGTGCCATCCTGCCTTTTGAGTTGCGGTGTGCATCATTATGAACCCTTTTATCTTTCATTAATTTATGTAGTAAGCCATTGTTGGAAGCACACACAACTGCATGAACAAACACACCCACTCTCACTCCTATTGGAAATATGTTCACATTAGATTTGACACCTAGCCTAACAGACAAAATGAATGAGCTGCTAATGATGTCTAAGGGCCAGCATGCACACACAGTTATATGCTGCTTGATTGCTCAAGCCTTGATGACGCATGACTAAATGTATGAAACGACTCCACTGAAATGGATGGTGATAGGAAAGACTATAATAATTGGTGTTCAACTTACACTGGCTCTGCTCATTCACACATGCTGCTGGTCTACACTTGATGTCACAATCACTGAGTGATCAGTGAGTTTTCACCGCGTGATAAAGAAAGCCGAACCATGCAATCCTCATTGTGGTTGCTGTTGTTTACAGTCTGCAAATGAAACCTAATTGATTACGCCCCCTCACTTTCCTTGTGTTTCCTTTGTTCTGAAATTAAGGAGGTGGAATTATATAATATAGAGACATCACATTGCCAACAAAGGTCCGTATAGTTAAAGCCATAGTTTCCCCGGTAGTGATGTATGGAAGTGAGAGCTGGACCATCAAGAAGGCTGATGGAGGGCACAAGGAGAAGGGGACGACAGAGGACGAGATGGTTGGATAGTGTTCTTGAAGCTACAAACACGAGCCTGACCAAACTGTGGGAGGCGGTGGAAGACAGAAGTGCCTGGCGTGCTCTGGTCCATGGGGTCACGAAGAGTCGGACACGACTAAACGACTAAACAAACAAAATAGTATAATATTACATAATTTTGCCACAGTGGGCAGTGAGACAAAAAGTGTATTTTTTTGGTGGAAGAGGAACTGCAACAGAAGGGAAACAATGCCTCGTGCGATGAATACAGGGTAGAATAGAAGATGACACTTTCTTACTCAGAAGTAAGTGCTACTGAGTTTAATGAGACTTACTCCCAGTTAAGAGATCAAATAGAATATGTAATACTAAGCATAGTGCTTCACATACATGATCTTCTTGTATAATCCTTTCATTAGATGACATGCAGGAGGGTGGCTGAGGCTGAGAGATCATGGCTCTGCCTATCTCTGTCCCTCTCAATTTTTATGCTGCCGTTCAACATTTGGTCAGCAGGATGGTTAAGACACTGCGTCAAGCCAACTCTTGGAAGAGGAACAAACTAGATAAAAATGTGATGCTTTTCATGATGCGGTTGCGCTGGCATAAGGAGTGCAAGAAGTGTCTTGGACCCAAGCTGGTATGTGAGTATGCCCTTATGCAGAAATCTGTACAGGTTAATGTGCTCTGCTCTAAGTAACTGTCCCTATTAGCATTGCATCTGGTTCCAAGGAATTCATCTTTCAAAGGGATCACATGAAAAGCTTGCAACCAGATCAAGAAGTATCTTTTAAATCAGCCCAGAGATGTTCCAGAAAAAGGGTGTGATCCTGTGATGCTTACTGAACTCACTGGGATGCTATCAATTGCTATTAGTCTGTAAGAAACAAGCCTTAAAAGGGGGACTTTAGTCACATAGCCATGGCTGTGTTGGCATGTTGTGCTTTGGAAAAAATATTTATATAAATGAATTAATATAGGCAAATGAGTGATAACCACGTTTCCACCCCTTGGGAAGAGATCCCCCCCACCCCCTAAGTGTGATCTGATGCAATATGAACAAGAAGTTTGCATTCACACTTCAGCCTTTTGGGCTTTCTCACATCTGCAGAGTAACAAGAGAGTGTCAGAGAGCTACTGGTTAATTGAAATCAATCTTCTTAACAGATTTCCCCTTCTTCGGCCTGTTTTCTCCTAGGTCTGGGAGGTGCTATCCTCTGACAGCATTTTCATGTTCTTGTCAGTAGTCGGGAATGTTTCTCTTAGGAACAGCCCTGTAAACAAATATTTTGGCCTCTAGCAAGCTTCAGAGTGAATGATCCTTAGGCAGTTTCCTCTGAGATGGAATACTGGAGCCTCTCTTCAAGTTTCCAGCTGACTGGAAAAAGCTACAAATCTTTCTAATGCAGATATTTCCTTCTTCATACCTCTCCTCCCACCGTAGGATGATCATTGCATTTTGCAAATAGCTAAGAATGTAAGAAGAGCCTGCTGGATGAGGCAAATGGCCCAGCTCTGTCATTTCTTCCACAAAAGCAAATCTCTCCCTATTAAACTACTATGGGCCAGCCCTACCATTAGGCTGAGTGAAGTAGCTGCCTCAGGCAGTTGGCTTTGGATGTCATGAAAGGGTGGGAAATTATTAATTGCTTAATTTACCAATGCTGAATTTTTAATGCAAAGGAGGGGGAGAGGTGCTTGTGGGCTTTTCCATCAGGTGCCAAAATAATTTGGCTAGTCTTACTCCCAGTGTTTGGCACAGTGTTGATGGACTTGGGGAAGGAAGCACCATTTGCTGCTGTGCCTTAGGCAGCAAAATCCCTTGGGCTTGCCCAGCTACTAGAGCCTACATGGACACCAGGGGTGCCAGGTTGCCCCCAAGATTGAGAAGACCCATCGCACATTGTGTGTGTGTGTGATGTCATGTTGTCTGGAGGAGGCCAAGTGATTTGGAGGAGCTGGCTACTGAAGCTGTGCCATGCCTTATTGATGTAAACCTCCAGAATGTATTTT
The DNA here is from genome assembly GCF_964106915.1 of Podarcis gaigeae. Classification (NCBI taxonomy): domain Eukaryota; kingdom Metazoa; phylum Chordata; class Lepidosauria; order Squamata; family Lacertidae; genus Podarcis; species Podarcis gaigeae. The sequence continues at coordinate 69,933,850 of NC_139678.1, forward strand.
GTATTTACTGTAGTTAAGCTTTCACCTCTATCTTGAACTTGGGCCAGTCACACTTCTCTGAAGTCTCTCAGCCCCACTCACCTCACAGAGTGTTGTGGAGGAGGAAGGGAAAGGAGAATGTTAGCCGCTTTGAGACTCCTTCGGGTAGTGATAAAGTGGGATATCAAATCCAAACTCTCTCTCTCTCTCTCTCTCTCTCTCTCTCTCTCTCTCTCTCTTGCTATGGCTAGTGGCTGATGCAAATAAAGATTCTTCTGATTCTGATTCTGCTTGGCTCCAAATAATAATAATAATAATAATAATAATAATAATAATAATAATTTATTATTTGTACCCTGCCCATCTGGCTGGGTTTCCCCAGCCACTCTGGGCGGCTTCCAACAAAGATGAAAAATACACTAAAATGTCACAAAATTTAGGGGGCCCCCTAGAACTGGCACACGTGATGGACACATATATTTGCACACACTAAACCTTTACAGACTACACGCCCCTACAACAATTGAAATGAACATAAGAACAGCACTGGTTGAGGCCAAAGGCTCATCTTTTCCAGCATTTTGTTCTCACACTGGCCAACCAGATGCCCCTGGGAAGCCCACAAACAGAATCTGAGCACAATAGCACTTTCCTCTCCTGCAATTCACAGCATCCCAGCATTCTGCCTCTGACGGTGGAGGTAGAAATGAAGAATTTATTCCCCCCCCCCCAGATTTTGATCATAACAAGCTTTTCCTTGCATTTAATGTTTAGCATGTACTCACTAATGTTTGAGGAAGACAAATCTGTGTTTTTAAATATATCTTTATCTTTCAGGGGAGCTAGATAAAAAAAATTATACCTGTACTAGGTTGTACATGTTTCCAGCAGAGCAGATTTATATATGTGTGTGTAGTGAGCATCTTCCTCTCCAGTTCAACTTCACAGCTCTGCCTTCAGCTGCCTTTCCATCCCACCTGATGAAAAGTTCTTCTGGCCCATTCTGAAGTTTCACCTGACATCGTTGACACTGTCATTTTATTTTGACCAACATGATGTACAGTCTCCGCGTGTTTGCCTTGCAATGTGGTTCACCTGATCAATGAAACTATTTGCTTTGTAGACATGTGGGATGCGAGCCATTGAAGTCAATTGGAGTTAAGTGTAAGCATTGACCTAAGTCAGCATAATGCTTAACCAGACTGTATAATTGGGAACAAAAAACAAGACCACAACTCATAGAATCATAGAATTGTAGAGCTGGAAGGATGCTCCAAGGGCCATCTAGTCTAATCCTCTACAATGCAGGAATCAATGACAGATGTTTTATTCTTCACTGGAACATCTTTGTACAAATTCTTTGCCCACAATGTTATCTGCCACAACACAGCGCCAGTAAGACCTTTCCTTGCCTCCACATGGGGAGATGATGCTTGACCTCATGACCTGTTGTTGGTCTGATTAACCCTTTCACTGACTTGTGTCCGGGCTTGCATACACAACCAAGCAGTGTCCAGAACTGCAGGTTTAATGTTATTTACAAAATTCACATTCCGCTCCACATAAACATTTTATAGTGGAGGACAGATACAGAAACAATGGAAGCAAAACACACAATAAAATGAACAGAGGCCGTCATATTCTGCACTAACTGAGGTTTCAAATGGCATTTAAAAGCAGCCTCATGTAAACCCCATGACAGTAGTCCAAACTAGATGACGCCAAAGCATGAGGGACAATGGCTAGTATGTGTCTGCTTTTTGTGTGTCTCTGCTGTGGCACAGATTGTTTGGATTAATCTGTGGAAATGTGATGAATGGTTTAAGAGAGTATGATGCTTAGATTAGAGGAGAGATTTCTTTTTAAATAAAATATTTAGAACGTTTTCTTATTGCCTTCCAATTAAATATTTCGAGTGTGGTTTGCAACAGAGTTGGATCTGATTCCATAGTTCCTTCCAGCCCCGTATCTCTAGTAATGTGTAGATAACTGCATATGATTTAAGAAGAAGAAGAAGAGTTTGGATTTGATATCCCGCCTTTCACTCCCCTTCAGGAGTCTCAAAGCGGCTAACAACCTCCTTTCCCTTCCTCCCCCACAACAAACACTCTGTGAGGTGAGTGGGGCTGAGAGACTTCAGAGAAGTGTGACTGGCTCAAGGTCACCCAGCAGCTGCACGTGGAGGAGCGGGGACGCGAACCCGGTTCCCCAGATTACATGACTACCGCTCTTAACCACTACACCACACTGGCCTTCAAATACGTTGCATTTACATGCAACATTTCCGCCAACATGAAGATGGATCTTCATGCCAGAAGAGTGAATGCCCACACAAACATCTGCTTCACTCTGTGTACATGCGCTAAGAAGTGGTGTTGGAGAGAAAGAGAGAGAGAAAGGGGTGGAGAAAGGGGGAGAGAACTTTGTTATACATGCTCTGAGGGTCAGGGTATTAAAGTGTGAAACAGTCCACAGTCACTCTGCAATTCAAAGGGTAGCATCCTTTTAGATAATGTAATTGAATTATCTGAAAAGCTGCCTGGAGCCTTCAAATACGTGGCTTCAGAATGGCTTGCTGAAAGGCACAACCAATCAAATCACTTCCTTATTAAGAATATGTGTATCACGGTTCTCTAATCTTGACCCAAGAGTGCAACTTCCTGCTGCGGCTTTCCCAGTACCTCCAACGGGCAATTGGCTCACCCACCAGTGAGGCTGCTGTGACCAGTTTTGCCAGTCACTATTCAGGAGGTATAGGGCAATTGCAACTTAGGCAGACTTCACTCTTGCACCATTGCAGCTTTATGCGTATTGCCAATTAAAAATAGAAAGGGGGCAGGAGACCCTTGCTTACTGGACTCTGGAAGCCCTCATGAGATCTTGTGGGAGCCTCAAGAGGCCTCACACAACTGTCCCAGAGCCTGGTAAACAAGATGGAAGGCTTAAAAAGCTGTCCCCATGAAGGGTTTTCCTTTCCCAGAAAGAGCTTTTAAAGCTCTCCATCTTGCTTACTTGACTGGAAGGCTCCTTTGAGGCCTTTTGAAGGCTCCTGTGAGATCTCATAGGGCTGTCCAAGATCCTGTGATATCTCGGGCAGCCCTGATCTTGTGAGATCTCAGATGGCAGGATTCATACCTCCCAGTTATGAGTTGGAACTGGCACTTCTTACACATGACTCTCATTCATTCATTCATTCATTCATTTCATTTTTAGCATTGAAAGGCTACTGCCTCTTTGCAGCTAGAAGAGAGTGATGAGTCACTCATTCAGTCCGCTGTACTGTTTTAATAACAGCGCTGTGGTGGTTGCCACTGCCTCCTTCGGGGACATGTGCCGTTTGGTATTCGAGTGCTCTCCGTGGAATAATTGCGACTCGCCCCAGGTCTAGTGGCAAATTGCCTGGTTGCCAATGACTTGTGTGTGGGTCTACATCCACCGCTCAGGAAACCTTTGTGTTTATACGTGCACCCCTTGTCACATAGTCAGCAACATAAAATGGATTTGCTGGTGCCACAAGGGTTAGATTAGGCTAAAACAGAAAAAGAGTGGGTTGTGCTGACATCATGCCGATGAGGGCCAAATAAAACGTTGTACAAATAGCCTCATGTTGGCATGAAATTTATAGGGGGAATAAAACATATTTGTTTAGCTCATTGAAAAGAGAGAATAGTTCTTCTGCTACTGTCCTGCCCTTATTGATTCTGAAATTAAGTTTCTCTCTCTAAATTGTTTTGGAAGATTTAAAGATGTCTTCTTGCTTTTCTTTTGGTCAGCCCTTTCGAATGGTAATTATCGAAGCTCATTCCTCCCTTCTCTGTGGGCTGAAGGGATCTCTTAATGGAAGTGAGTGCCACGCGGCAGGTCAGAGAGCAGCCAGCCAAAAGAGGTATCCTCCTGCCGGAATCGTATTTTTATTCCATGGGGAGGCAACAGCCCTCTGCAAAACAATCTGCTGACTTTAAAATAATACATAATAACTATAAAATTACCAAATGTCAGGTAAACAAAAAGTTATTAAGGATGACCTTATTAGTTCTATCTGCAATCCACAGACCAAGGTAATTGTCAAGTCTCACTGTTATTAAGCTGAAATAATAGTTTAGGGACCATCAACATTAAAATTTCATTATGATGGGACAAAAAGGCTCATGTATAATCAATAGTAAGAATCCATTATTATTGACTTGGAATGAATGAAGCATGAACACATTTGTGCAGATATGAACAGTTAGCAATCTTTTGAATAATAAAGAATTAACACTACACAGATAATGCTATTCTGGGAATTGCTCTCCACTTTAAATTGGTACTTGTCTCTGTGTTATAAAGTCTGATTCAGGTCCCTTGGTAGCGTCCATTAAGCTGTTTTTCAGAATACCTGGTGTCTATGAGTTTCTGGATTACATAAAAGATACATAAAAGTTACATAAAAAGTAACTGAGAAGATTGGTTAAGCAGCCTTAGGGCTCTGGTGCAGCCCCACAATCCCATTCTGTAGGCACCTTGTTTTATTTATTTGAAACATTTAATTCACCCCCTATATCCACAGTAAGCGCTTAGCAACTAAGAAATTAAACAATACAAATACAGGCCATGTCAAAAACAGTCCTCATTCCCCCCCCCCCCTACTGCAATTAAAATCAGGAAAATTGATGTACAATTAGCTAATTAATATTAGCAGCCAGCCATATCTTTAAAGAGTTATCCCTCTCCCGCTCCAGAAACTCAACCAAAAAATAAAATAGCATTTAAAATGCAATCTTCCGCACACTCTCCTAGAAGCCATCCCCACTGAATACAGCACAGTTTACTTCTGAGCAAGGGAGGCTCCACTGAACTCGCTCACAAGCTTTCAAAGCTGCAGTTCAGTCTTTCTCCTGAGCCCCACAATCACATTGATACATTTTCAGTGACTGAGAGGCTTTCTAGATGCTTCTGTCCATCTTCTCTACCTAGCCAATCATAAAAATTGCTAGTAGCAGATCCCAGCCCTGTCTTCAACGAGAGAAAACGTTTACAAAAAAACAAATAAACAACCATATCACATAGAAAATGTCACTTATTGTTCCTGTGGAAAAGGCATCAGAAGAGTTGGGCAAGTAAACCAGACAAATATTCAAAACAAGGGGTAGTGGTACAGAGAGGGACACACAGTTCACAGAAGACAAAGTAATTAAATCAAAAATACAAAAATACTACCCGGAGAACCATACGGAAGTCCTATAGCTATGGGTCTACATGGAAATCTTCGTGAAGACCCACATCCACATCAAGGTACTCATCCATCCAATTGAAAGTCCCGCTGGAGCCATTAAATAAGACTCACAAGAACCCTGTGCATGTGTTCTGCTCGCCAACAGCTAGCAGGGAGAGTGGCGACAGATGCACCAAGCTCCATGCCCCCATTGCCCTTCAACTCATGGAGAGCAAAGGTCTGGTGTTGTCCTCCCCACATGATATAGAACCCCAGTTATGGAGGATTCCAAAGCATGCAGAGAACCTTCATGAGTAATGGAGGCTCCCAGCTTCAGAACTTCACCCTCCAAGAGTGGAACTTGGTGTTCTCATCCCTGCCAACACATGTAGCTTTTGCCTGAGAGAAGAACATTCCAGTAATGCTAAAGTAATATATGGATACCCATCCACAGGCTTATCCACTGCTGGACAAGCAGACGTCAATTTCTGCTGAGCATAGGTTTTCCCTGATGCAGGACGAGCCCATCATTTTCCCCTTAGGAAGATTAAGATGAACCATAAGGTTACTGAAATCATCATAACCTATCCAGGAAGTGAGTAATTTGATCTTCAATCTGAATTTTTAGAATTTTATTTTTGGCTCCCTGATGTAAGGGCTTTGACATTTCTGTTTTCTGTCTTGAGTTAAGAAATAAAGGACGTATCATCAGTTCAAATATATATGGGTGGGGTGGGGATGAAATAAGGGGCAATTTATTTTACCATAACTCATGTCTGAAGCTGCGACGCTTCAAGTTTTAGAGTAAAAGGTTCATTCAGGACACATAAAAACATTTAAAAGGTTCTAAGGAGCACATGCCACAAATCAATGACTAAGTTGTTCAGAGCAGCGCTAACAATGAATATAGCTAAGCATGTATAAATCTAGGGAGGAGGAACCCTTTTTCTCATTCTGTCAAATCCCCTGCTGATTTATAAAACAGACAGACCAATTGCTGGGGGGGGGAGGGGGGAATCATCAAAGCGTGCCCAAGAATTATACAGTCGTTTAAAAATTGCAGTGCCATTGTATTCCCTACACAGAGGATTCATCACAGATACAGTTCCATAATTATAATTGTTAAAACATAATTCCCCAAAACCAAATCTTATTTCTCTATTAGTTGAGTGGTCACTGGTCTTTTTTCTACAAAAAGAAGAAGAAAAGGAATCCTATTTTTCCTCCTACTGAGTCGCTTCAATCTTTTACCTTTCTAGAGCTAAAAGTAACTTGAAGCAATCCTTTTTTTATCTATATCTGTAGAACTAAGTTTTCTACTATGAAGCTGCATTTAAAAAGCCCTTGGTTTCCAGGATGAGTCTTTTTTAATTATTAAAGGGAGAAAACCTTTGAAATTTTTAAGATTCCCCTTGTGTGCTTCTTTTGGGTTTCTGTTCCCCCGCTGAGCTGTTTTATCCCTCTTGACTTTGGTGTAAATGTTTATTTGAATTAGAGTGGGGAAGTTCCTCTGGCACGATTATCAAGAGCTGCAATATCTGAGAAAGAGACATGTAGACTTGAGCAGGGGCACAATATCTATTTTGCGTCTGCCTTTCCTGCAATCTGTTTCAGAACTTCCAGGAAAAATTATGAAGGCTGTAAAAACAATAAAATAATGTTTCAAATAAAAGCATTTATGTCTAGGCCATAATTGTTTCTTAAGAGGTGTGTGTGTGAGAGTGTGTGTGTGTAAAAGCACTGCAATTTACAACTGTTTTCAACTGAGGGTGAGACTTTTTTTTGTTCATGAACTATATTTCAGTTATACACTGAGAAGACTGGGAGTAAGAACAACCATTCTTTTTTTAGAATTTCCCTTGTTTTCCAGCATTCCTAACAGCAGGCAGGCAAGAACTAGTACCCATAGGAGCAGGACTAGCAGGTGTTCAGCATGGTGGGGCATTTGTTCAGACAGTGTGCAGAACACCCCAACTTTGTGCTGTCAAGCTAAGGTCACCCCCAACTCCAGTGCAGATGGAAGACATCCAGCAAGAACAGTACCATATACATCATACACAGCCAATCACTGTGCTCTGAAGGTGAGGGTCTCCTGCAGACGTCATCTTATCAGGAGGTCTCTTCCACACAGTGCTTTCTTCTCTCTGGGGGTCCTCAAGGGCATGCAGTACCGGCACAATTTTTCTGCACTGGTTAAAAGTGTGGCGCTTACTTAACAACTTCACGGTGAGTACCGGCATTTTCTTTTCCTAGAAGAAAAGCACTGGTTCCGCACAGTATTGGAATGGGGCCTTTAATGTTGTGAGATCCCTTTGGAATCTCTTCCCATTAAATATTAGACAGCTGCCACTTCTGTTGTCTTCTCAACACCTCCTAAAGACCTTCCTCTCCCAACCAGCTTTCCCATTAGAGAACTTTCCCAGTCTGCATCTATACTGAAACAGTTAACATAACCCTTGAATTTTCTATTCAGTAGCTCCCAGTTTTATTGTTCCAAACCCCTGAATCCAACAGAAGGCCTGGATTGTACTACTTTTTGCTTTCCAAGGATACAACAACAACAACTTATTATTTATACCCCACCCATCTGGCTCCGTTTACCCAGCCGCTCTGGGCGGCTTCCAACAAAATATTAAAATACAATAGTCCTTCAGATATTAAAAGCTTCCCTAAACAGGGCTGCCTTCAAATGTCTTCTAAAAGTCTGGTAGTTTTTCTTCTCTTTGACATTGGGTGCCACTACTGAGAAGGCTCTCTGCCTGGTTCCCTGTAACTTCGCTTCTCGCAGTGAGGGCCCAGAAGGCCCTCGGCGCTGGACCTCAGTGTCTGGGCAGAATGATGGGGGTGGAGATGCTCTTTCAGGTATACTGGACTGAGGCTGGCAGGTGGAATCCAGGAAATATTAGATGATTTAGTGAAATCACTGATTTAGTGAGACTTTGTCCAATTTTCTCAGGATTGAGCCTAGTGTCAGCAGCCCAACCCAGTAGGCTTTTGCAGATTTCTCTGGTGCTTTTCTGTGGTAGGAACATATTCAAAATGCTTTAGCTAGAGTTTTGGTAGTCTCAGAAGAGCTTTCTACAAAAGCACATTGTTGCTAGGACCTGCACTTGGTTTATTATTTTTCTAACCATGGGATTGAGAATATTTTGATCCTGGCCAGATTATCAAACTGGTTAATTATTTTCATAATTCTGCACTGGGTGAGAGAATGTTTGTTGCCTGCACCCTCAAGTCCATCCTTGATTAATGCTTAACATGACCTGAGCCTAAGACTGGCAAGCATTACTACACCTGGTTTCATAGAACTTTGCTCATTGCATTAGAAGGGTAAGACTTTGATTTGTAGGATAAAAAAAGGTTACTAAGTGGTCTAAGAATCCCCTGAGAAATTTTCAAAAGGCCCACAGGAAAAAAAAGTTTGAGAACTACTGGGCCAGATAATTGGAGATTGTATTAGCTTCGATCTATTTTTATGGTGTTCTTCAATGACAGGTTACCTTCATCCCAAGTTGAGCCTACTGTTGCCAAATTATCCATGTCTCAAGATTAGTCTACTCCCTCGGGCAGCCTTTTGTAACCGGGTGCCCTCCAGGTTTTTGAGACTATGACTCCCATCAGTCCTATGCAGTATGGCTATGCAGTGGTCCAAAACTTCAGAAGGGAACCAGGATGGCAAAAGCTGGCCTAAGTCTTAAGCTTTAATAGTGCTGCTGTATCATGTAGATAGAGATATACATTTTATCAAAAATGCTCACAATAGTATTGAATATTTTTGAGTATTGATACGTACCCATGACACATATTTTCTTACAAACGCCCAGTGTAATATTGGCTATCGGTGAATATTGGGGTCTGTCAGGAAACAAGTTACTTTGGTTTCAATGATATAATTGAAGCCCTTGAGAACATTATGCTATTAAATATTTTGTTGCATGTTATTCTATCTGACATGTAAAAGCAATTCACTGTATGATTTATTAAAAAGGGTTTACAAATAAATTTTGATGTTTCTGCGTGAAAGCAAGCTATTATATAAATTGTTATTCTATTAATGCTGTTTGTGTGATATTATTATTATACCTTCTCTTGGGGAGCTATCATAGCTATTGAAACATTTCTCCCCCCGCAAAAGGAATTATAGTGGGAATGTATTTCAGAAAGTATTCTCTCTCTCTCTCTCTCTCTCTCTCTCTCTCTCTCTCTCACACACACACACACACACACACACACACTTTGATGGGAAAGGAAATTCTTTCCCCTAAAATGAATATGATTTGCACCTATGTATTCTCATTCACATAGTATTCTAAGGCTCTAGAGAAGTTCTGTTCAATTCCTATGTCAGATGTTCTCAACAGTTAACATCTGCCACCTTCAATGTTCTACAAATGAATGAAAGGTGTGAGCCACCGAGATATAAAACTCTGCAGTGTTTGGCATCCAATCTGTTGTGTTTTTAATAAACTAACAAAAATAATCTTAGAATCATAGAATCTTAGAGTTGGAAGGTACCCAAAGGGTCAACTAGTCCAACCTGCTGCAATGCAGGCATCTCAGCTAAAGCATCCATGACAGATGGCCAGCCAACTTCTGTTTAAAGACCTCGAAAAAATGAGAGTCCACCACCTCTTGCTGGAGTCTGTTTCACTGCTGAACAACTCTTACTGTCAGACAGTTTTTCCAAATGTTTTCTCAGAATTTCCTTTCTTGCAATTTGAAGTCATTAGTTTGAGTCCTATTCTCCAGAGCAGGAGAAAACAAGCATGCTCCTTCCTCCATGTGACAGCCCTTAATATATTTGAAGATGGCTATCATATCTTCTCTCAATCTCCTCTTTTCCAGGCTAAACATACCCAGCTCCTTCAAGCGCTCCTCATAAGGCTTAGTTTTCAGACCCTTGATCATCTTGGTTGTCCTCTTTTGCACATGTTCCAGCTTGTCAACATCCTTCTTAAACTGTGGTGCCCAGAATTGGACACAGTATTCCAAGTGTGGTCTGACTAAGGCAGAATAGAGTGGTACTATTACTTCCATTTATCCGGACACTATATTTCTGTTGATGCAGCCTAAAATAGCATTAGCTTTTTTGCTGCTGCATCACACTGTTGACTTACAGTATGTTAAGCTTGTGGCCCACCAAGACCCCTAGATCCTTTCCAGCAAGACCCCCAGATCCTTTTTACATGTACTGCTAGTAAGCCAGGTGTCCCCCAGCCTATATTTGTGGATATGGTTCTTCCTGCCTAAGGGCAGAACCTTACACATGTCCCTGTTGAAATTCATTTTGTTAGCTTGCATCCAGTTCTCCATTCTGTTAAGGTCATTTTGAATTCTGATTCTGTCTCCTGCAGTATTTTGCTACCCCTCCCAGTTTGGTGTCATCTGCAAATTTGATAAGCATCCCCTTAATTCCTTCATCCAAGTCATTTATAAAGACATTGAACAACAACAGGCCCAGGACAGAACTCTGCGGCACCCCACTTGTCACTTTTTTCTATGATGATGAGGAACCATTAATGAGTACACTTTGGGTTCGGTTAGTCAACCAGCTACAAATCTACCTAACAGTTACCTCGTTCAATCAATATTTTACCAGCTTCCTTGTGAGAATATCATGGGGGACTTTGTCAAAAGCTTTACTGAAATCAAGACACACTATGTCCACAACATTTCCCTGATCCACCAAGTTTGTAATTCCATCAAAAAATGTAATCAGATTGGTCTGGCATGACTTATTTTTGAGAAACCCATGCTGGGTTTTAGTAATCACAGCACCCTTTTCTAAATGCTCACAGACCGACTGTTGAATTATCTATTCTAGGACTTTCCCTGGTATCAATGTCAAGTTCACTGGTTGGTAGTTACCTGGGACTTCTCCACCCTCTCTTTTTGAAGATGGGGACAACATTTACTCACCTCCAGTCTGTAGGGACCTCACCTGTTCTCCAAGAATTCTCAAAGATAATAGACAAAGGCTCTGAAATTACATCCTCAAGCTCCTTTAGTACCTACCCTTGGATGCAGCTCATCAAGCCCTGGAGATTTGAAGATGTAAAACTATTTTATCACAGTCACAACTGAAAATCTGAAGCAGTTGTGCTTGGATTTTCAAACACAAACATTACCCCGGGGAACAGGGTGGTAGCTACTCTGTGTGGCATGAGAAACTGTTGCTATGACAAATTGAAGTCTGATGATGATGGAGCCTCTTCTGGTCAAACATGCTTTGTGAACATTGAGATTCCCAAACTTCTACTCTTTCAGATCAGGTAGGTAGCCTAGACCAGAGAGCTGCTTTTTGTGGTGTTTCCCCCCCCCAGATTTCTTATGTGTTTCTGTGGCACCTAGTTCCAAACCAAAGAAAGAATGTACTTGCATAAAACACAGTAGAACATAAGCAAATTAAAGAAATAGGTAAAGTAGGGGTGGGGACTCTCTGGCCTGTGGGCCAGCAGGCTTCCAGACGGTACTTTTGCCTGCCTACAAATGTGTCCCTGCCTTGTGACAACGCCTCTTGCTTTCCTGGTTGGAGGACGGATATATGTGTCTCTGTGTGCTTTAATTTGGTCAAGGAAGGACTCTCCACTTCACAGCTGATATGCATTCTCCTCATAATATTTGAGTTTCTACTAGCCATGCTTTTCATTAGGGCAAAGTGTTGTACAAATGAGGATCAAATTATACACAGAGCCATGGGAATTATGGGCATCTATAAAAACTGTAAATAACAGCTGTGGGGCCTTCTGATGGCCACTGGTGCAGGTGAGAGTGGGCATTTCTCCCACACCATTCTCCTGACGAAAACCCTTCTCCTTACAGGCACTCTATGGAACAGGAGAAAGGCTCTGATTGGCTCCAGTGCTGGTTCTTCTCAGATAAATATCCATAGGCCTGTACCCTTATTAATTGGCTCCTTGCACTGTAAAGCTTTATTGTCAATAAAATCTTACATTGGATTCCAAAGGTAATACAAAGTTCATACAGTTTCTATGCCTATATATCCTTAGTGCTATCTAATTCCACAAGCTGCAGTCTTTTACAGACTGAAAACCTGTAATTCTGAAGAATTCTATAACCACGGACTTTAATAATTTACCCATGGATACTTGAGGTACAGTACCTGATCTCAGTTTTGAGGTTGAACTGAATTTTGAGACACAGCAACCAACATCTTAGGCATTACTTAATGTAGGGTTGCCCAAGCCTGAACCCAAGCCGTCCATGTGCACACACATTTTTTCCAACTCTCCCCCCCAAAAAAACCCCTGGACATCTGCTTACAATTGTAAAAATCCCCCTGAAAGGACATGTATCTCCCCTAAAAAAGGACACGTCTGGATTTCCCAGACGTATGGCAACCCTACTTATTGAGAGTAGAATCAAGTGGTATGTATGAATGATAAATCAGAGGTGCCAGCAGCAAACCATTTTATATCACCATATGTGCAATGCTTTCCAAAGGAGTCCTTTCACATAGTTGTCAAGCGCAAAGTTATCAAGTGATGTACACTGCCACACATGGGACAACCCGCCTCTTATAAATGTGACGTTCATGCCTGAAACTACATCTATTTATACTTTCATTTACAGTAACTCCTCTGGCTTTATCTTCTGGACTTTCTGCTGCCATTATTATTCTATAATACATGCACTAGGAAAAATATATGTAGTACATATACGTAGGTGTAGAAATGCAAGTACCATTTTGGGGCTAATTTGGGCTCAAAGTTGCATGATTGCAGGTGGCAGCGGCTGGATGTGTAATTACGGTAATTGCACACATCCCTCAAAGTTTAGTCCCCCTGTCTTGAATAATGGGCACTTGCCATTTGTTTTATTGTAGGTTTGCTGTAGCAAATCTATAGTTAGATATTCGAAAGCTTTTTATGCTCTCCAAAATGTCTATAGTTAGAGGTGTAAGACAGCATTTTCAACTGAAACAAGCAGAGTTTAGTAAGTTTTGAACAATGTGTTGAATACCTTTAGGAAAGGGAAGGTGGGTCTTGTTCCTTTGAAGACAGTCCCACATTCTGAAGAGATGTTTGTGTATATCAGCATCAAATTGGATGGAACGAAGAAGATATCGAATTAGGAAGCATGGAAGAGATTGAAGGGAAGCTCTGCTACACTTGTGGAAGTCATTGTGCATGCGCAGTTATTTCGCTGGTTTCAACCCGGGATATTTAAATCCTTTCTTTAGTGACTGTCTCCCATCTAAATCCTTTTCTAGCTGCTATAAGCTTGGTGGGTGAGGGAGAGATAGACAGCTATAGCATCTTACCATTCATCTGTAATGAGTTATTATTAACATCTTATCTTACGACAGAAAAAGGGCATGACGTAATATAAAGAGAAAATGATATAATTTTAGCTGCTTAGAATAAGGAACTGTGAGGATGAAAGAGGCTGAGTTATCCCAAAGACTCAGAGGTTGGGACATCTAGCCACCCCCTCATAATACTCCTGGCAATAGCAATTTTTTCTTCTAATTTCACATTGGCATTTACTAGTGGTTGCTGGTGCCACTAAAACTGGTGGGGCAGAAGTCAGGGAGAACAACCATAGGTGGAACCCAGAGCTAATGACAGGCAAAGCCACCTCTTCTACTGGCTTTTATATTTTTTTACTTTTTTCTCCATGCTGATCCTTTTTGCTTTTCAAATAGTAAGAGCATTTTCAGTGAGTTGGAGGCCTGTGCCAATCAAATTCTCTTGTCAATGAGACAGTACAAAGTTTAGTTCTAAATCCTTTGTTCCCTACAGTTGATCATCTGAATGCACTTGTGTGCACTCAATAAAGCCTTGTTTTGTGTCATTTCATTTATAAACCATGAAGAGAATGAGAGAGAGAGAGAGAGAGAGAGAGAGAGAAATATACTGAATCCAAAGAAATCTCCCTTTCTTATTCAAGGCATCAAAATTATTCTTCCATCAAAACACAACAATTGTTATGAATGATATCATAATACTGTGAACTGCTTAAGAGCTTCCACTTTAAAACTGTAATGGGCCATGCAGACAGAAGGGGGGAAAAGGCTAAAAGCATAAATTGAAGATAATCAATGTGAATAGACCTCACCCATTGTGCAGCTTGAATAGGATAAGCACACATTATCTGGCATAATTGGTTCATGTGATTTTCTAATTGAAGAGAAGAAGTAATTAGAGCCTAATTGAAGCAAAGTAACACAATGTCTGTCAGCATTTCTTCTTCTACCACACATTATATTATTACCTGTCATCTTTCACATTGGGTGGACCAAAAAAATAAAAATAAAATAATTTCCCCCTCCCCACAGCCAACCCCTCCCCAACTGCCACAGTGAATAAGACTTTGGGTTTTTAATAGCCTGTGGAAAGATGCAGATAAAAGAAATGAAAGCAAATAAGACTGGGATTAATTATATGAAAACACTGAACTTAGAAGTGCAACCACATTTTCCAGAACCCAGAAGGATGTTGTTTTTTCCTTTTAAGTTTAGGTCACTTAGAATGCAGTCAGGATCTCGGCTCACCCAGAAGTTGGGGAAATCTCTTCTGAGGAGGATCCCTTGGAGAAACCTGCACTAGGCTAAAGGTAGCCTGATTTAGCTAGTAACCCCATCTGGAGATTCCCCAGATCTAGCTCCTCAGTTCTCCCCCATCACATCCCCTACCCCTCTAGCCTGAGAAGCAAAGGTGGTGGTAGTCTGGGTGGCAAGTCAAAAGTCACAGGATTCAGCTGCTGAGCATCTTTATTGGCAGGGGTCTGCTCAGGAGAAAGGGTCTAATTGCGAGGAAGGGCCTACTCAGGAGGAGGGAGTAGACCAAGCTGCAAGCCAACATCCAGCTGCAAGCAATGATGCAGCAGAGGACCAGGTTCCACACTCTCCTATGGACAATTGCTGAATTAACAGCTCCCTTCAAAGCTTATTAATGTGCCAGCTCTGACTACATTGGTCACTCTGGTCCAGTCTCCATGCTCAGTGTTTGTCACAGATAGCTGTAGTTCTAGGCATACTTACTTTAAGCATTACAATATTCACTTACTTCAGAACCATAGCTGTCAACTTTTCCCTTTTATTGAGAGGAATCCTATTCGGAATAAGGGAATTTCCCTTTAAAAAAGGGAAACATTGACAGCTATGTTCAGAACTTCAGGTTAAACTTACTGGTTAAGCATGCATGTTTAGTCCTGCTAATCACAGGGCAAATGGTGGTAGTGGCTTAGAAAATGGCAAGAGAAAGTATGACATTAAAAAAAAAAAATAGCAATGTGTGTGTGTGTGTGTGTGTGTGTGAGAGAGAGAGAGAGAGAGAGAGAGAAAGAGAGGCAGACAGGCAGACAAAATACCCATTTGACTTTTCAGTAAAAATAGGTTAGATAATCCCTAAGAAGTTTTCAGCACCAAGGCTTGATCCTATAACATGCATGATAAACAGAACTCCCTTTGGGTACATGCACTGATGACACCCATGTCTCTCTCACTTCCCTTGCCTCATTCCATCTGAACGTGTTGTGCCGGTGTTAAACTAGTGCCTGGAGTCTGGATGATGCTCAGTAATCTGAGGGTGAATCCCAGCAAGATGAAGACACCATTGATTGGTAGTTCCCATGTCTAAAAAGTGGGGAGATGGTCTAGGGTTGCATTTCCTTTGAAGAGGCAGATGTGTATCTTTCGGGATCCCTCAATGTCACTATAGATCTCAAAAGTAGCTATAATGGCCAGGAGAGCCTTTTCCCAACTTTAGCTCATTCACTAGCTATCATAGGTGTCAACTCTCTGGGGCCCTGGGTGCTTGAGCACCCACAAAATTCCCCATGAAGGGACTGGGCACCCACAAATTTCAGTGCCAGTGCCATGCATGCTGCATGGCACCCATGGTCTTGGGCACCCACAGTCGCTGGGCTAAGTTGGAATTCCTGCTAGCTATGGCAGTTACCTAATGGGGATGGCCTCACAACAGTATTAACCTTACATCTGGACTACTGAAATGCACTTAGTGTGAACCTATCCTGGAAGATGGTTTGGAAACTGCAGCTAATACAGACCCTTTAACAGTGAACTTGGGTAATGCCTATCAGGGCAAACCAAAGCCACCTAAAATGTGGAAGTAACATTTTCTGCATAGTTATGAGCCCCTAGGTGTACAAAATATACATTAAATAGCAACACCAGCTGTGAGTTTCTTAGACCTGTGAACTTCTGGGGTGTCAACAGAGCACTGGAGACAAAAAGATTAAGAAACAGGAGGAATCCATCTCATTGTTTGGCGAGGGAACCTCCAGATCTTCAGTGAATGCCAGAGACATTTTTAAAAATTGGTATTTATGTGTTTTTTTTATTGGTGGGTGGGAAGCTCCTGCCCAGTCACAGGTATGCTAAAATGCTTTATTTCTATATTTCCTCACTTCCATTCTGGTGAAGGGGAAAAGTGGGTTTAAAGGAACCAGAACCTGGCATTACATGTGTGAGGGTAGCACCATGTCATTCCTGGGGAGCAGGGCCATCAAGCACACTGCTGGCCCTGCCTCTGAACAGCTTGTGTTTGGGCTTCTACACAACTGGCGTCTAGCATGCATATATGCTGTAGTATGTTGTTACAGGGCCTGCCTCTTCTAAGTCGTGGTACATATAACCTTTACTGAAAAAGAAAGCTTTCAAACTATCACAAAGGATCCCTTCTCATCTGTTTTCCAGCTCCCCATTCACCGGACCTTTCTAGAAGTTAGAATGGCTATATACGAAGTCTGCTTCTAGCATAGCATCCACTTCGCCATAGTGGCACCAAAGAAAGTAATGACCACATATGTCTGCTTGCTACACATACTTCCATTTGCAATTAATCATCTCATCAAGTCTTGTCTGAACCCTAGTTATTCCTGATATGAAATGTGACTCTTCACAGTCCTCCTGATTAAACCCTAATGATACAGATAATAATTCACAAGTGAATATCAATTCTCCCATCAGAATACGTTATCCTCTGAACTGGGACAATGAAACTAATATTCCAACAAGGTTGCTATACCTGGAAGAACTCCTGTACTCCTGTACCATGAAGAGAATGTAGCTTGTGCTGATAGGTAGCTCATTCAGAAATACTAACATGTTGGAAAGAATTGCATTTAGCTCACTTCAATACATTACAAAGTCACTGAGCATGTTGTATGTTCAAGACATTAAATTGGTATCATGTGTTACCTATTAGCAAGTTTATGTTCAGACTACAACCACAGTTTGTTTTCAGCTTAGACATTTTACTCTGTAATTTGGACTCTGTAATATTCGATTCTGTAATTTGGACTTGACATTAGATTTGATGTATTTTAAGAATAAAAATGTAAAACATGAAAAGATATAAGGAAAGGGGAATATGTGGATAAACAGGGCACAGAAGGGGTATTCAACTTTCCAGAGTCCAGTGCTCTTGAACACTCATTCCCCATCTTCAGGATGAATGCATTCAGAGAATGGAGGAGGATGGGGGCAGACACCACATTTAGAATTGGTTAACACCCAGGAAATATATTTCAGCTGTAATACCAAAAAGGAGTGAAGAAACTGGAACAGCTGCTACATCCACCAAAAGAACGTGTTAATGAACCATTTATGGGAGCAATTGAGCATAAGGAAAGAATGAAGCTTTTGTCTAAAGCCAAGAGGGGGGCAAACGATTAAGATGAATTCCATCTGTTCAATTAATAATGGCACAATGTCGGTGATCACACAATGACAAACTCTTGTCATTGGATATAGTAGGATTGGGGGTGCAGAGGGCCAATTTAACCATTGTGAAAAAGCACAACTGACAAGGCTTACTCCAGAGCTGGGGTATTGTGGCTCTAGAAAGCAAATTTGGGGATATTAACAGGGTTTTCTTTTCCTGCTGAAGAAGATTGTTCTGTGTAGGTAGCACCTTTTTGTAGATTACTAAAGGGTTTCCACATTTTTTAAAAAGCCTACCAGATACTTCCTTAGCACTGAATCTGATCCAGATCCCATATTATGACACAATGGATGGGGCATCAACCTGCTTCAATTAGGGATCACCAAATCTCTCAATTTTGGTTTCTCTCTGTTTTTTATTTTCCCATTCTTAAATCCAGTTCTCCACATTGCTGCAGCATTTTGTGATTTAATTTTTTTAAATCTTCATAAAATTTGTCAGCATTTTGGTGTGACTATCTCCCAATAAGCACATTTTTACCAACAGGTTTAACTAACACACACATTTTTGCCAGCATATCCCCCTAATATAATATGCCTGTGGCATATATTGGTTTCTTGGAGAACTGCATAGCAATATTTAGAGAAATGTGAATCTTCAAGGGGAACTGTGTTTTGCTCTTCATATGGAAATGTGAATTAGGTAATTTCTCATTAAAATGCAAACAAAATTGAATTTCCCCCCGATCCCTTGTTGCAATCAGAGGTTTTATGTGCAACCAAAAGAAGAATGAGATTGCAGATAAGTTGAATGAATTCCTTGCATCTGTCTTCACAGTGGAAGTTAAAGGGCAAATTCCAGTGCCTGAACTAACTTTTTCAGGAAGGGAGTCTGAGGAACTGAGGCAAAGAGGGGAGATGAGATAAATTTCTAGGCCAAATAGACAAAATAAAAACTGGCCGTTCACCTGGTCTAGATGGCATCCTCTCCAAGAACCACCATGTGAAATGGCAGGTCTAACATCAGTGGGCACCTTGTCCCTAAGATAAGCATCCATACCTAGGGACTGGATTGTGGCTAATGTAGCATGAATTTTATGATGATCCAGGGGGAATCCTGGAAATTACAGGCTACTTAGCCTAATGTTTGACCTGGTAATACTGGTGGAAAGTACTGATAAAGATAAAATAACCAAACATATGGAAGAACAAGCCTTGCTGAAGCATAATCAGCATAGCTTCTGCAAGGGTAAGTCTTGTCTCCCAAATCTATTAGGGTTCTCTGAGAGAGATAACAAGCATATAGATAGAGGCGATCCCGTTGACATGACCAACCTGGAGGATAAGACTTTCAGTAGCTACATATCCCTGATGGATATGTTCTAGTTCCACAGTCAGTGGCATTAAGCTTCTGAATACCAGTTGCTGGAAATGGCAGGAGGGGAGAGTGGTGTTATCTCAGATTCTGCATTTGGGCTTTTCATAGGCATCTGGTTGGCTATGGGAGAACAGTTTTTTTCAGACAGGAGTCTTTGCCAACCTTACCTGAAGATGGCAGGGCCCTTCTTCCAACTCTAAATATAGTCTATTGCATGAGAAACATTTTCTTTGAATCCCAAGGTTTCAGGCATGACGAAAGCAGCATCATGAAGAGAGCTCATTTTTTTTGTATGGCTCTTATGGGATTTGCAAGAGACGTTTCACAGCACTGATTACAGTGAATACACGGGTTACTCTCACACACCTGCTCTTCAGCATAACATCCAATGGTGAAGCGTATCTCTCTCCCACAAAGTGAGATGAATGAGCTCAATATGTGGATAGAGCTCACAGATCTCACTTTTGGTGCGGAATGAGCAAGTTCCCTTTTAAACATTACACTGGAAGTGTGAAAAGTAGATGAATGAGCCATTCACACATCTGCCCCTACCATTTATCCTACAGTGTACCAACCTATTATTAAAGGGACCACTCTCCTCACAAGGTGTGGACCTAGTAATCCTTAAAAGAAGCTTACATTCTACACTCTAGAAAATTTAACTGCTAGTCACAGATTTGTGGTTATTCATTGGGGATGGACTTTGTCCATATATTATTTTATTATATTTATGTCTTGAATTTCTTCCATCATGGAACCCAAGATGGTGTATTGTTTTGTTTGTAATTATGTTACATATATTTGTGTTTTTTATACTGTAAACAGCCCTGTGATACTTTGTTGAAGGCAGTCTATAAATAAAAAATGAATGAAAATAAAATTTGCATGCTACTCTTCATAGAAATCCCAGTGCTCTTTGTACAATAAAACATTAAAATACAACAGACAGACACCTGATGAACAAGCACAATTAAAATCCACATAAAATGCAACTATAATCAACATGCAAAATTACAGGGGCAGATAGAAACAAATCAAACAACCGTACAGCCACAAAAAACAATACTAACTATTGTGCAAAACGATCTGACAGCATTCAGAAGGCCAGGGAGAACATGAATGCTTTCAACTGGCATTGGAATTGAACTCTTGTAGCTGCCTATCATCCTTCCTGAGGCAAGAGGTCAACACGTAGGGCCAGGGCTTTTTTCATTGGAGCTCAGTTCTGGCACCTCTCAGGAGGGCGCTATTGCCATTCTAAGAGAACAAGGGAGAAGTTCATGGTGAGCTCTGGCACCACTTTTTCTAGGAAAAATAGCACTGGATAGGGTGGTAGTACAGAGAAAAGCCGATTTCTCAGTTCCAGCCCTTCAGGCCTCACCCAATAACAGAGTCAACCTCTAGTTGTCATTTGTATGTTTGATTACATTGCTGACTGTTTTAGAGGCACTAAGTCTCCATTGTGCTTTATAGTGAAATGAATGTTTAACTTTTATTAACAAATGATGAGTATGGTGGGGCAGAGCCACTCTCCTGACACCATCTGCTACTGCTAGCAAGTCACAGTGACTGCATTCACACGGCAGTTTAGTCCATGATGTTTCCCCAGTGATATATTTCCGTGTTATATTTGAGCTTTCACATGATGTCAAATCCACATGTAGAAATATAGTAGGTCATAGTGCAAGTTTAGCACTCATTTCAGTGTTTTTGGCAAACTTTTCTTCTTCTCCTGGAATCCAGGGTGTGGCATTCAGAAAACAACAGAGCAGTCTCCTGTTTTTGGAAATGGTTTGTAGTCATGCTGGGACCACAGAGCAACCATCTACTTCTGAGCTAGAGCAGTTCTTAGAGCACTTAACATTTTGACATGTGGTCATCAAGCCTTCTCTGATACGTAACTAGCATCAGAAATGCTGATTGAGTAGTACAGTGGTACCTCGGGTTACATACGCTTCAGGTTACATACGCTTCAGGTTACACACTCCGCTAACCTAGAAATAGTGCTTTCAGGGACTTCCGTGTTGGCGCCTCTGGCAATGGCGGAGCTCCTCCGATCGGGAGGAACTTGCTCCGTGGAAGGCAGGGTCTGACTGCCACGGCGAAGGCGGAGACCCTCTGAAATCACAAGCGGGAAAAGCTTGTGAACTTGGGATTCGGCTGGCACCTTCTGCGCCTCCCCTACTCGCGGGGAAACCCTGTTTTGGGGATCCAGAGTGATGTGGGATGAGTGGCGTGGTGCTTCGAATTGACTGCTTCTTTCATGGAGTGAAGCCGCATTGCTGTTGCTGGAGAGCGCTGACTTTTTCCTGTAGACAATTGGATTTTAAACAACTACCCGTGAGTAGAACGGAAAATTGGATCTTTAAATACCTTAATTTGGCACCAAAATGGGAAGGTCTTAAACAGGAAGTCCGCCTTCCCCTTTTGTAAATAGATTGAAGCAAAGACGTTATAAGCTAAAGTCTTTGAAAGCTTTTGGCAAAGGATTAAATTTTCATCGGTTAAAACTACAAAACCCCCCTTGGAAGCAGGAGAAGGGGGGAAAATTTTGGACTTAGCGAGCCTGCAGGAGAGAGTAAAAAACCAAATTACCACTGCTCTGAACCTGGAAAAGGGCTGCCAGAAAGAGTGAAGTTTTGGGAGAGTTCATTGACTGCGAACAGAACATTTTTGACAGCTGGTTAAATAAGAGAAAGATACTGTTTCCATTGTCCTCTTTTGCGTTGAAAAAGGAGGAAAAGTAACTGGAAATTGAAACTATCTTTATGGCTTGAATTTTGTTTGAAAGGATTGATACAAGTGGAGACTGTTTCCCTCTAGCGGGAGTCTTTGAAACTGTTACAGGAGTGCAACTGGGGAATCACCAGCTGCAAGATAAGTAATTGTGAGAACCAGAGATTGACCTTGGACCATTCAAAATGTTGATAGGAGAAGCCATTGTGACGGTATTATGTAAGATAAGCTATTCGCTGGAACAGCTTCATAAGAAGACGGATGACATGTCTTTTAAAATTGACAACTTGGATCAAAAAGTGACTAATTGGAGACAAAAAGTGAGCACCAATATAGAAATAATTCAGGACTTGGTACAAGAATCTACTTTGGCAGGACAGATTGTGGAGGAGAAAGAGAAAGCTGTGGTTGTTGACCCTAAAGTAATACAAGCGGGATCCTCAGTCTTACAGAAGCAAATTGAGGATTACAAATTGAGGCCTTCTGTGATTGAATCTAGAAAAAGCCAGATTTTGAGGATTGGATCCCGGCTTGGATGGAAGAAGGAAAGTTGGAAAGATCCCTCTATGCAGGTATTAATTGACTTTTGGGACATGGACTTGGGTCTGGAGGAGATTGGAGTTCTGGGGGCCTTTGGATTTGGAGGAATTTTGAAACATGTCATGAAACACCTTATAGACCTCAGCTCCAACTATGGAAATTTGGCTGGCCTGTCCGGAAGGAATAAAAGCATTGTTAGGTTGGTGTCTTCCCGAGATCTGCTCTTTGGTATTAAAGACCTGCAGAAGGGACCTGGAAAAGAGTTAAGAGCCTTGGACATAAGATCTCCAGGTTGATGGACTATATGGAATTGACGGAAAGGACTGGCAGAATCTGAAACCAGGGAGAGGAGATGGTGGAAGAAGTTTAGAGAATTTAAAGTTTATATACAGAAATACTGTAAAATTAATGAGTGATAGAAAAATGGTGGAAATAAATTTTATGGCCTTAGCAGAAATGTTATAAGGAGTTTAGCATATATAAGTATTTTAGTTTTAATGATAAAAAATAAGTTAAGATATTTTATAATATGACAGAAAATAGAGAAAGATGGAAAGGATTTGCTGAAATAATTAATAGAAGTGGAATTCAAAAAGGGAGGTGAGAGGAAGTCGAGGAAACAAGGGAATGAAAGATAGAGTATGGAAAAGGTGTGATGTATGTTTTTAAATGGTTATTGCTTTGTTTTGTTTAGGGTTAAGGTGGGTTAGGGTTTTGTTAAGTTTAGTTTAATGTCTTTAGGTTGTGTTTTGTATTGTTTATATATTGTATTGTATTGTATTGTTTCTTTTCTTTTTTGTTTTTTCTCTCTTGTCTTTTTTCTTTTTCTTTTCTGTAATCTTTAAAAGTAATAAATATTATTTAAAAAAATAGAAATAGTGCTTCAGGTTAAGAACTTTGCTTCAGGATAAGAACAGAAATCGGGCTCTGGCGGTGTGGCGGCAGCAGGAGGCCCCATTAGCTAAAGTGGTGCTTCAGGTTAAGAACAGTTTCAGGTTAAGACCTCCGGAATGAATTACGGACCTCCGGAATGAATTAAGTACTTAACCTTATACTTAAAACTGCATATTGATATTTCTTGACTTTATTTACGTTTCTGGATTTGGGGTCTATGACATCCTTAATTATGGATGAATCCCTAGCCGGAATTAAGATTGCCGGAAGAAATATCAACAACCTCAGATATGAAGATGACACAACCTTGATGGCAGAAAGTGAGGAGGAATTAAAGAACCTTTTAATGAGGGTGAAAGAGGAGAGCGCAAAATATGGTCTGAAGCTCAACATCAAAAAAAACGAAGATCATGGCCACTGGTCCCATCACCTCCTGGCAAATAGAAGGGGAAGAAATGGAGGCAGTGAGAGATTTTACTTTCTTGGGCTCCATGATCACTGCAGATGGTGACAGCAGCCACGAAATTAAAAGACGCCTGCTTCTTGGGAGAAGGGCAATGACAGGCCTAGACAGCATCTTGAGAAGTAGAGACAAAGGTTCGTATAGTTAAAGCTATGGTTTTCCCAGTAGTGATGTATGGAAGTGAGAGCTGGACCATAAAGAAGGCTGATCGCCGAAGAATTGATGCTTTCGAATTGTGGTGCTGGAGGAGACTCTTGAGAGTCCCATGGACTGCAAGAAGATCAAACCTCTCCATTCTGAAGGAAATCAGCCCTGAGTGCTCACTGGAAGGACAGATCGTGAAGCTGAGGCTCCAATACTTTGGCCACCTCATGAGAAGAGAAGACTCCCTGGAAAAGACCCTGATGTTGGGGAAGATGGAGGGCACAAGGAGAAGGGGACGACATGGTTGGATAGTGTTTTTGAAGCTACAAACATGAGTTTTACTAAACTGCGGGAGGCAGTGGAAGACAGGAGTGCCTGGCGTGTTCTGGTCCATGGGGTCACAAAGAGTCAGACACTACTAAATGACTAAACAACAACAACCTGAGGTACCACTGTACTGGAAATGCTACTTTAGCACAGCTTCATGGAAAAGTCTACACATCACTGAGAAGATTGAGGCACTGTTGTACTTCTACATTTCTACTTAATACAAATGCAAGTACACATTTAATTACATCTAGAATATTACCACAATACAATAATGGTACAATTGTGGTTCCAGTCTTCCATAGGTTCAGTCATCACCAACAGCATTGTGGACTGGAGACAGTTGACGGATGAACATGAGCCTATGGGAGGGGGGACACCTCCATTCCAACTCATTTCATAGATTCTATACTCTTAGACCTGTTAATCACAGCATCAATCTAAACCAATGCTCTACCTGCCCCTCTGCAATGCATATGGCCATAATGTTTGCATTCACTTAAAAAGCAATAATGGTATTTCCCTCATTGATGTCATCACTGTCGTTAATATCCACATCAGTCCATCACAAAGGACATCAAGCTGCCTATTAGCATTTGCCCTTGTTAAATATGTTCAATAGCCATACAAGCAATATAGATATTCAATAGATTTTGCATTGCAAATAGAGAGGAAGTTGTGAAAAGATGGGGAGGGTCAGAGTGAGCAAATGTACTGTGAGAATAAACAGCAAATGGATGAGAGCTAGTAACTTTAGGAATAAAAGAATAAGAGATTGACAGAAGTATGCCAAGAATAGAAAAGTTACAGTCCTGAGTACCTTTTGTTTAAGAACATTCTGACTTCACAGACATGGAGATACTTATTACTGGATTAACTTCCAGCCCCAATATTCATACACTTGTTAAGCCCATCAGCCCCACCTATCTTAGTAGAGAAGATAAAATGTAAGGTATTGTTATTATTTTCACTTGTTTTATTTCCTTATTTTGTACATTTTATGACTCCTTGTCATGCTGATTGATGGTTAATAAATGTAAACTGCATATTGATATTTCTTGACTTTTTTTACGTTCCTGGATTTGGGGTCTATGACAACTTTAGAAGCTCATCAAGGGGTCAATGAACTCAGAATTTTGGGAAACCTCTGGGCTAGATTGTGTTCTGTGGGGCTTGAGATCTTGTATGGATAGTCTTGCTTATTGGCAGAGAATTGGAAAGTAAATGGCTGTACATCTCAGTAAATGGCTGTACATCTCAGATGAACAGAGCATTTTCTGTGGGGCTCAGCCCTCAGGTGATCACATTCCATGCCCCCAGGCCCTGCCTACAATCTGGAAATATATATATGAAAAATTTGCAAGCCTATTTGAATGAATATCACACGGGGCAACATTTGAGCATTTTAGGATGCCTCTCTCCTAAAACACACATTTTTGTATGCAGATTTGCCCAGTGCACCCATTTTTCTCTATTAAAATGCCTTTTTATGAACACTTTCCCCAGGTAAACACATTGCTTTGCATAGATTTAGAAGAGTGAATTTCGAAGGATATATTTTGAATCTATCCTTCAAAACTGCACCAAAGAATTTAGAAGAGGGAATTTTGAAGGATAGCTGCTTTGTTCACACATTGTTTTTGGAAGTACAAATTAGCTTGGTTCACATTAAAATGCGGAAGGAATCAAATTTCTCCCCCATCCCTAAAAAAAAAGACACAGCACATGACAACGGCTAGAACATGTCTTTCCCCTTTGACGTTTTGATCTGACCAACCAAGACTGTTCTTTCATTTTCAGACTTGTTGCAGCCTCTCCTTTTCCTTGATTTCCTATATATTGGAGTGAGCAAATCTCAAAAGGCCAGATCCCCAGCTGCTGCAACTTTTGATGTATAATGACAGTACTGCTGCTTAGGTGCCAAAGGCAACTGAACCCCTGGGAAATACAACAGCAGTGAGGCTGTTTTATATATAATCCTCAAACATTTCTTCCATCTTCTGCTGACAAAGAGCAGGCCCTTGACAAGTTAACTCCCAATCTTTGCTCCGCCCAAGGCTTTAGCAGTCTCCAGCTACTTACCAGTGAGGTATCAGACTGGGAGATGCCCAGTCATGTTGACCCATGGCAGGGCCTTCATGGTGGTGGTTCTCCATTTATGGAATGCCCTCCCTGGCAAGAGAGTGCATCTGTTTCCCTCATTATTATCTTTTCGAAAGAACTTTAAAACATTTGTGTTCACCCAGGCATGTGATAGCTGAAAGATTCTGTTCCTGGCAATGTTGAGGTTATTAACTATGAGCAAATTAACTGTGAGGGTACAAGTTTTACACATTTTTAGATGTTTTTAGTGCTTTAAAGGTTTTTCTTTTACATGTTTTAAATTGTTTTTTAAGTTTTAAAAATATTTTTATTTTACTTTTAATAGCAATAGGTATTAGATGTGGATTTGTTAGGAATGTGCTTTAATATAAATATAACTATCTCCATCCATTACTTTTCTTCTCACTTGAGCAAGTCATTTCCTTGCACAAAGCAGCAGCCAATATGCTCTTCCCTACTTTTAGGGCTTTGTGCTATTGACCTTGCTGTGCTGTTGTGTGTCGTCTGTCGTTGGGACAGGGGCATTGAAGGAATTTCCCCACTTGGCTGATTGGCTGTTGCCATTTGGGTTTCTCCTGCCACATAGCAAATCGTCACAACTTGTAATGTTGCGAATAGGCACTGGTTCAGGTGATAGGGATGGGGGAGCGGTCTTGCCATCCCTGTGTGAAGGGTATTCCGTTAAAGGAATCTAGGGACTCAACTGGTTTGTCAACCCCCGAGAGGGGGTTGTGCCCATGCCTAAGTCCAGGGGGGCATCTGGGTGGTGAACATAGTTTGTTCCCGGCTTTTCACCTTCCCAGGTGTTCACCCTTGGCTGACCTATGCAGGTGCTCTGGATCAGCGCTGCCTGCAAGGGTGCAGGGAGCTAGTCAAACCAGAGCCTATGCAACCACTCACCTTCTGTAATCAATAATAATGATGATGATGATGATGATGATGATGATGATGATGATGATGATGATAATAATAATAATAATAATTTGTACCCTGCCCATCTGGCTGGGTTTCCCCCACCACTCTGGGCAGCTTCCAGTAAAGATTAAAAATACATTAAAATGTCACACATTAAAAAAACTTCCCTAACCAAAACTAAAATTTGAGTCATGTGTGGATTTATTTAGGGGGGAGGTCTCTGGGTCTGAACACACAAACTTTCTCTTTGCTAGTTTTTATATTAATTGTATGCAGGTCTCTGTTTATGTTGATTCTGGCACTGGGTCAAGCTGGGTTTTTTGTTGTTATATTATATCATTTGGAAACCTGAATGGGAGGGGAAAGGGTCTGGAGTCTATTAGCCACTTGCCATCACAGACCCCCTCAATTTACTATATACCATCCATACAAACATTAATGCTGCACGGACAACACTTGCGCAATGTCTCTGCATAGTATTGATACATATATGGAGAAAGAGTGGTAATTCTACTTTCAAGAATTAGTGGGAGAGCATAACCTCAGCAGCACAAGGAATCCATGTGTGCATCCTCTGAGCATCTCTTATTTGCTTATACCAATTCATTTTGCTAGAGCTGATGTTTGGAGTTGCTTCATTTCGACATCTTTGCCACACATCTGCACAAAATGTGAACGTGATAGGACTGAACAAAATTGGCTTTTATAAATTTGTGGACAATGTAGACTTGGCTACCAAATTATATAAAAAGAAATTGCTTTTTCTTCTTCTTAAAATGCTCCTTTTTAGGCAAATGGAATGGACAAAACTTGAGTTATTTTCAGAACCAAAAGGTAGGTTACAAAGTTATGAAGTCTATCCACAGGGAAAGAGGAAGCATGGAGCAAGCATCTCCTGCTGCAGCCAAATTAGGTTAACTGATGCTAAGCAAGAGCTTCTTTAAGTGAGTGAACTTTCCTCTTGCAGCTCAGTCTAGAAGATACAACTGTGCCTGGCATATTATAGCATAAATTTATGCCAGTGCCTGCTTGTTAATCTTTGCAGAGGAGGAAAATCAATAAAAAACATAACGAAAGATCAAATCGTTGTTGTTTATGTTCCCTGATAAATTTTCACCTAATTTTCTTGTATCCTGTAAAAATTACTGACAAGGACATTATTGTGGAAGAATAATCTTGAAAGAAGTCAAAGGGTCGGCTTGTTTTTATTTCTAAAGCCTGGCTCCTTTGTGATTTGAAAGAAAACTTAATCGCTTGCATGTACTCTGTGTTGATGGAGGTCATGCTTAGACTCGATTCTACAATTATTCTTAAAACTATACGTTTACTATTGTGATGCCTGGGGGGGGGGGACAATGTGGGAATGTCACACAGACAGTGACCATGGCAGACCATGAAGCTAGTTTTATAGAAATAGACTTTTGTGCTAAGCGTTGCCATTTATATCTAGCCACACACTGGTTTGCTCTAAGAGGAGGCAGGAGGATGGGGTTCATTCTGTATACAGTGGTACCTTGGGTTACAGACACTTCAGGTTACAGATGCTTCAGGTTACAAACTCCGCTAACCCAGAATTAGTACCTCGGGTTAAGAATTTTGATTCAGGATGAGAACAGAAATTGTGCAGCGACAGCGGGAGGCCCCATTAGCTAAAGTGGTGCTTCAGGTTAAGAACAGTTTCAGGTTAAGAACGGACCTCTGGAACGAATTAAGTTCTTAACTCGAGGTACCACTGTACAACTAGGGCTGAAATATCATAAACACATACAGGGAAGTAAATCTCTTAGAATGCAATGGAGCTTACTTCTGAGTAGACATGCATAGGATTGCATTGTAAGATAAAGAAAAGACTATGGATGACTCTACTTGACTCACTATATTAAGATGCTGTAAACAGCTTTCAGAAGTGTCTTTAATGGCATCAGGAGTTTTACACAAATATGGTGCCGTGGTCGAATGTATCAAACATTACTTTCAGTGCAATCCTATACACGTTTACTCAGAAGTAACTCCCACTGTGTTCATTGGGGTTTACGCTTAGGTAAGGATGGGGAAAAATTGATTCAATTTTCATTGAAAAGCGAACCTTATTTACACTTTTCAAAACAATGCGAGAAACAAAACATTGCCATCCTTCAAAACAAGCACTATATTAGGAAAATATAAATATTAGGTAGGGGGAAATGTGTTGGTAAAAATGAGTGTATTGCATACAAACATATTTAGTGGGGGAAATGTTCACTGAAATGCTGGTGAATTTTCATGAGGACTTTAAAAAAAGCAAAGTGATGTGAAAATGTGGAGAACTGAAGAGTGGAAAACAGAGAGAAATCGAAATTGACCATCACCACCCCTATCCCCAAATCAGTGCACATAGATTTTAAGCAAACTTTGGCAGATAAACACATTCATGGATCCAACCAAGGAATATAAATCTTAAAGTGTTCCATGCAATGAGCATCAGGCAACAAAAAGAAAAGAATAGTAAATTCTTTAGCTCCAAAAGGAGCCCCTGACCCACTGAGTCCTACAATGGTAAACTAGAATAGATGTCAGATACAGTATTTCTTTTTCCCCCCAGCAGATGAAGAGTTCACTGCTTAAAATGCTTTGGGATTTATATGGCATATACCAACAATTTTGGTTTGAACCCAAAGTATTGCCTACTATTTATGGCATCTATCAAACTTTGCTTGTGCTCTGTCTCCATTATTCCCCTTGTTTCTGTTTCTCCATTTGGTTTCAGTTCTGTCTGCTTGTTTAAAAATATTTGGATCTGCACTCAACTTTGTGTGCTCTCTTTCGCTCTGTTCCAACTACCTGCTTAAAGTAGGAATCCTAAGCACTTTTGCAGTTTCCATTAAGATAAAAGCGACTTCATTCCAAGTAAATATTAGAAGTGGGTTGTAAAATCTGCATATGATTGAAAAACATGGATGTTTCTACTCTAACCAAAGTTGGCTCAGTAAATGAAACTACTTTATTCTGTGTCTCTTCTAAAAGGAATGACTAGTCTCCCCCAAAATTCCAGAAAATACTTAGTTTTATGCCAGCAATAAAGATGTTGATATTAGTATCAAAATGGTAATTGCAGCAAGTACTTAAGAGAAAAAAGAAGACATGGATACCATGTCAATGGCAATTCAAATGCCATTGAATTGAGGAAGTGGGGGGGGGTTAGCTAGGGGCAAATTCAACATTAAATAAAACAAATAAAACACAAGTAGCCAACAGTTGCAGGGAGAAGGTCAGGCAGGCCAGAGCTCAGAATGAGCTCAGGCTTGCAAGAGAGGTTAAAAACAATAAAAAAGGTTTCTTCAGCTATGTTTGAAGCTAGAGGAAGAACAAGCAAGTAATAGACGATCTGCATGGAGAAGACTGAGAAATGCTATTGGTTGTCAGAGAGAAGGTGGAATTGCTCAACACCGATTTTGCCCCTGTCTTCATCCAAAAGGAAAGCAGTGCCCAAACTGATGATAACAATAAACGATGTGATGAAGGAGCTGTAGCCCAAGATAGGAAAAGAGGTAGCAAGGAAACACCTAGCTACTTTAAATGAATTCAGATCTCCAGGGCCTGATGAGCTGCACCCAAGGGTGCTAAAGGAGCTTGCAGATTTAATCTTTGAGAATTCTTGGAGAGCGGGTGAAGTCCCTGCAGATTGGAGGCAGGCACGTCACATCTGATGGTTCAACCACAGCTAATATGTGCTGATTGTGCAGGAGAACAAAAGACATTATCAGTGTGCAAAAGCTGGGAGCAGGCCAGCAGGTATGGATGTGCTTCTCCTCTACACAGGGACTGCACACACCTTTGCTGTGAGAACAGAATTTAAGACAATCTGATGATAGATATCCCTGCTTCCAGTTGATTTTTGATTGGCATGCAGAGCTATCACTAATGACCTGCTCTTTCCTCCCCTCCTTGTTAATACAGCAACCACACTGACACCCCTTTGCATTATGAACAAACCTTTAAATCAAACAGCCTATCAACCAGCCCCTCTGTGCTGCCATCTGTTCCCTAAATGAAAGGAAAAGATAACATTCTTCACACTAACGTGAAACCACAAAGCATTCTGGGTAATATTATGCAAATTGACACCAAGCCACTATAGGCAGGTTTCTCAGCAGCATTGCCTCCCAGGGGTTTCCCAGTTTGTCTCTTAAAGATGAAGCACATTGCCCATAAATATTTTACCCTTCCTTGGGTTTCATGGGGCTGTTGCTTCAGCTGCACAGGGGGGGAAAAATAAATCACGCAAACAATAAATTATAGGTTAAATTCCTCAATTAATATTTCTAGAGGACTAATTCCAAAGATTTATAATTGGTTGTTGGAAGTCAACACTAAGGATATGTCAAAAGGGCTTGGTTGGAAGGTTTTCGTAGAGGATTAGATTAAAAATGATCTAACAGAATGTCCAAAAAGTGCTCTACAAATCTTTGTGCATACATACATTTGAAAAGTTGCTGTTGTCAGTGGTGCTTTAACCTCAGAGGGTTTAGGCACATTGTGGGGAACATTCATAATACATGGATTGTGTTTGGGCAATATATAGCTACTAAAATCCAACCACTATAGCTTTCAGAATTTGAAAATTCCTTGTATTAGAGCATTTGATGTCAGGGAATGTACCACAAATGTAATGGTGATTGAATCTCCTTTTTGATTGAGATGCTGAAACTGCATGCCCCATTCTAGGATTTTGTAGCCAAGAGGCAGAGTTTGGTATATTCTGGCATTACATATAAGTTTAGAACACACCAGTAATTCAGACACTTAATGAAAATACTAATAATGGGTTATAGCTGATGATGGTTTTGCAAGTTGTTTGTGCAAGTTGGGTGAGAAATGCTGGAGAACTAAATCAGAAGTGGAAGTTGCCACTCTTTGCATTTTCATCCCAGGTCCAGAACAGAAATCAATCTTTTTATCATTTTAAAGTCTACAACCAATACATAACTTATGACTTTTTTTACATTATCAAGCCATTTCCTTTACATTGAAATGAATGGTGTAGAAATAATTGTGCCATTAATTATGTTAACTTTCTAACTTACATAAATTATGTAAATAATTATGTAACATATGTTAAATAGTGGACAGTAAGGTGAATAACATAGTATTTGGTGGAAGCTGTACTGCAGCTGAATGGATTGTGAAGAAGATTGGTTGGAATGGAAGTCATTGCTTTCTTACATCCTGAGGTGGAACACACAATTTTTCCTGATCTGGCCTTTTTACTGTAGACTCTGTCCCACCTCCCTCTGCAACCCCTTTGCTCCTGAAGGTTTTGTCACCCTTCAGAACAGCTTGAACTATTGTATGAAGAACTGCAGTAGTCAGGGGTGAGGTTGGCCAATGTTCAGTACCTTTTGGGAGAAACACCTTCCGCAAAATCGCTTTTGGAAACAGCACACTTAATTTAATAAAGCTTACCTGTGGTTTGGTTTCACATTGCTTCTTGGACTCAGAGGACCCCCAAAGCAATGGACAACATATTACAATACGATAAAAATAAGATACAATAAAATACAATCATCAATCAATCAATCAACCAATCTAGTTGGTGAAGTAATGGGAGTGAGGAAGGAAACATACCGTATTTTTTGCTCTATAAGATGCACCAGACCACGAGACGGACCTAGTTTTTGGAGGAGGAAAACAAGAAAAAAATATTCGAATCTCAGAAGTCAGAACAGCAAGAGGGATTGCGGCGCAGTGAAAACAGCAATCCCTCTTGCTGTTCTGGCTTCTGGGATAGCTGCGCAGCCTGCATTCGCTCCATAAGATGCACACACATTTCCCCTTACTTTTTAGGAGGGAAAAAGTGAGTCTTATAGAGCAAAAAATATGGTAATTCACAAGGTGGAGTATTCCAAAGGCTGGGTACCACAAAAGAGCCAATGTAACACTAAGTGGATGTTCTATTAGCACAAAGATTTATGCTTGTGGAATAGAATGTTCTCCCCCTCTCCTCCCATTGTGCACCTCCTAAATCTGTCCCAAAGTTTCCACCAACCCTCTGGAGTAATCTGGGGAGGGTGCGGGGTGGGCAGCGGGGGGTGGGGAAGTCGCATTTGCAAGTGGAAATCTTTGCACTGATGGTACACAGTCGTTGAATACCACACACTGCAATCTGATCAAATCTAAGTTGTAAGTAGTTCAACAAAAATAAGGCATTTCATTATTTTTTTCTGATAGCTTCAATAATTAATGTTTGCACTTAATATATATATATATATTACATTAAATGAGACGAATACATCTGAGGAGTCATTACAAAGTATAATCGCTTTCAAGCTTGATAAAGGGAAAAGATACAAATTCCTAAAATGAAAGTGTTTCCTGTATAAGAAATGTTCTTAGCAGAGAAAACCTCACAAGTTAGTCACTCTGGCTTTAACCTTCTGCGCTCAAGGCAAACAAGATAGGGTAAAAACAGATTGGGAATTAATTGGTGTAATTAACATTTTGTGATTATAATGACTTGTAATCAATACCTTATGCAAATATCTGTATTGATGTGTTGAACAAAGGCTGTAAATTGTGTTAGGATTCTTCTTCTTTTAAAAAAATCTTTTTTTATTTTAAGCTATAATGAAATTCAAGTCATTCAGCTCAGTTAAAGTCCTGACAGCATCTTTTTCAAGGTAAAAGAATATCCTTTTTTGACCTTATAAATTGAAGTGGCTGCCACACCAAGCCTCATTAAACCTTTTTTTTTCTTTTAAAGCACTACCTTTGAACAAAAAAAATCAGGGACCTGATCTCAAGATGCCTTGTCTTTTTACAGTGTACAAAACAACTCTTGAAAAATGTATGGGGTGGTATCTTTGTTGTCATCATCATCATTTATTAACCTGCTGTAATGGTTCTAGGGGTTACTCGTGCGTAAGCCGGTGCAAACACCTGGCTGGGTTGCCTGAGTGAACCTTTTCTGTCCGGACAGCCACTCACTCGTGGCTGTCTCAGTCGCTGGCAGAATCCGTCAGTGGGCGTTTCTTAAACTTCTTCCAGCAAAGAAGCTCTTTGATGCCTAGTCTCCGCCTGCTGTCCCTGCATGGAAGCCTTCTGCGCAAGGAGGGCGTAGGCAGGGGAGGACCCCTACTCTCCCCGCTGGTCCCCGGCAAGGAGTCATGGGACCGCCTCGCCGCTTCCCCCATCTGCCCCCCTTCTCCACTGGTGCTACGCTGATTCTTTTCCCCAGAAGATGGGCTGCCTCTCCCAATCCCGGGACGCTCTCTGGAATCCCTCTGGATTTTGCTCTCTCCCTCCGGCACTGATGGCAGTTCCCTGACACCTTCTTATTTGCTCTTCACCGTAAGATCTCAGAGTAGGTGACAGCATCTTTAGCTTATGATGTAAACTATATAATAAAGGTCCCAGGTGCGCCTCTGTGGGGAGGGAATTCCACAATGTAGGTGCCACCATAGAGAATGCCCTCTCCCAGGCCACCATCCCTGAACTTCTGAGGTTGGTGGAGCTACATCCAGTGAGGTCTTTCAGATATTTTGGACCATGTCATATCCAGTGATGTTCCTGCAGAGGCTTCTGTCAGCATAACAGGAAAGGAGGTGATCTTCAGCAACTGCCCTTCACTCCTTGCCACCCCCCAAACCACCTTCTATAATGTTCCAAAAGGTCCCTGATTTTAGTGCTCTGGAGGAGATGGTGGGGGGGGGGCACAGGGGGCTGCAAGGGAGAGGAGCAATTGAGTTCCTTCCCATTGTGCACACAGAATTCTCTGCTGGATCAAACTGACTTCCATCAGAGGATGGACACACACTAGACACAATCCAGGAAATATATGTGCTCAACGACTCCTGTTTAATTGGTGTACACCGATTTATTTACCTACAACATTTCTGTATCACTCATCAACAAAAGGTTCTTGGGGTGGTTTACAAAACCATAAAATATACAGTACAATAATATAAGATCAACATAAAACCAGCTCAGCACTGGTATGAAAACAGTATAAAAGCAGCATAAGAACAGCATAGGGGAAATCTAAAGACATATTTATGCCATAGATTTAAACTGGTTCAATACTTTTTCTTTCCCCCCAGGACTTCTGTGAGGAGGGCTTGAGGTCTCTAACAAAGAATTTTCAGGTTCCATTCCTTCTGCTCATAGGTTCTCTCTTGTTTATGCAGACATCATGTATGTTTATCCTGAGTGATAAATCCCTTGTGGGATAGATTAAAACTTTCCTGTCATGCTGTTGCTCTATTATTACATTCACTTTTGAATAACCATCTTCTAAAATGTGTGTGCGATCTGATCTCAAGAAGCTAGCAGGTTATGTACAGTACTTTTCCCTTGCTTTATTTTTCATCCCATATGGTTTACACTTCATCACTGTTCTGGTTCTCAATCAGCTTATCAAGACCTTTCCTAGACTTATAAACATGCCACTTTGCTGCTGTTCAATCCTTGCATTTTTACTCTGTCTCGGTGGCCTGGAAAGTAGTTTGTATATACTTTCAAAGCCCAACATAAAAATTTGGATGAGAGGGGAGAATGAGCAATTTTTCTTGCTTTCAGATTATGAGCTATGCTGTACCCATGAATGACAAAATCTGTGATTGCTGCACAAGAATCACGCTGTGAGCCCCTGTGAGGGGGCACCACTGCCCGGTGGTGCAGGGACTCCAAGGATGGCAAAAGCCTTCCTTCATCTTGCAGTCTTCTCATGGGATCTTGCAAGAGGCTGGAGGGCTGTCATGGAAGCTTACGAAGGGCTGGCCAGCTGAGGGCATAACAGCCTTGGCTTCAAGGAGACTGGGGCCATTTCAACCCATGAGCTTCTCCACCTGCCCATCCTCAGTGGTAGTGCTTCATTGTGCTCCAATCATGACAAATGTTACCAAGTAAATGCATTCAAAAACTGATCAAGGCATTTGTGTATTGATGGCACAAATCTTAGTCTTTCTGCACCATTCAGTGCTATATAAAAATAGCAACAGACATTTTTTCTGTGTGGTACCACCTCCATTATACAGTGGTACCTCAGGTTAAGAACTTAATTTGTTCTGGAGGTCCATTTTTAAGCTGAAACTGTTCTTAACCTGAGGTACCACTTTAGCTAATGGGGCCTCCCGCTGCTGCCACGCGATTTCTGTTCTCATCCTGAGGTAAAGTTCTTAACCCGAGGTACTATTTCTGGGTTAGCGGAGTCTGTAACCTGAAGCGTCTGTAACCTGAGGTACCACTGTAATTAGTTTCTACAGATAGGACGGCCACATTTCCACTTGGAATTTGCAATAGCTTTCCCACTTCCACCATTCTCTGCTGTAGGAAGCAGGATGGACAGAAGGATGGGGATGGGGTAGGGAGTGTGAAGAGCCACTACTATTTTTATTTTGGAAGTCATAGTCACAGAATCATAGAGTTGGAAGGCACTCCAAGGGTCATCTAGTCCAACCCCCTCCAATGCAGGAATTCTGTCCCTGCATGGGCTCGAACCACCAACCTTCTGGTTAACAGCCAGACGCACTGACAAACCGTGCACATTTGTACCCTGCATCTCATCTATCATGGAACCCTTGGTGTATATGTGGTTCCCAGGGGCTCATCCACCCAGGCATTGACCAGACTCAGAGCTGCTTCAGCAATGGAATGGCCTTGTGTGCCTGTAAGCATTAAATCATTTTGAGATTCACTAGCAAATTCAAAGATACAGGGGAGATCAGCATATTTTCTGTGGATAGGAAAAGCTTAGAAGCCTTCCAGCAAAAGTGGCTCTTTATCAACCCACCTCATTCAAATTATTCTTGTTTAGGTTTGAGCCAATATATGTTTTATTTCTCCAGCTGAAATGGCCCATTGTTCCAGTGCATCTGGTCCTTGGGATTGTTTTGTTTCAGTTGTAAGATATAAAATGTATATCATAACTTCTGAAAAGTGAGCTGGGGTTTACTCAAAGCTAGGCTGATACTCTTTGTTTGATACCCACAATGCTTTGCTCCATGTGGCAATGGCCCTCACTGTTAATCAAGCCCATCCTGTAGCATAAACATTCATTCAAATCAAATGGTCCTTTGCATTTTTTCAATAGGGGGGAACCATTCCAGTGTTTTGCTCTAAATGCACTTCTGGAAGGAATTAGCATGGCTAAATAAATCTGAAGTGTTTGAGAACAAACTTGACATGAATGTCACCAGTCAGGTAAGAATGCACAATGAAACCCATAAAGAGCTAACCAAGTAGAACAAAATGCTTACATTGTAGAGCATCGAATTGGGAGCAGACCATTTAAAATATAAAATGGTCCATTGTTCGTGATCTGGCACAAGCACACGTGCAATATAGTCAGGTTTTGGAGACCAGTTCTTTATGTATGAGAATGCTGCACATGTTCTAATTGGAAGCTTATAACATTTTCATAAAGGGACAAAGCACAAAACGTCGGGGTCAGGTGTGCAAGGTGAACGTCTAGCATTTGGCTGTATATTAGAAGGTAGGAAGAGCCCTGCTGGATCGGACCAGATGCCTATGGAAAACCCAGAAGCAGGAAAGGAGCACTTCTACTCATCTTCCCAGCAAGTAGTATTCAGAAGAATATTGCCTCTGATCCTGTGGACGGTGGGTGGAATCCAACCTTGCTCTATGATGAATGCTCTGTCAGCACAAGCACTGCAGTTTGCCAGGTGGGACAACCCCCCATCTCCTCCACTCCTTGTCTCTTCTGGGAATAATCCCATCTCTCCTCCAGAGATAATGGGGGGCAAGGCGAGGAGAGAGGGAATGCCCCATTGCTCAAGTGGAAGCCTTCAGGGATGGCTTGCACTGACAGAACTTGCAAGGTGAATCCTGCTCATTTATATAGGTGTCATGACCAGTAAGGTAAAGGTAAAGAGACCCCTGACCATTAGGTCCAGTCGTGGCCGACTCTGGGGTTGCGGTGCTCATCTCACTTTATTGGACGAGAGAACCGGCATACAGCTTCTGGGCCATGTGGCCAGCATGACTAAGCCGCTTCTGGCGAACCAGAGCAACGCACGTAAACGCCGTTTACCTTCCTGCTGGAGTGGTACCTATTTATCTACTTGCACTTTGACGTGCTTTCGAACTGCTAGGTGGGCAGGAGCAGGGACCGAGCAATGGGAGCTCACCCCATCGCGGAGATTCAAACCACCGACCGTCTGATCAGCAAGTCCTAGGCTCTGTCGTTTAACCCACAGTGCCACCCGCTTCATCTCATGACCAGTAACCACCGTCTAATCCCCCTCTAAAGCCATCCACCACAACATTTTTGCAACCCTTAGTATCCTATACAGTACATTGCTTTCCCTGAGCAGTGTTGAAAGGCTGACCAATGTGGATATGACCAAAGAGGGCCTGAGGCTGGAAAACATTAGCTCATCTAAGACCACTTGGTGGGTTCACGGCTGAGCTGAGATTTGAACAGCAAACATACAATGTTTGTAACCTCTCTACTGCCTCCCTTCACTGGGTGATAACGGAAGAGTCCTGCTGAGTCAGGTCACAGGGCTATCAAGTCCAGCATCTTGCAAGGAGGCCTTGAGTGCAACTTGTGATTCCCAGCAACTGGCATGCAGAGGCTTACTGCCTACAGAAGTGCGCCGGTGGCAACCCCTAGGTCTAAGGTAGGCAACATCGATTCTGCAAGGCATATCTGGCTCAGTCCTCTGGCCTGCTCAAGTCCTGATGATGTCCCTGTGTAGTAGTGACTCACCTTTTAGTTAAGCTGCATGTACTGATGTCATGACATTCCCAAGGGCATCATGTCCCAAATTAGAAAGGGAATGCTGCCAAAATGCTAAGGACCATCGAGTTGCCATTTAAAGTGGTGACAGTGTTTTTTTGCCTGTGTTAAAAAAGGAAATGAAGTAGGGTGGGGGAATCAACCCTAAGCCATCTCATATTTAAAGGAAAGCCACCCCCTCCGAGAAAAGTGGTAATGTTCCCATGAAATTGACAGGAGCTTTCATTCCAGACTTAGTTTCAATACACTAAAACTCCTCGACCAAAACTATAGCAAAACAATATCACAAAAATGTTGAAGGCTTCCCATGTTATAAAGAAAGTACAGAACAGAACCAATGGAAAAAGTGTATTTTTAAACAGTTGTGAATTATCAAATGTAGAAGATGTTGACTGACAGACTATTTAAACTGCAATCCCATGCGTACTACTTAGGAGCAAGCTCTGCTAAACTCAGTGGGGCTTACTAATGATTAGAAATGTATGTGGTTGTGTTGTTTATAGCTTTGAACAAATCTAAGTGTCCTGTTAATAGCCAACTTTGACACCAAGAAATGGATCTTTTAAAGAATAATATGTATAAGGGTATGTATTCTTAAATTTCAAAATGAGGGAACTATAGGGTCATTGAATAGGCTCATGTCACTTATGTAGAAACCTAGCTCTGTTAGTGTTCTTTTCTGTGATGAGTTTTGAAATCTTTACTATAGCTTTTATGAGAACACATCAAACTGATAATGAAAAAAAAAAACTGTATACATTGTATTACACTCAAAGTACACTCATATTTGCACAGAATAATTAAATTAAATTCACAGTAGCCGCATCCACAAGATTCTAAAAGTTCTATTTAAAAATTGCAGTGACCCAAATAGGTCTCCCGTGTAAGTGCATTAATATCAGTGGACTAGGTACGCTTGAGATGGATTATTTGAATGTGATGGGCCAAGAGGAGATGGGATATTTGACCAAGGGAAAAAAAATAGATAGCTTTGGGGTCAAGGGAGTTAAAAAGTACAAATATTCAGTAAAAATTTATAAAATGTCAAATGGCTAAGGGGAATAGTTTTCATGTTTTTTCAGCTGGTTGAATTTTTATTTGACAATATTAGTTTCTGAAGAAAGTGGTGAGTCCTAGGTCGAGCTGGTATAGGTAGAGGAAGCCTTTCATAAAGAATTGCCAACAAATGGGATTTAACACTCAAGAGGCTTGGATGGCCTATTAATTCTGGTCCTGGCTTCCTTCCAAAACAACTGTGCTTCTCTTCTAATTCATGGCTAATTTCTATCAGAAGTACCAAGAGACCATTTTTTTTTTAGACAGGAAGCATCCACATTGCTTAAGTGGATTCATGCGAGGGGCTTTAGCAAGCAGACATTGATTGGCTCGTCTCAGGGGCCTAGCAAAGGCCTGATGGGTAGCAGTTTGACATAGGCAGTAAATGAAATACGACCTCCTGTAAACAGGCCTGAGCTTTTGGGCATTTGCGGAATCTGGGAGTTAAGGACCTTTCCAATCCCTTTTAATTAATGAAGTGATTTGACTTGGCTGAGTTTGCGCTTAATAAGATGAATTAAAAAGTAATAAAACAGCCCTGCCAAAAAAATATGTAGCAAGGAAGTAGAACCAACATATACAGCTGTTGAACACCATTCTCTCCTTTCACCCCATAAGCCAAAGATATCATTTCTTAAGGTCCCAGTATGCCCAGTGTTTAAACTACAAGGCCTCACAATATCTAGATAGTCAAAGGAAACAGAGGAGGAGCAACAAGATGGAGAAGCTGCTGCTGCACATCTTGTAGCAGCACTGGGGAAAGGACTCCATAACGTCTGTGAAACTTTGCAAGTGACACATGGCCAAGTACTGGCTGGGAAATGCCTCTTTCCTTGTCGTGTCTCGCATTGAGCAATTACAGAGCCAGAAAACAATTGAGCACTGTGATGTCTAATAAGCAAGAGATGAGCAGTTTTGAGAGCAGTTCTGTTTGAGAGCAGACTGTAGCCAGCACGGTGCCCTCGAGATGTCATTTATTTGTTGAGTGATTTCATTTCTTGAAATGTAAGAAGTCCCAGGGAGGTTACATAAACACAAAACAGTAAAATAGTTAGTCAGCTAATATGCCCAATGGCCAGAGAAGTTGTGGTCAAACCACATCTGGAGTACATTCTGCTGTATAGGATCAGGTGGGAATCTGTTAGCCCCTTGTTCTACCTGAACTCTGCTTAGCAGTACTTCTCTTTGCAGGAGTGGTGATGAAGTATAGCATAGAACAAGCCAGCAATGGCTTCCTTTGAAGAGCTGTCCCAGAAGGAAAGATAGGAAGCCACATAGTAAAAGATCCCTTTGTCCTTGCATGTTAATAGCAGTAGCATGCAGTAATAATTCAGTTCATTTAGAGAGAACATGCATTGCACAGGGGTAGTTCATCTAGCTCAGGTGTTGTCAATGTAGTGCCCACAGCCTCCAAGGTGCCTGACGGTATCTCCTGGGGCACCTGCAAAAAGCCTCAGTAAATGTCTATTTTGTGTCATCCCATGATCCCATGGCATCCATTCTGTGACTGGAACCCATGACACTTCCTCAACATTGCAAATTGCATCCACTGGCTCAAAAACTTTGGTGACCCATGAGATTCAGCAGCTTCCTCCAAACCATAGAGGATGATTAAATTCTGGTACCTATGAATCCTAAGAAGACCTACGTGCTTGAAACACTCTTTGGGTTTTTCATGCTCTTTATTCCATTATTTGGGATCCTTTTAGGATCTATTCATCCCATGCCCACTTACTATATGTTTAAAGCACATCCAAACACCTTTAAGGTACATGACTTTCCCCAAAGCATCTTTGGAACTATTGCTTCTTAATCAGAGAACTATAATTCACAGCTCCCTTAACAAACTACAGTTCCCATGATTAATTTTTCTTTTTGGGGGGAGGGGAAAGAAATGTGTGATGGGTGTGCTTTAAATGAGTGGTGTGGATCTGTCCAGAGCTCGTGTCTGTCTTCCCTATTAGCACACCACCCATTACAGACACAGGGACCATTGTGAGTAAGAAGCACCACTCGGTCAAAGGTCAAGAAATTAAATGAGTATTTTCTGGGTTTTGCGGATTCCCATTTGTGCAGGTTTCTCGGGATGCTTCTGGTGGTACTACTTGATGCTGAATGAAGTCCTCTAAATTTCTGACTGCAGCTTGCACTCTGAAAATTGCTGCAGCGTGAGCCAGTTGATGGGAGCAACCTGCTCGCTAGCATTTCCGCTGTTGGAAAAGATACAGTCAAATAAAATGATAAAAGTCAAAACATGAGAGTACATTTCATCTCAGAGAAGAGCTAGGTTGTCAGTGATGTGAGAAGGATGAGAAAATATGGACTTGAAAGATGGCAGGGCCGGGACAAATGTTTATGAGCGATTACACCAGACAAGATCCGCAGCAAGTGCAGTAGAATGATTGCTAGAGTAGATCAACATCTCGTAATATTATTTGATTTGATTTTGAAATGTGTATCTTGCCTTAGAGCCAAAAAGGCTCTCGAGTTGCTTTATAAAGAGAGAACATAAAACAGCAATTAAAAAAGAATAAACACAATAAAAGCAGTCATAATAAAGCATTATTTCAGGGTCATGAAGGAAATCTCTGCTTCTGTATTGTATATTTATTGTAAGGTAAAGGTAAAGGACCCCTGGACGGTTAAGTCCAGTCAAAGGCGACTATGGAGTTGTGGTGCTCATCTCGTTTCAGGCCGTGGTAGCCAGTGTTTGTCCACAGACAGCTTTCTGGATCATGACTAAACTGCTTCTGATGCAATGGAACACCGTGAGGGAAACCAGAGCACACGGGAATGCCATTTACCTTTCCACCGCAGCAATACCTATTTATCTACTTGCACTAGTGTGCTTTCGAACTGCTAGGTTGCCAGAAGCTGGGACAGAGCAACAGGTGCTCACCCCATTGCATGGATTCAAACTGCTGACTTTCCGATTGGCAAGCCCAAGTGGCTCAGTGGTTTAGACCACAGCGCCACCCGTGTCCCATATATTTATTGTATATCTGTACCGTATATCTCTATTGTAAAGAGTTGGTCCTGGTTAGTGGGCTAGACAAACTATGCAGTACAGCCAGCTCAGAGAGGCTGGATTAGCATAGGACACTCCTACAGAGATTAGGGATGTTTCCAGAATTCTCCTTATCTGGATGACTTCCCAGATTTTGAAGTTCCTATTTACCTTGTCTCACTTTCAAAACGTACCCAACATATTACAAACTTCCTTTCATTACATTTTTTTAAAGTTATGAACAAATAGTTGCTGCAGTTTTCAGTCCCTTCTGTTTGTCCCTATCTTTCCCCCCTTTCTACATTAGCAAGGTCCGACAAGAAAAACATGCAGAAAAAGTGATGCAATACCTGTTTGTGTCAATCTGGTTTTGTATATTGTTTTCACCGTGTTTGGGAGTGTAGCTGTGTTGAAGGCTGTGTTCAAAAATGAGCTTGACGTAATCATATGCACAGTCTCATCAAGATCATATTGGAGGGGCAGTGTTTAATGATGATGATGATTGATATAAAATAAACAACATTTGCACAGTACTTTCATGTGTTGAAAGAGAGTTATATGCATTATTTCATAATTCTTACAGCAGCCTGGAAAGGACTGTACTTGGTCCCCAAAGCATTTTTTCTTGGCCCGCAAGATCCCCATCCATTTGATGGCTGTGACAGAATGACCTGCATCATGTCCTGGTCATGTCTGAGTTGTTCCATTTGTCTCCCATTGAGTTTGGGGTCTTCATTGCCAGCAGCGTTTTCAGTCTGTTGCCTGCTGTTTCCTCATTGCTGAATGCTTCTGCACTGCTTGACGGCCTTTGTCATTCGTACCACTTTCTGGAAGGCTTGTGAGAGACTGGATCGGTTCAGGGGAGATCAGGCTTATCTGTCGTTTCGTTGTCTGCTAGGAAACCTGGGCAAAGCATCTCCCCTGAACTTTCCAAATGCTACTCACCTGCATAGCCTCTGGCCACTTTGTGAACAGCATTGATTTTATTGGAGAACTATGTGAAAAACTCAATAAAAATGTTTAAAAGTGATAGATAGCTCAGAAGTGATAATGAACTCCTGGAAGAGATACTGAACTACTAGGTTAGGACAGGATGGCTGTGGCTCTCTATGCTCTGGTAACCTCCAGCGTCCCTATTTTCCAGGGATGGTCCTGGTTTCACAGAAGCCTTCTCAGTTTCTGATTTGATCCCAGAATGCCCCCCCCCTTTTATAGGATGTCCCAATTTTCATCAGAGAAATGTTGGAAGGCATGGAGTTATGCAAACCCCTAGCCCAGGAGATAAGTAACTATATGACTTTTAGAAGTCATCTGAAGGCAGCCCTGTATGGGGAAGTTTTTTAATGTTTAATATTTTATTACGCTTTTATATATCTTGGAAGTTGCCTGGAGTGGCTGTGGCAAACTATTATTATGGAATAGGATGCCCCTATTTTCATCGGAGAAAAGTTGGAGGGTATGCTCCAGGTAAGACTCTTGTCAAGAAATGTACATGGGGCTGCATTTGAAGATGGTGTGGAAACTACAGCTAGCGCAGAGCGCAGCAGCTAGATTGTTAGCTGGTGCAAAAATGCATGAACATATAATTCTGGTTTTAGCCTGACTGCTAGGTTGTTTCTGGGCCCAATTCAAATAGGTGGTTTTGAACTTTAAGGCCTTATGTGGCTCAGAACTCAATATCATATGAACCAGCCTGGACCCTGAGATCATAGTCTGATGCCCTTCTCAGTGTGTCACCTCCAAGGGAAGTCTTGAGATTGTTGACAAGAGAATAGGCCATCTCTGTAGAGCTCCCCATTTATGGAATGGGAGACCTGCCAGGTGTTAACTTTGTCATAGTTTTGGCACCAAGT
Organism: Podarcis gaigeae; assembly: GCF_964106915.1. Taxonomy (NCBI): domain Eukaryota; kingdom Metazoa; phylum Chordata; class Lepidosauria; order Squamata; family Lacertidae; genus Podarcis; species Podarcis gaigeae. The sequence continues at coordinate 69,978,828 of NC_139678.1, forward strand.
AAAGGTGTTTTTGTTTTTCTGGGCATTTGGGCAGCATGAGTGATACGATATTGTACCACTAAATCTGCTTTTTTGGACGTACATGAGATTTCATGAATGTAGTTTTTATTTAGTCTGTAAATTGCTTTGAGTTATTTTGTGTGTGTGCGAGAGAAGAGCTGCATAAATTTACTAAGCCTAAATCTACAATGACAAGTTATTCTTCTGAGCAACCAGATGAACTTGCTGGGCCTCTGAGCCATAGCTGTCAACTTTTCCTGTTTTTTAAGGGAAATCCTATTCGGAATAAGGGAATTTCCCTTAAAAAAATGGAAAAGTTGACAGCTATGCTCTGAGCTGCAACCCAGAGTTCATGGATCAAGACAAGGGGTGAGGGATGCCAAGTTCATGTTTGTGTGCACATGATGTGCACATGTATGTGTCTACACTGTGTTTGAGAGGATATATGCTGTATATGTGCTGTATCCAGTACAATGGTAGCTGAAGAGAGCTGGAGCAGAACTTCTCAGCCACTGCCACCCAAAGAATGAGACTGGAGAATGAAGAACTATTGTACAGAAGGTTCCATACACTTACTGCCTTCTGGCAGCTTCTGCATGGCAGATTTGGTTTCTACAGTACTGAACTTTTGTTCCTGGAAGGTAAGTGCTCTGGCTCAATTTGCTCTGGGATCCTCCCCCTCCATGAAACTTCACCCACCTCTTCCATGAGCTACATCCACTCTGATAAGGCTTCCAGGACTTCCAACACTTTGACACCCATGGGCTGTTCTATTCACAGTGGACCTAGTGACATTAATGGACCTCTGGTACTTATGTCCATTACTTTCAATGGACCTACTCTAAATATGACTAACAGTGGACCCAACTTCATGACTCCTAAGATATATTTTGAAATTATTTTCTCTCTGACTGTGGGAGAGACAATAAAGATTGCTATAAACAAGAAAAACCACGGCTATGCCTTTGGTGTGAAGAGGGGGTAGGGGAATTATTGTGACTGTTTTTTAAAGGGGAAAAATTGATCGTTTGACAGAGATTAGAACATCAAACGAGTGAGGAAGTCATATAAAAGCCTTGGGTGTGATCCTTTGGGAGCTCATTAAAGAGCAGTTTCACTTAGATACCATTAGGTTTTTAGGTTTACAAGCATCCTCGCAACAGGTGTAAGGAAGGAGTAGACCTTGAGTAGTAAATAAAATACATTAGCTGGTTATGATAAATAACAGAAATACAGCTCATGTTCTGAGCAAGAGGCTACACTATAGCGGGACATCATTTAATTTCCAACAGGCTTCCTTTAAATGTGAAAGTGATGTGAGAATTTATCTGGCAATGGTGTGAGTTTCTTTCTTTCTTTCTTTCTTTCTTTCTTTCTTTCTTTCTTTCTTTCTTTCTTTCTTTCTTTCTTATAAGGAGGACATTTTTTATTTTTATTTTTAAATGGCACCTTCATTGAGGATTGCTTCTATCAATCAGAAATATGGTCTGTCTCGTCTATGAACCGGAATCAACTTCTACATGCTGAAAGGCCAAAATATAAATAAATGAGCTTTTTAAAAGTTAGTGATTTCCTATAAGTATAAAATATAATCCACTGTCAAGGTCATGAAACCCAGAAGTATGGCACCTAACAAGTCAACTGAAGCTCCCTTATCTAGCATCACTAGGGCAATTCCCAATACCTCTAGATAACTGGTTGTACATCAGTAAAGACTCATTTAGAAGGTGCTGCTTGTTTCAGTTTAGATTAGATTGAGGTCACTGTTGCAGCCTTGGCTTGATGTTCACTTGCTCTATTATGCTCACTTTCACTTTTAGGGCAGGGGCAGGGAACCTCCATCCTGTGGGCCACATTCGGCCCATCACAAGCCCACATTTGGTCTGCCAGGTTTATCCCTGAAAGACCACACCTCCTTGCCCCCTCACCTGATGTCACATGGATGTCGGGTGTGGGGCACATACAGTAGGCCTGCAAGTTATGTGGGAGCTGTGTTCTGAGGCGTCTGCCTAAATCCAAAATTGTGTATAGTCAAAACCTATTGGGTTCAGTGGTGGGTGAGTTTGCCAAAATATTTTTTTTCCTGAAATCTGCATTTATTTATTTATTTATTTGCCACGCATGTAAATGGAGGCAGTGAGAGATTTTACTTTCTTGGGCTCCGTGATCACTGCAGATGGTGACAGCAGTCACGAAATTAAACGACGCCTGCTTCTTGGGAGAAAAGCAACGACAAACCTAGACAGCATCTTAAAAAGCGGAGACATCACCTTGCCAACAAAGATCCATATAGCTAAAGCTATGGTTTTCCCAGTAGTGATGTACAGAAGTGAGAGCTGGACCATAAAGAAGGCTGATCGCCAAAGAATCAATGCTTTTGAATTATGGTGCTGGAGGAGACTCTTGAGAGTCCCATGGACTGCAAGAAGATCAAACCTATCCATTCTTAAGGAAATCAGCCCTGAGTGCTCACTGGAAAGATAGATAATGAAGCTGAGGCTCTAATACTCTGGCCACCTCATGAGAAGAGAAGACTCCCTGGAAAAGACCCTGATGTTGGGCAAGATGGAGGGCACAAGGAGAAGGGGACGACAGAGGACGAGATGGTTGGATAGTGTTTTTGAAGCTACCAGCATGAGTTTGACCAAACTGCGGGAAGCAGTGGAAGACAGGAGTGCCTGGCCTGCTCTGGTCCAGGGCGTCACAAAGAGTCGGACACGACTAAACAACAACAACAAAAAAGCTGAATGTGCAAACATTAAATGTGCGCAAGATGCAGGCTTACTGTAGTGACACAGCTTCAAGGAACGAATGGGTGCTTTCAGAGGGTGTATCACAACTACAGTACTTTCACCGAGAAAGCTTGATCTTGGCCTACCTCAGATGTTGGGGAGACACAAACCCTCATCAGACATCTCCACCCCAAATTATAATCATGTGAGGGGGAAGAATGGAGGTGTGCTTTTTAACTCTGATGTTAATATCATTGTCTAAGGTTCTAAATCAAGTGTAGAAAAAGCTCCCTATTGCAGAAGTTCAGCCCCCAACATGTGAAGGGCTGTGGGAATGTCACAGTGATGTGAGGGTGGGGCTTGGAAGCGCACTCTGCTTCCCACCTTCATGCCATTAGAATGGGGGAGATACCTGAAGAAACCTATAGAGAAAGGTCCTCGATCTAAATGCCCAGATATGTATACATGAATCAAGATTGTCCTTGAGATATTGGAGGTCCTAGACTTTAGAGCATTATGAATTGTTGCCTTCAAAGAAAATGCAAATGCATTTATTGTTGCAGCTCCATTTTGAAGAAACTGAAGTTTCACATGCAGATCCATGTAGAACACATTACAGTAATCCAGTCTGGATGTTTTACGGTATGAATTACACTGGCTACATCCGCCTTCCCCAGAAAAACCTGGTGACCCAGCCGAAGCTGCTGAAAGCCACTTTTAGCCAGTACCACCACTTGAACACCCAGCTGCAGCCACAAATCCAGGTTTCTCACCAGAGCTGCAAGTTAATGAACATTGCATAGCTAAAAGGCAACCTTCTTTTCCAAGGTGTCTGTAAATCTGTGGTTATTTTTGTGCTATCGTTCAAAGCCAGGTATGCATTTTTTTTAAAAAAACGCATGGGCTAGGATGTTAATGAATTGTGCAATGAACCCTGTTGCCCTGCCCTCATAAAGAATATGAAGCGTGTTAAAATTTATTCTTTGTGCTGAACTTCAGATTGATTCACTCTGTATTTCCGTTTCAATCTTCCAATTATAACTAATGCATTTGGCATGATTGTGAAAGAGGATTAACAACAAACATTGATTTGCTCTGCTGTTGCAACTGTATCCTGTTCTGCTGTCTTTGGGTCTAATCCAAGCCTTAATTAACGTGGGGGGCCACTTACTGTTCAGAGTGACTTTATAGGCTACCGTCCCCAAACCAGAGAAAGCCAGTCATGCTTATATCCCATTGAGGTCAATAGAAGCTAACTTAAGTCGCATTTATATCAAAAGGCACAACCATTTTTGTTAGACCTTGCAGACAGGGGTAACCTCAGGCCCAGAGGGCCAAATGTGGCTTTCCAAGGCTCTCTACTCAGCTCGCCCCAGTATATGCCCCTTCCCAAGACCACATTCCATCTTTACATGCCACATCTTCACCAGACCTGCTGTGCACCTCTTCAAGTGCTTTTGTCTGGCTGGAATGTGCGCTTGAACTGTAATGGTGCCTCTTGTTTGCTTGAATGGAGGAGCTTTTCAGGCGATGCTTCGAGGTGACTGACTGCACCACCATCACCCTGCGGGAATTCTGGAAGGACCACTTCGACATCGTCACCTGCTTGAAGATGATCACCACGGCCTGGAACGGGATCAGCCAGAGAAATTTGAATTGTGCTTGGCGCAGCCTGTGGCCGGACTGTGTGGCACCAAGTGACTCTGATGCACCAGAGTCAACAGTGGTGCAGGACATTGTTGCCTTGGGGAGGACCATGGGACTGGAGGTCACAGAGGAGGACATCAGCGAGCTGGTGGAGGAGCACAACCACGAGCTGACTACCCAGGAGCTGGTCGAACTGCAGGCAGAGGCTGCGCAGGAGTGGGCCTCGCTGGAAGAGGAGGAAGCATCTGAGGAACGGCTGTCCTCCGAAAAACTGAGGGACATTTGCCAGAAGTGGAAGGAGGTGCAGACTTTTGCAGACCAGCACCACCCTGACAAGCACAAGGCATGTGACCTTGGGAACAGTTATGATACGACGGTCATGTCGCCTTTCAGGGAGGTGCTGAAAAGGCGGATGAAGCAGCAGACTATGGACAGGTTCTTGAGCAAGAAGCAAAGAGTGGAAGAGGAGCCTTCTTCGAGTGGTCCCCCAGAGTCTTAGAAAATGTACTGTACACTTTGTTGATTTTTAAATGTTTTTCTGTCATGTTTATAAACTTAATTTATTTTTCCTTCAATTTTTGAACTGCTCTTTACAGTATGTGTAACTTTAAAGAGCAGTTAATAAACTCTTGTTGTACCAAATTTGGCTTTGTTTGGACTTTTTTTGACCATAGGAACGCATTAATTGATTTTCAATGCATTCCTATGGGAAACCGTGCTTCGCAAGACGAAAAATTCGCTAGACGAAAAAACTCGCGGAACGAATTAATTTCGTCTTGTGAGGCACCACTGTATATATTTATATATTTAGATTGTCATGGCTGAGGATTGTTGGAATTTAAGTTTAGTTTGGCTGCAATTCTATGCAATTCAATGGGACTTATTTCTGAATAGACATGTATAGGATAAGCACTATTAGTATATCATTTGCATGTGTTTTATGTTTTGTACATTAAATTATAATTGAACCTCATAGTTGGAGGGGGGGGGAATAAACCATCATAGAAAAAATAGAATTGAAAACCAATTACTTCCATTGGATATAATCTGTAAAAAGATCAGCCACAGAATCATGGAAAATACTCATCTATTTTTTAATCTTTTTCAGTTTCTCTTATAGAGGTTTATTAAGGGGGTTTTCTTTTTAGTTTTATTTGAAAGCAGAATCTTGTTCCTTCTGCTGCATTGAATATGTTCTGGCACCTATTTCTCCCCACCAAACACATACAAAGTTATTAATTAGCTGTTAATGAGCTGCCAACTACTTATGTAAATTAGATGAGGCTAGACATTGAGGGGTTGCTGTTACTGATAAAAAAGTACCGTAGCTTATACTTCCTCAAAGTGTTAAGAAATGAATTTGTGTCTTACAGTTCAAGCCTATGCAAGTCTTACTCAGAAGCAACAACATAGCCGTAACTATTTTAACTCAGAAGTAATTCCTTCTGAATCCAGTGGGGCTCATCCCCAGGTAAGTGGGTTTAGGATTGCAGACTAAGCCATATTAAATTGAACATGATTAACTCCTAGGTAAATGTGCATTGGATTTTCCTGAACATTCTGGATAGCTCATAATCAAAATATTCCATTCCCTCCTTCCAACGATGGTTATTTCTCAAAACACAGAGTGACATTAATGCAACCAAATAGGAAATGACTTGCTGTTCCCTCTAGTAAAGAAAAAGGGGAGCTTCCTCTAAAATACATTTGGATTTGATATCCCGCTTTATCACTACCCTAAGGAGTCTCAAAGCGGCTAACATTCTCCTTTCCCTTCCTCCCCTACAACTAACACTCTGTGAGGTGAGTGAGGCTGAGAGACTTCAGATAAGTGTGACTAGCCCAAGGTCACCCAGCAGCTGCATGTGGAGGAGCAGGGAATCGAACCCAGTTCACCAGTCCACCGCTCTTAACCACTACACCACACTGGCTCTTTGTGTACATTGTGTACTCTCCAAACCTGCACAATGTACTATGGAAACACACTCATCAAGGACATCGTTGAGGTCTTATTTTGATTTAGCAGCACAACTCTGTGTATACTTGCTACATTTTCATTATAGTGGAAATATGCAATTTAAATAAATAAATAATGTAAATAATGTAACGAACAAAGTTTATTCAGATGAAAGCCCCAGTATGTGCAAGTAAGGAAGTAAATGTGTTTAGGATTTCGGCTTTTGTTAAAGATAAGAAAATGTTACCGTTGTATATTCTGTTGCACAATGTCAAGACAAGCCTTTGTCAATAATCTGAAAGTACTAGGCATTGGTTGTCAACTTGTACCTTTCAGAATCTGTGTCGCCATGCCATTGGGGCAGTACAGTTCATTGTATCACAGTAAAGGGGACATTGGGACCATTTGTTTTCATTACATTTATATCCTGCTTCTCATGCGTCATGAAAGCCATGGTGGCATACCTGGGGTTCTCAGGTGATCTCCAATCCCGCTACCAGACCCAGCGAAGCTTAGTTTCCACAATGCTGGTGGCTCATGTGCCCTATGGCAATTCCCCAAGCCACCTGCACACTAGAGATAGAGGAGCATTCGCTTCACTGCCTTTGCCAACATTTTACACAGTTTATTTTAACAGTTGCATGAATCCAGCCCTGGAGTGGCTCGATGTGTGTGCTCCTGAGTCTTACTTTGCAACACATATAATCACCAGACACCATGACAATCATGTTTATGCAACGGGATGTTGCTGAGCAAGGCTTCAATCGGAGGAATAGGGAGGGAAGCAATTGCAGTCATTCCCCCTCTCCCTGCAGTCACTAGTGCCTGCCCTCCTAAAATCTATTCTAAAAGGTCCCCCCTCTCGAGCAAATTTAAGGGGGCATGGAGGCTACAGAATGGCCCCAGTGGCTTCCCTACTCTGTTCTGCTGACAAAATCCTTACCACCAGAGCAACACAACTCATGCAAGAGCATAGATAACTATGTTCCACAATGAATTATACCAGAGTGTCATGGATGCCATGATAAAGGTCCCATTTTAAAGAGAAATTAATGAATGAAGCCAATGGAACCAAATCAAAGGAACCCGAATCGCTCATGACATCTGCATTACTTTCAAATAAGGTACATGATCCAGTGACTGTTTTAGTAATAAGATGGTCATTCTAATTTCTATTTGTGTCTTGCTTCTTCTGAGCAATTATATGTTTTGCAACTGAGGTTTGTAGCCCAGTTTCACAGAACATAGATACGTAAATATTTAGCTGTCCTTAAGCCATTAATTCCACCCCCCACATGAGATGCCATGAAATACTGCAAACAGACACTTAACAGCTTATTAAACTGGAAATAACCCCACTTAGGCAAATCTATCTACAATAATAATAATAATAATAATAATAATAATAATAATAAGAAGAAGAAGAAGAAGAAGAAGAAGAAGAAGAAGAAGTTGCTTTTCTCACTGAATGACTCAAAGTGACTTTTATCAAAAGCAATTAAAAACAACCAAGTAAAAAACCTAAAAACATAGCTATACAAGTAAAAGACACAACTAATGTATCATCACTCACTAAAAGAGGCCACCAGGCCACCCTTCAAATTACTGGCCAAAAGCCTGAGGAAATGCTATTTGGCATTCTGTATGACTGAGATGGGTGATAAAGGGAGAAGAAAGGTGGGTAATAAGGAAAGCACTGAAGGCAGGATGACAATTAGGGTAAAATATCCATTGTGGTAACTGCCTCATGAAGAAAACAAAAAGAAGAACCAAGGGAGGAAGAAAAAGAAGGGAGAAATTAGCGAAACCCCCTGGTATATTTATGAGGTAAAGCTTCAGTAAAGTGATAAAGAGAGAGGGTCTTTTTTGTCAGTGGAGGTCATTCCCTCTAACCCTCTGAAGGAAAGAGGATTTTATAATGATAAAAGCAGAACAGAATACGCTCTGTGCACTTTAATGATTTCTTTGCTCCTCACAGATAGGAACTGAAACTCTGTGCTATTAGCCACAAATGGCATTTTGAAATGACTTTTTTTTTTTGGGCAAACCCAAAAGACATTGCTAAGATTTACATGTTCAAATATATGCTGACCTTTTTTCCCCTCTTTCTTTTAGTTCATTTGTCATCAGTATGTAATTGAATCAATATATTTCCTGATCAACCCAAAGATTGAATAAGGTCATGGGAAGCCATGTGTGGACATTAAAAATCATTATTTTACTCAGAATGAGCAGAGATGGCATAGACCATTCAGAGTTCCAAATGAAATTCTATTAGATTCTATTACACTTTTACAATTATAGAGACGTTCCAATATTACAAGGGGAAATGAAGTCATAATAAAAAAGCCCAGAGGTGTATTACAAAGAAATAGGCATACTATTTTTCTAGTTAAAAACTTGATGAAGGGAGCTCTACTACTTTCCAGTTGCTGAGATGTGACCTTGTTCTTTTTCTTACACCCTCCCCACACCAAGACTCAGCTTTCTTTCTCTGCTTACCCTTTTTACCTTTCTTTCGTGGCAGATTTAAAACAGTAGCAACATTAACAACAAAGGATAGTTAAGGATAGCTTACTCTCCAGACCATACTGACCTGTGAGGTGGGGGTTGAGTTGCAGCTGAGCACATAGAGAAGTGATCATTGGATTGCTCTGTTTTGTGGTCAAAATTACTGAGGCGTCCGGAATGAGCTATATGCTTCTTTGCAGGAGACTTGAGGGAGGCTATAGGTTTGGAGTCATGACTGAGATGCCCGCTGAAGAGATGCCTGCTGCAATGTAGATGCATTCAATCTACAGCTGGGCAAGGGCTATATTCCAATGTAAAATGCACACACACACACACACACACACACACACACACACACAGTGGACACAGGTCCCAAGATTAGCCCTTTATCTGTGCATTTTTAAATATTCCAATTTGCACCTGAGTTACTTTGTGCACTTTCTGATTTGTAGTTTGACTGCTGAGCTTCTCTTTATAAAACAAATGTCTGAGTTTCCCCATTCAGTATAACTTTTCCCCCCTCTTTTGGCCAAAGTGGATGAAATGGACAGGCACAAAGTAGATTAACCCAGCTAAATTGTGGATTCACTTTCCTTTGTTATCTGTTATAGGGCAGAGTTTCTCTCTCTCTCTTACATGAAAATAATTAAGAAGTGGCCAAGTGACTTCTTACCTGCACATTTAACAAAAATTACTTTGTAGCTTCACAATAGACTTTCTTTCTGTTGGTTGTATCCTGTGATGGGCCTTTACTCCAATAGGATTTACAATGTAAAGCAGTGCCTGTGGAGCCCTAATGAGCTGTGTTGTTGTTGTTAAAGCAGAGGAACAGGATCTTTTCTTCCAACCACCTCCCCCCCCCACAAACCCTTAAATGAAGTTTCTAGGTTCTGTTAGTTCTGTAAATCCCTTCTCAAAATCTTCCTTACATAACCTTTGAAAACTACATTGTTTTCAATGTCACATGGAAGGGGGAACAAGCTTTCTCCTGCTCTAGAGAGTAGCACTCAAACCAAGGACTTCAAGTTATAAGAAAGGCGATTCCGACTAAACTTTCTAACAGAGCTGATCAACAGTGGAATGGACTCCCTTGGGAGGTTGTGAAATCTCCTTCCTTGGAGGTTTTTAAGCAGAGGTTGGATGAACATCTGCCATGGGTACTTTAGCTGAGATTCCTGCACTGCAGGGGGTTAGACTGGATGACCCTTGGGGCCCCTTCCAGCTCTGCAATCCTATGATTCCTTACAAGTGAAACTGTGAACTTTTTTTTTTTAAATCATTTTAAATTAAATACTTCCAAGTGTATACATTTAAAAATGAGTCTCAGGGAAAGTCTGTAATGGAATTGGTGAGATCACTGGAGGTCAGGGTGGACCTGGGGTTAAAGATGCTGTGAGGAAACAAAATATTACCTCCAAAGAACTGGGAGGAAAAACAAACACTAGAGTACTTCCTGGATAAATGAACCTATAGCAGATACTACAGATTTGGATGTAGTGAGATTTCAAACTCACTTGCATAATCACCCCTGTTTGGAGTCTGCTGAGTAGAATTGAGACATGGCAAGACCTGTGTGAACAGATTCTCACTGCAATTCTCATCCACTGCACCCCACTTCCCAAGGGCCCCCAAACTTAACTTGTGGTAGACAGGTGCAACGGCAGCAGGATCTTAGCCCCCCGTAGAGTGGCTTTGTTCACAAAATAATGGGACTGGGATGCCTAAGTCCTGGAATACCCCACAGATGAGCTGGATGTTTTTGACTTCCCATCAGAAATGAGGTACTCCAATTCAGTTTCCTGCAGGGAGTTCAGAGAGTCGTAGTCCCAGTCGTTACCCATGGAAGAGTGAGAGGGCTTTATGCAGTTTCAAAATGTCTCATTGGCTCTCTCTGAAATTTGAGTAAGAAAAGGCTTAATTGCATACTTTATGAGAAAGTTTTTTTTAAAAAAAGATCAAAACCGTGCTCACAGATAACAGATGCTATTCATGTAACAATGAAAAAGGATTCACTCCCAAACATTAAGGATTCCAATAGTTCCTAGAGAAGTTCTTAAAATAAACTATTTACTGGAAGGTTAAGAGCAGTTTATTGACTTACACTTATGGTCAATTTTAGTGCAATGTTTGTGTTTATTCAGTTGCCAGCCAAAGTGTGTCTTCATTTCTTCCCTCTACAGAATGATGATGATAATAATAATAATAATAATAATAATAATAATAATAACAATAATACTGCTTCCATGTGTCCTTCTCACATTTTTCAACTGATGTTTGCATAATTTGTTATTCTTTGTATGCCAAAAGCATACTTCTCCCTGGACAAATTCTTTTCTGATAAACGATATTCATTTTGTGAAAATGACTAACAATGACATTTCAAAGCTATCCTGGTAGACTCAGTGGTGAACCTTCACCTAATGTGGTACAGCATGCCACATTAGACACCAGAAAACTCCCTCCCCCCTCCGCTGACTTAAGGCCAAGGGAAATATGCTGCCAGGATACCTGCGATTGCTCTTCTGGCATTTTTAAAAAAGAGAAAGGAATTGCAGGATTGGGAAGCAGCAGTGTCAAAGGGAGGGGATGGTTAACTCTTGATCCCCTATTTCTTTCCTGCCCACAGCACCTCTGCCCAGATTCTGCTTCTACCCAGATTCTGAGATCAATGATGGAGGCCCTTCTTCAAGGGCCTCTACCAGGTGAGATGGGGTGGGTGATTGTGAGTAAGAGGCCGTTTTGGTAGTGGCACACTAGCCTGTAGATCTAGCCTGTAGTGAGAGAGGTTTAAGTGGAGTAGGGTGGAATGGAGTGTTGGATGGAGTGAGAATGTGTGTCAGTGAGGGAGGGTCAGTTGAAAAATGAGCGTGCATGGCTGTGAGGGGAGGGGAGGGGATGATAGAGATATGCAGGACCTTACAGCCCAGGCCTATCCCTTGAAGAATTACAGTTCAGGTAGGTCAAGTGGCTAAATGTTAACTATGAAAGGCAATGGGGGAAAGAAACCACAGGCGTGGAGGAAAAATAACTTTAGCGGCATCATGGACAGCAGGACAATTTGATCAGTCCCTGCCCCCTATGGAATATGGAGATTGCAAAATTGATATTCCTTATAGTCCAGCCCCATAGCCCAGACAACTGAGATAATGTACATGGAATACTAAAAAATCTTATATGAACGATAAGGTGATACCCCATTGAGGGATGCTTGTTATTTCTGAGAATGCTAGAATTTTTGTGACTCAGAACTCTCTAAAAGTTCTGCTGCAGCTTCTGTGAGTCTGAAACCTTTGATTTAGCACAGCTCTAAATGCAGCGTGGGCACAGATTTCTAAGATGTGACCTTACTACAAATGATAAATCATTATTGCCAAACCTAATTGCCTCACTAATATGCTCCCACACCTGTCCTAAGTTTTTCCACTTCATTTTTCAACCTGCCATTGACAACAGCTGATCTCATTTCTTCACTGAATTAAAGCTACATTTCACAGAAAACAAAACATTAGCACCTACAGATTCCTTCTCATGCATACGAAAAGCCACCCTAAAAATGGAGGTGGCCGTCCTATTTAAAAGAAGCAGTCAAATCTATAGATAAATCTTAAGGCAGACAATAACCAACCTGTTGGCAACAGCTGAAAGCCTGGAGGTTTTATTGTTTCTATCTAAGAATGGTTAAAGAGGGTATGTGTTTGGAACATAAGAAACTGCTTTGTACATCAGCCCCACTCACCTCACAGAGTGTTTCTTGTGGGGGAGGAAGGGAAAGGAGAATGTTAGCCGCTTTGAGACTCCTTAAAGGGAGTGAAAGGCAGGATATCAAGTCCAAATTCTTCTTCTTCTTCTTCTTCTTCTTCTTCTTCTTCTTCTTCTTCTTCTTCTTCTTCTTGTCAAACCATTAGTCCATCCAGGTTAGTATTATCTCTACTGAGAGAGAGCAGCTCTTCAGGGATTCAGGCAAGTACCCTCCCTAACAACACCTGAAGATACTGGGGGCTGAACTTCTACAGGCAGTGCTTTTTTCTGGGAGTACTCAAGGGTACTTAGTACTGGCATCTTTCCCCCCCTAAAGACAAGCACTGTTAACAGGCAAAGCATTAAAATAAGAAATAGACAGCATACAGCAACATTTGGCTCCAACTGGTTGACGTGAGTAAACTTTTGGAGCAATAAAAACGGAAAAGGGATAATTGCCAAACATATCTATTAAGGCCTTTCATTTTTATCAAAAAACGTACACGAACAATATCTGAAGTGTATAAAATATATCACACTAGTTATCTGTATGAGGAATTGTATAAAGTTTGAAAGTATATTCTACTGGGTGAGAGTGAAAAGAAATCAAACTACACTGGTTCTTAGTTCTGTCACTGACAAGTGTCTGAGGAAGCCCTGGTAGTTCATTTTCTGAAAAGGTCAAAATCATAAAATAATTATTTGCAGAATGGAGACTGGTGTTGGTTTGATGCACTGGAAAAAGCATTGGGCTTGCATTTGGTTGTCTCCTTATCCCACCCCACCACCCAATCCATGAAAATCAGAAATGATTGAAACATTAACTCACATAGGATGTAGTGATGGCCACCAACTTGGACGGCTTTCAGAGGAGATAAGACACTTTTCTGGAGGATAAAGCTATCAATGGCTACTAACCACAGTGGCTGTGCTGTGTCTCCACTATTGGAGACAGCCTGTCTCTGCATATCATTTGCTGGGAATTATAAGTGGGGAGAGTGCTGTTGCACTAAGGTCTTGCTTATGGACTTCCCTTTGGCATCTGGTGGTCACTGTGGGAACAGTATGCTGGACTAGACAAGCCTTGGCCTTACCTTCTTACATTCCTTGCCAAAAATAAAATAAAATACCCAACACAGATCTCTCAGCATTAATGGATGGCCGGGTGGGGTGTTGGTGCTTACCTGACCTCCTGACAGCTGAGTTGCTGCTGCTTACCAGGAGGCAGAGTGAGAGGGGTGAGAAAACAGAGAGGTTGGTATGGTGCAAACACACCAGCAGAGCCAATATGGCATTCCTGCTGGTGCATTTGCACTGCACTGACTTCCCCAACACCTTGCTCCTCCCACTCAGCAGAAAGTCAGGTGTCAGGCGGTCAGGTAAGTGCTAATCCAATCTTTCACTGCCTCAGGATCCTGTGCTTTAGAATGCAGGAAGGGATCTGATGTTTGAATGCTTCTTCACACCAAGAACTCCCTGCCAACAGAATGGTCTCAACTAGCACTCTCCACATGCCAAGGACCTAAGAAGATCCCTGCTGAATCTTCCCTAGCCCAGCATCCTACAATGTTTTCTGCAGTGGCCAATCAGATGTCATTGGGAAGTCCATAAGCAGGATGTGAGGGCTATAGATTTCTCACACTGTTGTTTCCTTGCAATTGGCATTTGGAATCAAAGCTTTCAGAATGGTTTACAAATAAAGCTTGAGCCCCCCATATTTCGTGGCAGTGAATTCCATAATAGCTATGCACTGGGTGAAGAACTACTTCCTTTTGTCTGTCCTCAGTCTTCGGCCAATCAGTTTTGTTGGATGAACTTTGGTTCTGGTATTAAAAGGGAGGAAGAAAGCTTATCTGTATGCAGTTTCTCTGCATACAGATGTTACAAACCTCTAGGAGGTCACCCATGTGTTTCCTTTTTCACACTAATCAGTAACCTTTCCATATGAAATCGCTTTCCAACAAGAAACATTCAAAAACATTGCATCAAAAAAAAGTTTTTCAGAACATTGTTGTGCATTGACTCTTGCCATGTGGTTTTGGCAAGCCATATATCTCATGTAATTTTCTGAAAAAGATACTAGTAAGGTGGATGCAGTCATATGTTATGGGTGTGCACAGAAGGAAAAGTGCTTCAGAATCTGCTTTGGTTGGGTGGCTGCTTTGCTTTGGACAGATTTGGAGAAGATCTGTTTTACTTTGGCTCTGAGGCAGAATCCACCAACTATAGTCCCAACTGACTACAATCAACAAAAAGCTATAACTTTTTATTTTTTGGTAGAATTGGACAAAATTTCAGACATGGTAGCAATGATGTAAGCCAAATTTCAGATGGAGGGGAGGACTGTGAAATTTTTGGTGCCTTATAGTTGCTTAAAGATCTGAGCTTTCTGCATTTGTCTCTCCTCACAGAAACCAGCTTGTGGTTTGGGATGTTGCAGCATTCAATCAAAAATGTAAACAGTAATGGAAATTGCTAATATTCACTTATTGGTCCCATGTCTGGAATGTTAACCAATCTATGAACAATGCTGCATCATATGCAGTGGAGTTTTCTGCTGCTCCAGAGAAGCGGACACGGAGCAATGGATCCAAACTACAAGAAAGAAGATTCCACCTAAACATTAGGAAGAACTTCCTGACAGTAAGAGCTGTTCGACAGTGGAATTTGCTGCCAAGGAGCGTGGTGGAGTCTCCTTCTTTGGAGGTCTTTAAGCAGAAGCTTGACAACCATATGTCAGGAGTGCTCTGATGGTGTTTCCTGCTTGGCAGGGGGTTGGACTCGATGGCCCTTGTGGTCTCTTCCAACTATGATTCTATGATTCTATGAGTTTATGACACTTTATTGAAAATGTGCCCTAATGTAATGCTTGCACACACCTTAACACTGTGCATAACATAGTCACACAAACAGACACCAGACTTGGATATTACTCAGAGATCCACAAATATTTAACTTAGATCAAATGCATCCAGGTCCATAATGGAGGTAAGTTGGAATGAGGTGAAGGGAGGTAAATTACCTTGAGCTTACACTCAAGGCAGAAACAAACAGCATGAGTAAATAAAAATTAGGATGCAAGGGACTGGCTTTTACGAAAGATTGCTCTGGACTGGAATGAAGGTCTCAGAAACAAAGCCCCCACCAACAGTACCACAGCTCTTGCAGAAGGGCTCTGAAAATAGTGGAACAACTTCTGATAGGTTACTTCAGTGTTCCTCCAAAAGCATTTGATAGGTGAGCTCTGGTAAAATCATTTCTGGTTGGAAGCTAGTGCTGTCAGTCACAAAATTACACCTGTCTGCTTCCATTCCCTTTCTTCCCTGCCTGGCATTTCTCTTTTCTAGAGAGCTTAGTGGAGGTTTAGACACATATCTAACTGCTAAGATGCCCCCTCCAGTAAAAGCACAGGATGTCTTCAAACAAGGGGTGATACTCAACTGAATTTTGCTCTGCATAGGCTTGTTGAAATGAATGGACCTAATGTAGTCATGCTCATTAGTTTCAGTGGGTTGGCTCTTAGTAAAACTTAGGTGAATACGAGCCAAGAGCCATTTTGGACACTGTATATCATGACGTGCCCCTGGATAGAATGAGATAACCCACCCCATACATTACACTAAATAACCTTTGAGCCTCTTTCGAGCTGTGCATGTCTCTGTGTTGTCCATGTTAAACAGAAGAGAGGCCTTTTGAAACTAAATATACATTGAATGTTGACTGCATATTTGAATGGGCTACACCAAATGGAATTTTAATATGGTTTTGAAAAACACAACGAGTCAATATTTCTTTTGCCACCTGACAGCCCTGGCTGCCAATTGAGAATGGAAGGGCAAATCTGCCATCAGCTTTGCAAGCCTGTTGAGGTCCAGGCAGAAGCCAAATTATTTGACATCCAAAAACAAGGCACAAATTTTAACCCTGGCCATTTCCTTTAAGCATTGTAACTTGCTATTTCATTTAAATGATGTATGGACACATTTTTCAGTGTTTCAATTTTGTGTGCAAATAGGGTTGAAATGGAAAAACAAAGCAAGTGAAGAGTCAAGATAATTGAAAAAGGAAAGTCCTTACTCCTCCTCTCATGTACATGCGCCTTTTGTGCATTCACACTCAGAATCATAGAACTGTGGAGTCGGAAGGGACCCAGAGGGTCATCTAGTCTAACCCCCTGCAATGCAGGAATCATGCCCACAGCCGTTTTTAAACTGGCATTTTGTCATGAGTAAAGTATGGGAAATCAGTGTGTGTTTCTGTGTGCTCAGAATCCCTCAGAGCAGAAGCCGCAGGTGGGTTCTAACAGAGCGTAAATTATCTCAGACATCAAAAAGGCAACTTTGTTTGGAGGAAATAACTTTCCCTTCTGTGAAGATCTTTGAATTTCCGTGCAAGAGCTGGAGTCAATGAATGGGCCGCAAAGCAATAGGAAGAATAGAGGAATAATTGTGAATTAGGAGCCAAATTATGCTAGGCACAATGAATAAGTTTGACTTTTCTTACTGACAGACATGTATATTAATAGTTGGCACTTATTGAACCAAATATGAATATTCATCTTCATTTATATTTCAAGGCCTTTCATTCCTCAAGGACCACGGTGCTTTTGACCAATTTTCATCCACATTACTAAAATGACAGCTTTCACTCTTGGGCCCTGACAGAGGTCTGCAGAATTCATTGGAGGTCCTGGGAGGAGGGAGCCAGCTCCCGCTCCCAGCTGTCCACAAACACTCATTAAGAGAGGCAAATATCCAGCAGAATCTCTGTGAGAATTTTTAATCACGCAAAGGCTCTGCTAATTAGGTAGCTGATGGGGCATAGAGAGCACAAGGACGAATTCTTTAAACAAAGGACTAGAAACTTTAAGAGCTTTAATTACTTGGGCACAGAGTTCATTTCAGAACTTGGGAGCAAATTATTCTAATAACAATAGGACTAAGTGGCAGGCTGCATTAGTGAGGACTGTGCAGAAAAGTTCAATTTCCTTGGGCTGTCACAACCGTGATTGGAGTCTGCTGAAAACCAAGAGGTTATAAAAACAAACCATATTGTGGAATAGGTTCACTGCAGACAATTAGCTTCCCTGAGTCTTTGTCCGATTCTTCTTTGCTGTAGGTCTAGCATATATATCTCATGGATTGCTTTGTCAGAGCAGTAAAACTTTGCCATTTCCACTGTAAAGCCTCTATTCTGAGGAGTGAAAACTGTCCCCAGACATGAGGAGCAAGATAGAGTGTGTGTATGTGCACGAAAACAGAAAGACAGCCTTTAAAAATAATAGGCTGTACATGTAAGTTCCAAGTTGACTAAGTTGAGCCAGTTCAGGTGTTTCATTTGAGTGATGCTCTGAATCTACGCACAGAGATAATGTGGCCACCTGTCTTCTTCCCCTGTTCTCTGGGACCTTGAGGACCCAACAGGACCCCATAGACATGAGCAGAAACTCAATGCGATTAGGCTGCTTGAGGAATTTGATCTTTCATATTGAATTCCAATATGAACTGACCTGATCTGTGCCTTCCAGACCAATGTGCAGAGTCCATTTGGGTGTCTGCTGGCTTTGACACTTCGCAAATGTTCCAGTGCAGTTGTTAACTCAAATATTAGAGGTGGGTTGTTGTTTTTTTAACTATCAAGTGGTAGATACATTTTGTTAAATAAATTGTTAAATATTTAAAATTCGTATGTTGAGAGAAAATGCATTTAGACATTGCATAGCTCGACGAAGAATGCATTTCAAATAAATACTTAAATCTGTGTTTGTGAATTCTTGTGTGGACTTTGATTAAAAACTGCAGAATGATGTGGTAATGGAATGGACTGGACTTGTAAGTAAACACATGCAGAGGTGAAATGGATTGAAATAGGCTGAACTGTACATCCCTAAATGTGATCGTTTCGGTGAGAATCACATATTTTCCTTCCTAGCATAAGTAGAACCATAGAGTTGGAAGTTCTTTCCTCACTTTCAGATGACCTACTTATTAAGCCTTCAATTTCTTTGCAGAAAGCTTGGTTAAACAATACCAGCTATTTAGTGAGCATTCATCCTGATTTGTTTGCAGGGAGGTTCTAAAACGTTGTGGCAAGCAATTCTTCACCCACACTTTCCAATGTCTTTCCGCATCACTTATCACCAAAAGCGTGATTTTGGGTGGAAGTGGGATTTGTTGTGAAAGAGCTGCAAATCCTGTAATTGCTCAACCTGAATTTCCCAGCGTGTATTGAATCCCACCCCAAAATAATAAGCCTGGAAACATTTTGCCTCTGAATACCAGTTGATGGGAACTGCAGGTGGGCAGCAGTCTGTTGTGTTCATGTCCAGCTTGCAGGCTTCCCACAAGGCATCTGATCAACCAAAGTGAGAACAGGATGCTGGACTAGATGGCCATTGGCCTGATCTAGTATTCTTGTGTTCTTAGGGTGCTTTCAGTTTCTTCCATAAAATATAAAACCATGATACCCAGAAGTATTTTTCTTAACAACAGTTTTCTATGCTAGGGTGAATTTTAAGTCAGGGAGCATTGAAGCATCTGAACTCTCATCTGCAGTCCAAAATGGTAGAACTCATCAATGAAAGCATCATATGAAGTTACTGCTCATCTGATCTAGCTTTATCTCTTACAGTATCACTGCTATCATCACCTGACAAGCTACCAATGGAAATGTACTATATACACATTCAAGAGCTGCGCATATTTATTTTGCTACGCCAGCTTTCTTTCTCAAAGGATTGAAAAGGTGGCATTCAACTGAAAGCAAGCATTAAAACATACTAAAATCAAACAATAACTTACAGTGGTACCTCAGGTTAAGTACTTAATTCGTTCTGGAGGTCTGTACTTAACCTGGAACTGTTCTTAGCCTGAAGCACCACTTTAGCTAATGGGGCCTCCTGCTGCCACCGCACCGCCGGAGCCTGATTTCTGTTCTCATCCTGAAGCAAAGTTCTTAACCTGAAGAACTATTTCTGGGTTAGTGGAGTCTGTAACTTGAAGCGTATGTAACCTGAAGAGTATGTAAACTGAAGCGTATGTAACCTGAAGCGTATGTAACCTGAGGTACCACTGTACTAGATTTTTGTAAACCCCATAAAACAGCAGCAAAGCCACATTAAAAGCTGCATAAATAGACAACCAAAGACCAAAATCCCCCAAATGTCCAATATTCAAGGACTACAGAACTGCAGAATTAAAAGCCTTGCTGGAACAACAACGACAACAATAATTTAAGGACAAGATCCCATTCCACATACTTTCCCCCCTCTTCTGTACATATAATCTGTGTGTAGGAGTTCTCTACCCCTCCCTTCTATCAAAAGCATTCCAGCATCTAGAGAACTATACGCAGGAAAGTTAGTCATACCTAATGATGCACAAAGAAGAGGCATGGAGGCATGGAAGAGGCCTACTGGATCAGACCAAAGGTCCATCTTTTCCAGCTGTTCCTTGCAGTGTCCAAAAGCAGGACACAAGCACAATAACCATTTCCCAATCACGTTCCTTAGCAACTGGTATTCTGAGACATGCTCTGGAGGTAGCGTATAGATATCATGACTACTAGCTATCGACAGCTTTATCTTCTAGGAAATCACCTAAACCTTTCTTAAAACAATCCAGTGGGTGGCTGTCACCCTCATTTTGTGAACGCTGTGTGAATAAGTCCTTCCGCTTTTCTGTCCCGAATCTCCCACCATTCAACATCATGGGATAGCTCTGGGTTCTAGTATTGAAAGGGAGAAGCTTTTCTGCTTTCTCCACATATCTCTAATGGCTCCTCTAATGCTTGCTCCATCTTCCATGTGACATGGTAACTTCATACATATTAAAATTCTGAAGTAGTAGTTGGCAATATGATCAGCACTGGCCCAGTTCTCCAAGCCGTACACAGCAAGCCTGGGCTTTTAACATAAATCTGACACTCATAAGTGTAGCCACCAAACTTTTCCTAGCACTGAAGACGGTTGAGGGGAAAATAAACCTCTGCATTTCTGTGCATCTGGCTACTGTTATTGGTACAGGAGCAGTAAAACCACCACCACCATGATTATATGAGATGTGGAGAAACGCCCCCCAAAGCATTGCGTTGTGGGAATTAAATGTTTGACTGTATTCATCACACTTAAAAACTTGACTGGTGAAAAGAAGGAATGAATAGTGCTGCCTTCTTACCACTCACCACAAACTGTGCACCGCAATTCCTACAGGGCTGAATAGGCACTGCTGGAGATGGTGAGCACAAAGGGTTATTAATCCCACTCCAGCCGGATTGTGTCAGTGGGGTGGGTCAGAATATGGCAATCGGTCAAAGGAGAAGTTCCACAAATAGGCAAAAGGGGACAGGTGAAAATGTGACTGCTGATAATTGAAGGTTAATTATCTTCTGCATACAATTGGTCATCCGGTGTTTTGTGTTGTATAAAAGACAGAAGGAAGCAGGATTTTTCTTTTCTTTTGTAAAATAGTTGGTAGTTGATAAAACATTATTGTTGGAGATAAGCAGTGTCCAGTGCACAGCGGAATGATGAAAAGTACGTGCCAACATGCTCTATATTACTTTATTTACATTTCAAAGCTGGTAATTTACAGAAAAACATTTTCCCTCTGCCGGAGCAGAGAAAGGCATCCTCTCTCCTCTAAAGCACGGAGAGAATCACACTGAACTGCAAAGAACAGTGAAAAACAGGAAACCAGTGTACGTCACATCCAGTCTCCGTTCCCGTGAGAAAACCCAACAGCACTTGACTGTGGAATGTAAACATTGTCTTGTGACAAGCACTTCGCTGCTCAGTGAAGGAAGCAGAAACCAACATCCTCCCCCTTTCTGTGAACATCACTGGGCAGCGTGTTCGTACAATATCAGTACAAACCCAACTTCTGCACATAGGTACAGTGTTGATCCCTTGATACAATCTTGGACAATACATCAGCAGGAATTTCATTACCTGGCATATAGGACACAGTTACGAGTCCCTTCTGAATACGTTCCCTAGCATGTTGCAACTTCAATTGCAAGTGCTTTGTGCTTTGCTTACAACCTTCAGAATTCAGCAAAGCCAAACATGCTTTGTTGTCCTGGTAAACCTGGATTGGACATTTGACAGGAATTTTCATGTCTCTGCACAATTGTAACAACCATTCACAATCCTTAAGTGAATAAGACAGTGCATTCAGTTCAGCTTCACAAGTACTTAAGCTAACTGTTGTTTGCTTCTTGCATGACCAATCAAATAGACCCTGATTGTACTTATAGCAAACTCCAGACGTACTTTTCCTGTCTGTAGTGTCACTTCCAAAACTTGCATCTGCAAATATCTCAAGACCACCAGACTTCTGATTGTTAAATCTCAGTCTGTAATGCATAGTGCCTTTCAAATACCGCGCTATGCGTTTCAGAGCTTTCCAATCCTTAACAGTAGGATTGTTGACTTGTCTGCTTAGCAAATTACAGCTAACAGCAATGTCAGGTCTTGAACATTTGGCAATGAAGTTTAGCTTGCCTAGCACACTTCTGTACAGTGTAGTATCAGAAAGTGCTTCTCCAGTGTCATCTACCTGATAACCTGTTGTCATCGGTGTGTCTACAGGGTTAGCATCCATCAGGTTTAGTTTGCTTAACACATCAGCAATTTTACGTGACTGGTGTACTAGAATGTTACCATCTTGATCTCTCTCTATTTCCAGAGATAGGTAGTTGTTTACCTCACCAAGATCTTTCATGTCAAAGTGCTCTTTCAGTTGAGCTAGGGCGTTATTGTACATTGTGACATCCTTCCAAAAGAATAAAAGATCATCAACATAAAACAAACAATACAGTTTCTTTTGCCCCTCCTCTTTGACAAATACACATGGATCAGCTTTCCCTTGCTTAAAACCTAGAGAAAACAATACTTCAGTGAGTTTTGTGTGCCAACACCGTGCACTTTGTTTGAGACCATAAAGGGACTTCTTCAGAGCACAAACAAATCCCTGTTTTACCTGTACGCCATCAGGTGGAAGCATATAAAGTGATTCATCTAGAGATCCGTACAGAAAAGCTGTATTCACATCATGGTGACTAATGTGTAGATTCTCTTCTGCAGCTAGCTTGAGCATAAGCCTAATGCTCTCATACCTCACGGTGGGTGAGTAGGTCTCGTGATAGTCTTCACCTGGTACCTGTGCAAAACCTCTGGCTACCAATCTGGCTTTGTGTCTGACTATCTTGCCATTTTGATCTGTCTTCGCTTTGAAGACCCATTTGCTTCCAAGCAGTTTCATTCCTGGAACTACTGGAACAAGATCCCATGTTTTGTTCCTTTCCAAGGAATCAAGCTCAGCCTTCATGGCATTTAACCATGGCTCAGCTTCCTTTGAATCCAAATCCTGGATTTCTTGGAAACTTGAAGGTTCAAATACCTTCTTGGAGCTTTTAACAGCTGTTACTGCTATCTTAGCAAATTCATCAGCAAATCTCTTTGGAGGTCTGCCTTTTGTTGCTCTCTGTGACCTACGAATTAGTCTTAAGTCTTCAATACTCTCCTCTTCCTTCTTAGGAGAAAAGTGACCTATTGTGAACAATGGTTCCTCTAATTCTTGATCAGAGCTTTCAGAGGGTCGCATAGAGGCTTTCGCACTCTTGAAATCCTCTGAATCACCCGATTCAGTTTCAGACTCAGAATCAGAACCTTCATCAGTGGGTGTGGGTTGTTGCGGTTGCTTTTGACTATCCTCAGTTTCATCACTGTCATCAGGATAACATTGGAAAATTCCCACATTCTCCCCCCACTTGGCATTGTACTCAACACTTCTTGTGAGCTTAATTGTCTTAGAGTCAGTCATCATTATTCTGTAAGACCCTTTCTGATAACCTAGAAAGATACCATGCAATCCACGCTTGTCTAACTTGGAGTTTTGTGGTGAGTGAACCCACATGTCAGAACCAAAAATTTTCATGTGTTTGATGTATGGCTTCTTGCCAAACATCTTCTCATAGGGGGTACAACCAATCGCTGAAGATAACCTGCGATTATAACTGTAAGTGAAACATGAGAGAGCTTCGGCCCAATAACTCTCTGGAAGATTGGCATCATGCAGCAAGGTTTTTAACCCTTGAAGCAATGTCTGATTTGCTCGTTCCGCAAGTCCATTCTGCCATGGCGAGCGAGGACTAGACAAATCGTGTTGAATTCCTTTCTCAGTCAGAAAAGCTTCAAACTGCTGAGAAGTGAATTCTCCCCCGCGATCACTGAAAAGAGTCTTTACCTTCTTTCCATGCACATTTCCCAACCAAGCACAGAATTCCTTGAACCTTGGAAAAGCCTCTGATTTCTGCTTGAGATTGTACACATAAATATACCTGGAAAATGCATCAATGAGAACCATGAAGTACCTGTTTCCACCCAAAGAGGGCGCTAGTGGTCCAACCAAATCAGCATGAATAACCTGGTATGGTTCTGTAGCTTGCCTACTAGACACCTTACCTTTCGCAGCCATTTTTACCTTGTTTGCTGCGCATGCCTTGCACTTCATGTGGTACCTGCAGGGTTTAATAGTCATACCTTCAACCAAGGCAGGCATTTTAGATACTGCCTCAAAATGCAAATGACCAAATTTTCGATGAAAATCATGAATACATTCTGCATGCAAACTTTTGTTAGAACCTGCAATGCAACAAGTGTCATCCTGCACAACATCATCAAAATACAAAACATACAAACGATCAACATATTCAGCATGCAATACATAATCATTTTTCTTTGTGATGATGCACCTTTTGTTCTTAAAGGAAACGTCAATTTTCCGCTCATTCAGCTGTCCAACGCTGAGCAGATTATGCTTAGCTTCTGGCACATAAAGCACATCCTGTATCGATAAGTCCAAACTGTGAAGAACAACAGTTCCGTAGCCTTTACTGGGAATTGTGTGGTCATCCGCCTGGTGAATCGCACCTTCCTGCGGTGTAAAAGACACGAACAGTCGCTTATCGTTGCACATGTGATGCGTTGCAGCCGAATCAACAACGAAGAAAGATCTAGACGTCTTCTGGACCTCTGCAACCTTTGGAGTGAAGCGTGAGACCATTGCCTTGTGCTGCGTTGTCCTGGACACCGGACCTTTGCCTTTGCCTCGGCCTTTTCCACGCGATGAGCTTTCGCTGCGCTGCTCTGTCTTGGCCCTGGGATATCTGCATTCCCTCTTCATATGGCCTAGACGTCCACACGTGTAGCATTTCACTGCCTTCAAAGCTTTGGCGCCATCTGGTGGTTCCACTGCACTATGGGATGACGTCTGTGAAGTCTCCCCCTTGCCCATGCAGCTATCACCCTGGCGGTCTGCTTCATTCTGAATCATGGCAGTATCACAGGCTACTGTGAGTTGAGCATTTGGCTGATTGGCATCAAATTCCCCACTTGCCTCATCCAGCCTTCTGCAGCTAGCCATCATGACTTTGGCATTAGCCTTCTGCGTCATCTCTGCTGCTTTAAATCAGGCTGCTTCATACAAGCTGTGTCTGTGCTGCTTCATTCCAAAAGCAAATTCAAAAGTACTTTCGATTTCCAGCCTCTGCCTGTGAGCCTGTGCCTTTCTGCTTTACTGCTTTGCTTATCTGCAGCTGCTTCAAACCGCATTCCAAAGGCAAGGTCAAAAGTGAAAGTTCTCTCTGCTGTCTTAAATTCATGCTGCGACACTGCTGCAGCTGCTTTACTTTCGATTTCCCCCAGCATAGGAAAAATTTATCCTTCTAGCCTTTTGCCTGTGCCACGGCAAAACCGGCTATAAAAGTTCAAAGTCCAGCCATAAAGCCATTAATTAGAAGCTGGCAGGCTGCCCGGAGCTATAGCACATACCTCATCAAATCATCTTGACGCGCAGAGATATCGTCCGATCCGGCCCTCTGCATTCCGATCCTTTGCCGGCACTCCAATTCTTTGCTCCTTTGTTCCTTTGCCAGGAGCCCGACTTCTGGAGTCCATTCTCAAAACACTGCGTTTTTCTGGGCCCATAACCATATGTTGGAGATAAGCAGTGTCCAGTGCACAGCGGAATGATGAAAAGTACGTGCCAACATGCTCTATATTACTTTATTTACATTTCAAAGCTGGTAATTTACAGAAAAACATTTTCCCTCTGCCGGAGCAGAGAAAGGCATCCTCTCTCCTCTAAAGCACGGAGAGAATCACACTGAACTGCAAAGAACAGTGAAAAACAGGAAACCAGTGTACGTCACATCCAGTCTCCGTTCCCGTGAGAAAACCCAACAGCACTTGACTGTGGAATGTAAACATTGTCTTGTGACAAGCACTTCGCTGCTCAGTGAAGGAAGCAGAAACCAACAGGAAGCAGGATTTTTCTTTTCTTTTGTAAAATAGTTGGTAGTTGATAAAACATTATGGGACAGTTTAAACTTAGCCAAACATTAAAGTTGTTGTTGTTGTGGATAATAATTATATTTATAATCATAATAATTAATAATAATATTTATTACTTATACCCCACCCATCTCACTAGGTTGGCCCAGCCACTCTGGGCAGCTCCCGACATAATGAAAACACAGCAAATGTCAAACATTAAAAACTTTCCAATACAGGGCTGCCTTGAGATGTTTTCAGAAAGTTTTTTAGTTTTTGACATCTGATGTAAAGGCATTCCACAGGGTGGGTGCCACTACTGAGAAGGCCCTCTGTCTGGTTCCCTGTAACTTCACTTCTCACAGTAAGGGAACTGCCAGAAGGCCCTCAGAGGTGGAACTTGGTGTCTGGCCTGGACCATGGGGGTGGAGATGCTCCTTCAGGTATACAGGGCCAAGGCTGTTTAGGGCTTTAAAAGTTAGCACTTAATTTGCTTCCAGTGTTTCTTCACATTGTTGTGTGTCTGATATTACAGATCCACTTTTAAAAATGTGAGGCACTGAGGAGACAGCAGGGATGTCCTTGGGTTCGAAGTGTTTGGAATGGAATTGCCTGACAGAGAAATACATAACCTGCATAAAGTGGCCCATATTATTTTGTTCTTTATTAATTAGTATAAAATGCATGCTAATAAATTTCCTTAGAGTAGCGTTCTAACATCACAATATCCATGGGAGGATCTGCCGTTTCTATTAATGTTGACCACTCTGATTCTGAATAATAATGTGATGTGTCTATGAATACTAAGAAAAATATAAGGAGAGCTTAGGGTATAGGGCCCACAGTACACAGCCCATAGTTGAACTATGGAATTCTTTGCCCCAAGATATAGTAATGGACACCAGTTTGGATGGACTAGACAGATTCCTGGAATATAAGGCTATCAATGGCTGGGAGCCATGATGGCTATGTATGATCTCCAGTACTGGGGAACAAAGGTGGGGGGAAACTACTGCACTTATGCCCTGATAGTGTGCTTCCCAGAGGCATCTTCTGGGTCTTGGTGGGAAACTAGATGTTCAGTCCGACAGTAAAATTATGGGCTGCTTATCTGGCCCCATCCTGTCTAAACATCTCTGATAGTCTTATGTTTTATTTTTGCTAATATACTCATTTTTGCTAATATACACATTTACACAATCCTGTATCAGGAATTTTTTTAATGTCTAATGTTTTACAATTTTAATGTGCTGTAAGCAAGCCAGAGTGGCTGTGGAAACCCAGCCAAATGGATGGGGTAAAAATAATAAAATTATTATTATTATTATTATTATTATTATTATTATTATTATTATTATATTTTGGCTAATATACACATTGCAAAACAATGTACCCTGGCATAAATACTTTTTGTGCATGCCCATGCTCACTGGTATGGAGTACAGTGACTTCTTTCTTCCCTGCCCATGGTAGCCATTTTGTTCTTGCGCCCATGGCGTGCTTATCAAGATACGAGTACCCACATCACCTTTCCCCACCTCCTCAATGCACTACCTAATCTAATGCATTTTTGCATGTTGCTTACACTAACAAATGCATTTCTATACACACTTCATCCCAGCACATTCATCTCTCTACACATCACTTGGCAGGAGAACTGCATTGCAAAGTTCGGAGAAGTGCGAATTTGAAAGCATGGCTGCGTTTCAGTTCCTGCATTGTTTCATAAAGTGTGAGTTAGATAGATTCACCTTTAAATGTGAACTGAATTGAATGTCTCTCCCATCTATACCCTGGGCTAGGGGCTACGTTTTGTCTTGTGCTTCATGAAAGGCAAACTTTACCTTTTCCTATTACTGACATATCACTAGGAAAATGTGATCATGTTTATTTTAGTCTAGGATAGAAAATGTGTTTTGGGTGTCTTCTCTTCCCACCTCCTTTCCCAGCCTTTCCTGATCTCTCTCATACGTGTCTTTTTTTTTTTTTTTGAAAAGCACTTAAGGCACTTAAGTTTCCAATATTCCAACCTGCTTTTCTTCAGAAGATTTTTAGATTATTTGGGGGGGAGTGGGAGGAAATGTAATTTGGTACTATATTTGTACTTCACTCCATTTCCCCCTCCTCATCCCTCCGATTCTCTTAATCCATTCTCATGTCTAGCCTTGGACATGTAGGACATAAAGAAGGAAAATACATTTGCCATGTAATTATGATATAGTTCATGGGTTTTTATATCTTTATTTTATCATGGTAAAGCTGTTCTTCAATACCTGTGGTGGAGAAAAAGTATGAGCTAAAAAGTATTATGACAGAAAAATGGGTCCTTTCCTGTAAGAAACTATGAAACTTAAATTATGTGAATATCGATTGTTTATAGTACCTAGCCCTTCTGTGCTCAAAGGGCCATCAGAAGAGGTGTTGGTATTAAACTAGCAGCACACCTGTGTTTTCCTTCATTGGCCATTTCAATCAACATACCTCTTCACACATTAGATGTTTACACCTGAGATTTTAAAGCTTGCCTTTAAATATTTCAATTGTAAATGTGATGAAGAGGTCGATAACTTTGGCTCCCTGTAACACTGGGGGCAAAACTCTTTTTCTTTTCTTTTTTGAGCTACGAAAAAAGCTAAGTGCCTTCAAAGGTGGCATAATCTTTATTTGGCTGCTCATTTTAAATGTATGTAAGCAAATATGTCAGAGGAAGCCATGCCTCCTCCAGCACATCCCTTAAATTGTGTTAACAGCACTTCAGGAGTTTGCAGGTGACATTTTGAAGCAAAGAGCCTCCTCTACTCCTTGGAGGCTCCTCGTGTGAGTTAGAACACGTCTTACTCCATTTTGAATCTTGCTTGGATCTGCTACCCTGTAAGCAGACACCTGGTAGTAAGCGCTATGGGAAGCGATATGGGATCGTTCCGTCCAGCAATCAGAAAAGCTTGTGTGGATGAAACACTTGCCATAGTGCTACACTAAATTCCGTCCCAAATTTCTACAGGTGTACCACAAAAGTGCTACTACCCATTTGCTTCAAGGATGGGGAGATCTGTGGCCCTCCAGGTGTCGCTCAATTCTAACTCCCCTCACACCCATCCGGTATGGATGATGGTCAGGAATGAAGGCAGTTGTCATCTAAGAAGAACGCACAGGATGGTTGGAAAGATAAATAAGTTTAGCTATATGAAACACCTTGTACGGGTGCTGTAAGAGTAAACAACAACTAGGACCAATGTGAATTGCATGGTTCCACTTCTGTTGCCAAGGAGTCATGGACCTTTGTGACTGAGATTTGTTTGATTCACCACTCACAAACTACATGCATTTACAAGTGTTGGCTAAGGCTGTTATACACTGAACCTTTGAGCTTGATGCAGACTTGTTGTATTGTTCCTGTACTTGCTGCTTAGCAATATCAACTTACGTCCCTTTATTACCTGACCTCTATTCAGTTCTTCTGATGTCGATTGGCATCTGCAGTGGATAGCTTCCATTGATGCTGAATCACTTGGTTTTGCATGTTGAAATGACCTGTTATAGTTAAACAATCAGTCAAACAGATTGATTGTTGGTCAATGGAGATGGAAGAGAATGAATTAGTGGGTAGGTCTGCAGGATTTGAAAACTACGCGAGGAGTTGTACATTCAGGAGTTTCTTTCTGTGGTGTTAGGTCAACTATCAAATCTAGATGTAACACAAAACCACCACTTAGGCCCATTCTCAGTTGTCTGCCCTAATAGAAGCTGGGCCAGAGCCCCAGCTTACCTGGGGGAAAAGGTTAATGACTTGCAAACGGAGATAAATTTGAAAGGATACAAACTCTGATATACATCCCAGACATTAGGACCAGTAGGAGCAGGAGTTCAGCTTGAATTTCCACTCCAGTAGTATCCTTGAGTGCCTTTACTCTCTTTCATATAATTGAGTGGCTCTCATTCATCTATATAGGGGGAATCTTCATTCCAGATGGAATCTTCATATTGCACTCCATAATGTTAATTAAGATAGCAAAAGTGATTTCTATATCTATCACTGTTACCTTTCTCACCATGTGTTGTAAGGTTTGCAGAGATTTCTCACAAAGGGGTTTAGAAGTGTAGACTAGGATTACATATTCTTACAACATCATCTGTTGGTTGCAGTACTTTCTGCTAGTTTAAATTGACCTCTTCAAGACAATTCTCACGTAGGCACTGATACACACACACACACACACACACACACACACACACACACAATGTCTTGAAAGCACATATGGAAACATTTGTCAAGTTTTACATCAAATCTTCTACTGAAACTGTTCATTCATCATGGTCAACCTTGTCTAGGGAGGGGATCTATAACAACTGAAGCAAAATCATTAATTCTGACCTGTTCATATCTGTGTATTCCAAGAAGCTTCAGCACCTGAAGAATGAAGAAAAGCAGTTGCTTTATGCAAATAACAGCCAAAGCACCCTCAATATGCAACATGGCACATAGAGGCCTCATGCAGGCCACAGCTGAGATTACTTTGGGTTTTAACTGAAAGAGACACTGCTGTTGTCTATGACCAGCTTAAGCACAAGTCTCTTAACCAAGGATGTTTGCCACATCCTATGAGTATCCTGTGAGAATAGAACAAAAGGAAAACATACAATTACAATTAAAGTGCAATAAGCAAAACTAAAAGTGGTCCTGTATTAAATCCCATGAAACCTGGTAATAAAATCCCCACCCACAATTCCTAGAAATCCCCGGGAAGAGGGATTGTTAAAGCACTCTGAGAAGTGTAGCTCCATGAGGGAAATAGGGGTCTCCCAACAACTAACACCCTTGAAAAACTACACTTTCCATGATTCCTTGGGGGAAGACTTTACTGGTTAAAGGGATATTATAGTGCTTTAAATCTATGGTGTGGATTTGGTCCTCTAGGCTAAACATTAAGAAGAACTTCCAGATGTTAAAAGCTGTTCAACAGACTTCCTTAGAAGGTGGAGGACTCTTAGACGTTTTTAAGCACAGGTAGGATGACTACCTTAAGGAAATCAGCCCTGAGTGCTCACTGGAAGGACCAATCCTGAAGCTTAGGCTCCAATACTCTGGCCACCTCATGAGAAGAGAAGACTCCCTGGAAAAGACCCTGATGTTGGGAAAGATTGAAGGCACAAGGAGAAGGGGACGACAGAGGACGAGATGGTTGGACAGTGTTCTCGAAGCTACAAACATGAGTTTGACCAAGCTGCGGGAGGCAGTGGAAGACAGGAGTTCCTGGCGTGCTCTGGTCCATGGGGTCACGAAGAGTCAGACACGACTAAACAACAAAGGATGTTTAGTCAACCTTTCTCAACCTTTGAGAAACGCTGCAGCTGTGGATTTTCTGCATTGGCAGGAGGTTGGCCTAGATGACCTTTGGAGTCCCTTCTAGTTCTATGATTCCATGTACAAAGGAGGTCTATATAATGTTGGAGACTAGTTGCCTTTAGGTTCTTTTGACATGTTATACTGGGCAGAACTATAAATTGATGGCAGTATCTCTCTTAGCAAAATATCACTTTCCTGCTTTACTGTGTGTCAACATTCCCAGTCAGAAACTAAATCGTACAGAAACCTTTCTGAGGAAACTATTTCAGTGGCTGTCTCCTCTTCCCTCGCTCCAGCCCTTGCAACCAAGAACATCATATCACTTGATGGCCACAGGCATTTTTAAAAACAGAACATAAAAATGATCAGTTGTGGAATTAGGATAGAGTTGTCATCGATTTAGATACAATTATGCGTCAAATAGGTTTGATACAAATGCACACACTTCATAGGAGCCCTTGGTTATAATACTAGTTTATCCTTGCCTAATTTTCTAAGCAGGCTGCAGAGAGAGAGAGAGAGGGAGAGGGAGTTTAATGGAGAAGCAACACTACTGTACTTAAACTATAAAAGTAAATAAAATGCCAGAATCTCATTGGCTTCATCGACTGTCACATTTGTGAAGCTTGTACTACATGTCATTTTCTGTTCATTTTAAGCAAAGGTAATAATACTTCCTACACACTTTACTGTGTATGTGACACCCACATTATTTAATGCAAAGATACTTCACAGTTACTGACAGGTGATCAAAGACAAGCCCCCCCCTCTATTTCAGAAATATTCTTGATGTTGAGAAATGGACACATTACCAGAAATTCATTTCAGGCATTTCCACTTCTTTTCCATGCCTTTCTAGATAGAGAGATGGCTTTGTGACTAAACCAGTTCCAGTTAGTGTTCAGGGACTGGCTGGATGCTGAGTGGTGGCTGGGTGGGCACTGGGAGAAGGGGTGAGACTGGCTTGGAAGAAGGGATCAGTGTTCGGGGAGAGCCTATAACAGCCAGGAGACAAGAGTCAAGAGTCAAGAGTCAACAGCTGCAGGAGGATGGAAAGATAGGTCAGGCTGCTCCTCCTCCTGACCCCACCTGCTCCACTGTCTCCTAGGACCAGAAGAGGATTAAAATGAGAGCAGCAGAAACAGGTGCACCTGCATGTGTGCAGCTTGGGTTGGGGAGATACACAAGCAGAGGTTGTGGGAGGGGCCTCTCTGTGGCGGCAACTGCTGCATCGGGTGCACATCATATAAGCCCTTTTCTGATCCATTTAGATTCACTTTGGAGTTGGTTAAACATTAGCTGCTTTGAAAGGGCAACTGTGAGGGAAATAATTGACAAGCAACATATTGCTGAACAAAAAGTAGGGAAGAAGAAAATATAAAAAAAAAGTTATTAGCTTTAATTTTTTCCAGATTATATATATTCAAATTGTTTGATTGGCTACATTGTCTCTATACTTTATCTATATCTTCTGATTTGTTCTTTGTATCCGAAGTCCCAGCATGTGATGGCTTTTGTTTCACACATCAACTGACAAGTAAGGTTGATTTGATTCCTCCACTTGTCCCTGATGCAGATCTCTTCACTCACTCCTTCTTCCTTGGCAGGGGACAGCACCATTTTGTGATTCACCTCAGGTGCCAAAATGAGTTGTTGGGCCAGCCATTCAGGTTGGGACCCCACACCCAAGAGGTGTACATAACAGACTTTTACACCAACTACTCATGCGAGAGAATATATATATTCCTTTTCTGTTAGAAAGGCCTCTTCCTCAGAAAACCTAAGAACAATCTGCAGCTAGATTTGCCACCTTCGACTCCTTTGGATGAAAATGTGGGGTCGAAATCTAATGAGACTAATACTATTATATTTGGTGGCTTCTTGTTCCTATCTTCTTAATCTGTTTTTGTACTTGCCTTCTGAAGGTTTTGGGAGGGCCCATAGTTTGGTAGTGCCCATCTTTCCCCACACTAAGTAAAGGTAAAGGGACCCCTGACCATTAGGTCCAGTCTTGGCCGACTCTGGGGTCGCGGCACTCATCTCACTTTATTGGCCGAGGGAGCCGGCGTACAGCTTCTGGGTCATGTGGCCAGCATGACTAAGCCACTTCTGGCGAACCAGACCAGCGCACGGAAACGTCGTTTACCTTCCCGCTGGAGCGGTACCTATTTATCTACTTGCACTTTGACGTGCTTTCAAACTGCTAGGTTCGCAGGAGCTGGGACTGAGCAACGGGAGCTCACCCCGTCATGGGGATTCGAACCGCCGACCTTCTGATCGGCAAGTCCTAGGCTCTGTGGTTTAACCCACAGCGCCACCTTTTCCCCACACTAGCTTTCTGTTTAAAGAGTTCTGCACCATTAGAAGTGCCATCTTCTTACGAGGGTTGAGGGGGTCCGTGAACAATGCTGTTCAACGCCACAACATCATGCGCAAGGAGCCGGGGTGGGTGGAGCTGAATGCCCCCTGAATATTGAGGGGGCTCATCCCCTCTAAAAATATTTTGTGAGGGCCAGAACTGCCTTGGCCCCTAGAAGTTGGTGCACCTGTGTACCATACAGGATTCGAGAAGACCCCAGAGGTGATAGGAGATGCTGGACTTTGGTCTCCTTAGAACTGGAGCCAGTCCTGCACACATGCACAAAAGCCATGTGAGTCCTGTGCACTTGACTCTTCTACAGTTAATGACTGACAACTGAATGTGTGAACTGACTTTATGGAAAAGCATCACAGCTGAGGTGATAAGATAGTTCTGCCTGTTGTGTTATAGCTGTGATGGCCAATTAGCACATGCAAATCATCCCTTGATGTCAGAGTCAAAAAGTGATGAATCTTGGCCTTCATAATTTCCACAAGTACTGTGACAATATATTCATCCACTGGCATAGAAAAGTAGAAATAACTGCCATTTAGGAAAAAATTAATATTTTAAATCTCATTAAATCTTTAACATTCCATGGATAGGCTACTTTAATATGAATTGTAGCTTATCATGATATCCTTTTTTTTTAATTGAATAGTTCATAGTAAATGGGTACAGTGTGATAGGAAGCTCCCCAGGGTAAATTTTGCTGAAATATAAATGGGAGCTTCCCAGGACCACTGTCATGTTTTTTTGCACAACTGCAATAAATACACTGATACCTAATATTTATATAGAGTTGTTGAGCATACAAAACATATCATATCTTGGTACAATCATTACAACAACTCTGTAAGGTAGGACATTGTTATTATCATTCCCATATTAGAGATGGTAGGTGGGAGAGTGTGGCTCAGGCCAGGATCAAACTAGAAGTGATGTTGGGAGATCTGTGAAGAGGTTCTCCTGCATTTTAAAAACTTCTTTAATAGGTGATGTGGCAGGGCTCAGGTGGCGGTTAGGCATTGGAAAAATGTGTTGTGGTGTCGAAGAGCTAGGTGTGGCCATCGCCTATGCCTTCAATTTTTGGGTATTCCGTTAAAGAAATCTGGCGGTCGTGTATTCTGTCCGATGCCTGCTTGGCGGGAGGCCATGGCACGACCCTCGGTGACATCAGGGGAGAGCCTATAGTTGGATTAGCATCAACAGGCTCCACCTACTGGCGAATAAACCCTCCTTGCTTTAGACATCCAATGCCTAAGCCAATACCTTTTCACTGCTGTAATCAATAAAGTTGTGGCCTTTTCTTGCCCAGCCCATTAACCTTATATCACGTGTCCTTGTGTATTCATTCCACATTGCGGGGGTCGGGCCCTCGAACCACAACATGTGTATTTTGATACATCTAAGCCACATAGAACTTGGTTGCAACAACTGGAGAAGAGCAAAATAGAGTGGATAACTAAATAACCTGATCCATAACCTCGTTTCTTCACTGAGTATACTGCAGACTGCATCTAGATTAGGGTGTGTCTGCCACTAACAGGATTTTAAAACCACAGGATTTCCTAGCCGCACATTCCTTGCATGTTTTGTTGACCTGCAGAAGCAAGTTTCAAACTGATTTATGGCATAGTAGTTTTACCACTATGTTATCCCAGATCCACTGAATTCTGTGGGGCATGTGAAGGAAAGTGTCCCAGCGAATTTTTTCTGACTGTTAAGATTTAAGAAGTGCTACAGAAGCTAAAATGTCTAACTGTTTACCAGCTATATTACCTTAGAAATAAGACATTTTCTTTTCTTCAACTTCTCCCAGCATACAGGGGTCCAGCCTGGACTATTTTGGTATCTAAGTTTGCTGTAGAGGTGCAGTAGTTAAATTATTAGATATTAAATGACAATAATTAGCCCATTAGGATGATTAATGCTTATTCAGGACATTTTAATTTGCATGCTAGAAGCGTGTGTGGGACAGCTAATTTGAATTTATGCCAACTGGAGTATTTAGTTTTCATATACGACATTTGTTTGGCTTCCCAGCGTGGAATAATTGACAAGAGTAATCATAGCCAGGGAGTGAGGTCAGCAAATTTTCTTTTCTCTCTGTGATGTGTTACTTAGTGAGGAAATTGCCAAAAAAAAAAAAAAGTTTGCTTGCATTAAAGAAGGCTAGGAAGGATTTCCGAATTATATTTAATGGAACATTAGCCAAGACGCATCTTCTGTCACTCTCTCATCCAGGTGAAAGCCATCTGTCGTCGGCTGATAGTGTGTCTTCCTGCTGCAAAATGAAGATGGAAGCAAGGTCATTTGTCTGCATCTTGTGATCAGGGATGTATTTGTATATTTATATACTGATTTATGAAAATCAATTAAACAATCATTAAACCACTGGACCTGAACCATATGTACAATGCAAATGATACAAGAGTTTTGTGAACATAAACACCACTGGTGTGAAGTTCTTCAGTGACAGGTCATTTCCTCTCTTGTGAATTAGATGTAGTCACGCACTGTATTCCTTGAAGACCGGCAGGCTCAGAGCCACATCTTTAAATGAGCATGATGTCTTTCCAAGAGATACTTGCATCAGAGCGCTGGTTCATTATATAAAAACAGTAATGGACGTAGCTTCATGACTAGCTGATGCTAGTTCACTGTTTCCCCCTTTGGAAAGCTGAGACCAATCTGACCGAACACAGGTGAGAACACCTTATTGTGTCTATCATGTGAAGATGATGGTAGTGAAGAAAGTCTACAACCATCACATCTTCAAGTAGCCATCCTGTGGAGCTCTTCTGGGTGGTGAATGGTATTTGGAAATCTGGCTGGAAGGGCAAGGTGCTGTACCATATGACTCCTGTGTCATAGGTTTGCCAGGTACTTTGAGGATAAAGTAGCTTTGATCCATGTAGTATTAGATGTGATGGTTAGAGTGAGTCCGGGGTGTGTGTGTCCAGATTGCCATTTAGTCATGTTATATTGCATAAGTTTCAGCTGTTGCAGCATGAGGATGCGGGCAAACTGCTTGAAGTATGCAGCCTACTACATGTGCTCTTGACCCTTGTCCATCCTGGCTTATAAAAGTTAGAAGAAAGATGGACTTTGCGGATGGATAAGAACTTGTATCAGGCTCTCCCCCTGATTAAGAACAACTCCCTGGACCAAGACCAGTTGCCTTTGGGGGCAACTACTTGAGAGGGGTGGCTGTTCAAGGCATGCTTGGAGGGTATGAATTATTTAGGCCAGAGGTTCCCAAACTCTTGTCCATGGACCACAACCAGTTATTTGTGAGCTTCATTTAGGTGGTCTGCAAAAATACAATTAAAAATCATACATCATCTAGCACAGTGTGTTACAATTGCTACAATAGGCAGAAAAATTAGCAACTGGTCCACCGAGACCCTCGGCAATTTTCAAGTGGTCCAATTTGGAATAAAGTTTGGGAATCACTAATTTGGGCCAATTTGAATCTGGCTTCAGGCTCAGGTACAGAACCTTGTCATCCTGATTGATTACCTTTGTCAGAAAAGATATAGAGGAGTGCAAGCCGTTGATTCTATTTGACATCTCAGCGGTTTTGCATGCCATTGACAATGGTATCATCCTGGAGTGGCTCACAGAGTTGGTGAAATTGTTCTGGAAGGCTGCAAACACTGTACAGGTAGTCAAAATAACCCTGAAACTAACTGGTAGCTGCTGCAAGAATGAGCCCACAAATGTTTATGAACTTGCTTTTATATGTTCCAATTGACTCGCTTTGGTGTTGGGCTTGGGATGCTGGGCTCTTGGCCCAGAGAGGAGAACTATCAGTAAGATTTAGGTATTTGCCACCTATGCCCTCCTCAGTCAGATGGAGCGATGGGAGGTTCTGGCCAAACTGGTGCATGTCGTCTTTTATATAAGTAATGCTTAACATATTAGTATTTTGTGGACAAGTCACTACTGTGGTGTCTTAGTTGCATCTGTAATGTTTTGTAAGTTTACACATTTAATTAAGCACTAGAACTGGCCAACATTGACATCCTGCTTTGATATCCTCTGCATCAAATTCACACAGGCTCTCCTTTGGACCTGTGGATCAGAACAGTGGGGAGTTGGAGGTGCCACATTGATGAATCTCACCCTTCTCCAAAGAGCTTACAGTGGTGCACATTGTTCTCTCTCTCCCCACTCAGTTAATTCCCACAACAACCTTGTGAAGTAGATTAGGCCTAGAGGCTGTGAAGTTACTCAGTGAACGTCACGGGATAGTGAGGATTTGAATCCTGGTCTTCCAGGTCCTAGTCTGACACTCTAACTGTTCAACCCAATTAGAATTATTCTGCAGGGCTCCATATGACTCAGTCTTATCCTGTATGCTCTTTAGCATCGTTTTGAGCTGCTGGAAGGTATTGTCAAGAGATTATGACATCAAACACTATTTCTCTCTCCCATCATGTGAAGTGGGTCAGGTGTCAGACCAGTGTCTGTAGGCAGTACTGTACTATGTGTGCCCTTATGGGAGGATGAGGGTTTTTTTAAACACAAATACTTTTTAAAAAATCACTTGCTTATATATTGTTGATTATATGTGTGGCATGGTGTTTCTATTTTATGAGGTTTTAGGTTATGTATCTCTACCCTAGTGCCGGGCGGATTAAAAATAAATATATAAACTGCTGCTGTAGACAATACAGACCAAAGATCTGAGCCGGTATAAGGTTGTTTATCACCTTGAATGTAGAAGAGGGAATTTCCTCAGGTGTTGTTTGGTGGAGTCAGTACTGTGACTTCAGCTCAGCTAGACCCACATCTGTTGGTTGCTGGTAACCAGCTGGATAGAAGAAATACCATCAACCAACATCAATATGCTGAAAGAGATTGGTTGGAGATGATGGGCAGGATCCAGGCTCAATGGTTGGTTGAGTGAGGGAAAAGCGGTCCTTGCTCTAGAAATCAAAAGCAGCCTCCTAGTGGTGGAGGAAAAAGAATCAAACATAGACTAAGCCCTTCCTCGTGACTAGAGAATATCTCCGTTGGCAAACCCTAGAGAAAGGAGGCCAGGGCTGTTGACTAAGAAAGGCAGGATTATACTGAAATCATGTGCAATATCTGTGCAGAAGTGACTCTACGACTTGCTGTTGCCATTGGTTCTTATTAATTTTTGTTGAGGAAATTTGCCCCCACATTTAACTCCGTGTAGTGCTGTAGTCTGAGTAGAATAAAATTTACAGAAAAAAAATATCTATGTGGCTACTCAAAAGTGCATCTCATTGGTTTCAATGGGGCTTACTCTCAGGTTGCAGCTTTCAATGTTCTTTTTCAGACTTTGAGGCTTTGAGAGTGGTATCTATAGTGCTGATTTTTTTTTTTAAAAAAATTAATGCTGGGCCTTAGTTTTAGGGAAGAGAATGACTAATTCCTAAAGGAAGCAGAGAAAACTCCTTCACATGGTTTGTGTAGGCCTTAAGCTCTGGGGAGCTCTGACCCCATTTAAAGGCTGAAAATGCTTGAAAATTTGAAGTTGAAACTATTACGGCTTCAGATCTGCCAGTGTATTAATGGCATTTCTGGTCTGGCAGTTTGTTAAGGAGTCAAGATTTTATTTTATTTTTTTAAAAAATGATCCTCTTTCTCATGGCTTTGTGGTTTGCAACATTCTATTGCTTGCCTTGAAAATGCAGCAGAAAAGTCTGTTGTTGTTTGGGCTTGGTCTGATACCATTCATTCGCTCCAGGGGAAAAAAATGAAGAAGAAAAGAAAACACCCCGAAGAAAAGGCTTCAATGCTTTGAATGGAGGGGGTCTGATTGATAAGCTAGTTTCAGCCAAACCTGCTTTTGCTAATTGTCTTTCAAATGCCCTCATTAATCAAACTGAGGAGTAACTCTGACGGGAGGGCTGTCAGTGTTTTCATGATTTCCTACCTCTCACCTCACAGTGTGAAGCCTGGCTGCCTACCCAAATCATGGCCTTTAAAGCCATTCTAATGCTTGTTCACCGCAGAGCACACCTGGCTTTGACGGGATGGGGACTTGCCCAACTCTGAGGCATGATCTATCTCGGGAGACCAATTTAGCAGTTATTTAATGATTCATAGCTTGATGTCTGGAAATGAGTGCTCCACATGATAACATACATAAACAAATTTAATTAGTTCCCCCCCCTTTTTTGCATAAGTAGCCACTAGTGTATTAAAAGCTGCAAACAAACCAGGTAGGCTGCTTGAAAAAGTCATTTAATGCAGTTAGCTGTGTGTTTGTGAGCAATACTGTGGTGATTTTCTTTTATCTGTCATTGATCTTACCTGGTTTTCTTTCTTGCACTGCAGAGTTTGGTTTAGTAATAAACCTGTTGGTGGGTATCACTTTAGCCCTTCTTCTGCATCACATTAGGGTTGGGTTGTTGTTTTTTAACTCACAGCTATAGGAAATACTATACGCACAGTAAATTACTACACTCTCTTATGCATATCAGTGAAGATAGGTAGCACTTGTATTGCACAAAAATCTGATTTATTTCAAGCCAAAGTGCTACAAAATATATTCTGACTGTAATGGTATAGCTTTCTATATAGTAGATTAGAATAAAATCTCAGAAATATAACTATTAATTATTTGAACCTCCTGGCTGAATTCTTCATGGGTTTGTTTCAGCATAGTTTTCTGTAAACAACAGTATCATTTACCTGAATTTCTGATCATGCAAACATCTATACAGACTGATAACTCAGTTGGTAGAGCACGAGACTCTTAATCTCAGGGTTGTGGGTTGAAGCAAAAGTTTCCTGCATTGCAGGGGGTGGACTGTTGGTTTGCAAGCCCCCTCCACAGAGGCTTCCCCTCTCACTGTCCTCGGAGCTTGCATACCAGTAACCTCCTCTGGCTGACATCCAGACAGACCAGGGAGATTTTGATAGGCGACATTTTCCCAAGCATGCTTCTTCCCTAGCAGGGAAAAGGAGACAGACAGAAACGTCTATTTACATTCTTTTATTTCTGTCTACAGCACTAGAGAAAAACAAGTCCTTTCAGTTCAGTTCTTCTAGCAAGTCTGACAAACTTCCTGTACAAACGCAAACGGAAGGTTTCAAATTACACTCTTCACAGAGCTCTGAGAAGCCTGTGAACTTCCGGGGAAATTCCTTCCCACAGATAGCCGCATCATGTGATGTCAACAATCTGGCTGTTTGCAGCTGCAGTGTTTCCATATACTGACATCCTCCCCCATATGAACCATCGTTAGCTGCAAAGCTTGATCCAAAGAAGAAAACAAACAGTTATTATACATGTAACAATCCCCTGTTGGTCCAGTTCCACCCTTGGAACTACCCGCCACTGGTTTCACCAATGTAACTCTCTGGTTGTTTGTTTTCCAAGGAATGAGTGCATCTGCACTACCTTGGTTAGGGAGTGTAGTGTTACGCTTAGCAACTCCCTGTTGTGTCTTTGTCTCTGACTTAGACATACCCTAAGTCACCTGGCTTTTGTTGTCAACAATAGTAATACATGCAACAGCTGAACTTGCAAACTCTTGAGAATACCTCTTGGGTGGTACGCCCTTTGTGATTCTCTCAGACCTGTGTATGAGGTGCTAATCCTCCTTGCTGACTGGTCCAGTCTCAGGACTTTTTGGAGAACCAGTTCCAACCGTAAACAGTGGTTCATCCTTAACTTGTAAAGGTCTAGCTATCGTGTGTGAACCTTTCTCAATAACTGTGTCAACCGAACTCTCTGAGCTTTCTGTGTCACTTTCAGTACCACTATAATCAGAATAATCAAAATCATCATCTGAATCATCAGCAGTGGGAAATGTGTGAAAAATTACTCTCTCCTGTCCAGGAGCACTCTCTAGAAATTTTGTGAGAATCACCTGACCAGATTCAGACAAAATTACTCTGTAGAGACCCTTCTCACAACCCACAAAAATGCCTTTGGCATTCTTCACCCCATCTGGAGTTTCCGTCCTGATTTGAGATCCAGAAACCCTAAAATGTGAGATAGAAGATTTTCTGTGGAACAGCTTCTCAAAAGGAGAACATTCCATGCCTTTTGAAACCTTTCTCACCCAAGTGTAACAATAGCAAGATAAAGATTCAGCCCAAAACTCAGGTGGTCCTTAGGTCCCTTCCAACTCTATAATTCTACGATTCAGCGGTGTCCCTGGGAGTGAACCATGCTGAACTCAGGAGGTAAAATTCACCGAGTAGAGATGTATAGGATCGTGCTGTTAATGTACTACAGAGCAGTCAAGTCAACTGTGCGTATGCCTTAATTGATGTGCAGTTGATTGCATCTTGCAAGAAAAGGTTTGTTCTGTTGTGAAAGTTATGGGCATGATGATCCTGTACCCTACTGCTGATTACTCTGCCTGGTCAACTCCACTCCCATGTGCAGGAGATGTGTTAATCTGAAGGCTGTGCACATGGTTTGCCAGGTATGTGCCATAGCCTATATCATGCTCTTATTATGATAAAAAATATCTTCATTAATTCATGTGGAATATACAACTCATAATACAGAAGGTGTTTTTCTGTATTAGTACTGGAGGCTAATTATTTTACCCCGAAGGTGTACTTAAGAGGAGGCCAACAAAAACCTGAGGCTACAAACCTATACCCTCTTTCCTGGAAAGTCAGCCCTCTTGAACTCAATGGAACTTACTTCTGAGTAGACGTGCACAGAATTGCGCTGATGGTTTGGAGAGGCAGGGAAAATAAAATAAAAAGGGTTGATTAATACCGGTCACAAAAGGATCATATGCTTCTTTTGATATGCACATCACTGAGATTTAATAATTATTTAAAGAGAGTGGTGCTTAATCACTGTTTTTAACTGCTCTTCAGGCATCAATGAGGTGAATGGTAGCTTAATCAACTAAAACTTTTGTTGCTTAACATGTGGCTACAATTCTTACTGATGAGGGCAAACATTTTGGGTAGACTTACAAGTTAAGGACACACTTGTTTATTGTTTTACTTGTCCATTGATTGGAATGGATTTACTCTGAATATAATTAATGTTGGAGATCTCCCAGTTAGTTGTAGCCTGTACTGATTAACTTCCGTATTCTTCATTGTTTCAACAGTGTGTCCATGCCCATCCTGAAGCATTGGGAATATGCCTATTTAATTCCTTATAATTTCTTATACAATAATATACATTTTAAAAGATACATAAGTATCTTTTAAAAAAATATCTTGCACATTGAAAGCACACATGTTAAACCTGTTTGTATTAAATTAAGTGGATATTGTTCTAAAGCAGTTTTTTATATTAAAAAATAGTAATGTGCAGTCCTTTCATCAGAATTATCTTTAGAGGGGGTGGATGGTCCTACAGAAGTAGGAAAATTTCAGAATAACAGATGAAGAGAGAAGGTTTATGATATTTGTAATGGGAGCAGAGCTGGTAGTTCATAGCCAGTGATGGAGAGATTGAGGAATACACCAATGGGGGGGAAATACAGCAAATATGGGATGTCATTAAAGGGGGGGGGAGGGAATACAGAGATTGCCATTTAAGCTAAATGCTGAAGGTTCATGGATTAGAAGCCTCTACCTGGGGGCTCATTTAGCCTTGGGCTACAGAGCACATCACTGAATGCACCTTTAATGTTCGGCATTGCTCTTAATGGATCATTTGTCGCAAAATAATAATTGAATGGATCCCTTTCAACATACACCACGCGTTGTCCAGGGGGAAAACATCCAACTAAGAGAACAGCAATATGAAAGGGAATACACTTTTGAATAATTGGTTCTCTTCTTTGAGAAAAAGAAGGAGGTGTGAAACCTTGCAATTTGCAAGAGCTTAGTGCTGGAAATGATTTTCTGCGGCAGGCTGGGTGAAAATGTAACTGGTGCTGAATGATGCCTCTCTCTCATTTGTGTTTGTTATAACAGATATGCAAGCACTGAAAGCGCATGACTTGTGCTTTTGGAAAAGGCAATAGAAAGTGAAAGTTCACTCTGATGATAACAGATTGAAGCAACATTACTGCAGTGGGGGAAATCCAACTCTGTTTAGAGGTTTTTAATTTTCTCTTTTAGAAAAAGTCCACTTTTTATTTATTACGTCATCCTTTTATTACTGAAAGCTGTCATATCACCTTCGGTGTCACTGCTGCTAATTAGGAACATGGTACAAAATAAGTTGAAAATTTCGTTTCACACTACTGCTTCCCGGAAATTTGCGACAGGATTTATCTGAATTGGTTTTCCTTAAAGGGGAGAATACTGGAGGCAGATGGCACCATTGTAATAGTTGGTTTGTTTACAAATTCAAACACTGAGCAGGAATTCTAGGGGTGCAGCAGCAAACACACAGGTAGTGTCCATAGTACACATACTGAAGGTGTACATGGATCCCAAGATTCACCTTATATCTGTGCCAGTGTTTTTATTCCAATCTGTTTCTGAGTTGCCATGTGCACTTCCAAATCTATAATTTGGACTCTGAGCCATTCTGCATAAAA
Organism: Podarcis gaigeae; assembly: GCF_964106915.1. Classification (NCBI taxonomy): domain Eukaryota; kingdom Metazoa; phylum Chordata; class Lepidosauria; order Squamata; family Lacertidae; genus Podarcis; species Podarcis gaigeae. The sequence goes on from NC_139678.1 coordinate 70,022,912, forward strand.
TGAAGCTCTTTGTTCCCCATTCTGAGTATTGTTGCTTGTATATATTTTTTTAAACACTAGCAACTTTACAGAGGCTGGCTTCACTTTTCTGGTACTTGTTTGATTCAAGAGGCAACATCATGCAATAGGTAGCACAAGGCACAGCTGTCCTTAACACTGCCTGTGGAGGACTGATGAACTCAATGTATCTTTTTTTCCAAGCAGAGTACCGGATGGTCCCCCCCCCCTTTTTAAAGTTAAATAAAGCTTTAAACTTTTTCAAAAAATTTAATCCGCTTTCTCTGATTTAAAAATAAAATCATTCAGAATTCTTCAGTCAGACTTAAGGCTTGTCCACACTTCTGCTTGTCTTGTGCTTAAAGAGTACTGGTCAGAGCAGTTTTCAGCTTGAACAGCACTTTCTAGGCATGGGTCTAAGCAGTTTTGCCTTTGGCATGGTTCAGCTCAGCTAGTGGCAAAATCACCCAATTCACCTCATTATTTGGCCTCAGTACAAAGTTTTTGCACCCTCATAACAGATACAATCCATGCTCCACCTATTCTAGCCAGGTCTCAGTACTGCATATATCAAAAGCTGCTTTTTTCAAACCCCCGATCCCTCCAGCAAAATGAGGAAGGCATCTGAGTGTCTGGGTGGCATACAGTTCAAGCATAACATGCTATTGCAGTAAGTAACATTGAAATGAATTCTGCAAGGGGGTCTGGACTCTAGACATTTACTTGAAGAAGAAATACTAATTTGCAGTTGAAAACGTTTTCTCGAGTCAATGTCACATTGTCAAGAGCAGTTAGCTTGTCTATATTCCGCATGTCAACAAGCCAATAAGTATTTATAGATTTCCTTAAAGACAGAAGATGTCAATTCCTGAGCCACTTTCCCCCCGTAGGAATAACAACTTTGCGAGTTTTGCCAAAGTTTGGGATTGCATTTTCCATGTTCTGAGCGTGAATAAATCCCCTGGTATGTTCCTGTTGCTGGGATAGACAATGTACTATTTCTGAAGTTTGTCAAAGCACAGAAAATAATGAAGAATACATGTCAGGAAAGGAAGCGTGGGGAAGATGAGAGATGCATTCGAAAGGCAGCCACTTGGACTATTCTGAGAATGTCAGGCAAATTTCTGATCAATCTGTAATGGAAAACAACAAGCAAAGTACAAGCCGCTGAACCTGTGTGATCTCAAGCACACAGTTCTTAATTATGCTATGCTTGGCAGGCCACAAGAATGATCAGAAGCTGTGCAAAATGCAGGAAATGCCACAGAGACTGACTTATGTCTTTTTGTCCCACAACCTTCCCTTATCCGTTTCAAGCATACCCCTATCAGCTTTGGCCTGGAAGTATCCCTGTGACTTAAATAACAAAAAAACAAACCCCCCCCCCCAATTCAGAGCACCGCTCTTTCTTTTCACTCCAAAGTGTGCTGTTTTGCAAAGTCTACCTTGAAGTCACCATCCCAAGTTTTTAAAAAAATGTTTAATAGAATTCCCCAGCGGAATGTCTTCCATTATGATAATATTAGCTCTGAGTGTAATTAAGTACAACTGTATAGCACTTTTCGACTCAAGAGAACCCAATATACACTCTGCTAGGTGGAAGGAGACAAAGGCAGCTTGGTTAGCCCCTTGAGAGTTTGGCTTCCAACTGAAGCATTTCCTATGGATAATAAAGAGACTCAAACACAGAGATATTGTTGAATGTGATGATGACTCTTAATAGTTCAGAGGCATCTGCCGCTGTATCAGACAACTGTGTGTGTTATATATCTGGTGTTGTCACAGTGAGATTGTACAACTGACATCACATCCAGTTTACCCTGATGGTTCCTGTTCTAGAACTAGTCCCATTCAGTGGAACTCTTTGTACAGCTAAATACTGCGTAGTTTGTGTGCCCATGACCCCCTCCCTTTCATAACTGTTGGAAGGTTTGCTTGATGCAAAATGCACAGGGGGTGAGGGCTAATTTTGAACCATCTAACCTAGAACAATATGGACCCAGCATGTCTAAGAGACTCAGAAAATCAAATGCAACCCACTGGTTATGTATAGAAGTTTACTGGGAGATTAGTCGCCCTCCAGGTTTTTGCTGCCTGCTTCGGGCTGAACAAATAGGGATGCTAGGTGTTTGTCACCTGGCTGGTGGGCTGTGCTTGGCTTGCTTTTCCATAAGCTGTAGATAAATAGGTACTGCTGCGGCAGGAAGGTAAACAGCGTATTTGCATGCTCTGGCACTCATCACAGTCCTCCGTGAGCCAGTAGCAGTTTAGTCATGCTGGTCACATGACCTGGAAAGCTGTCTGTGGACAAATACCAGCTCCCCTGACCTGAAAATCAAGATAAGCACCACACCCCATCGTTGCCTTTGACTGGACTTAATCATCCGGAGTCCTTTACCTTTTACCTTTACCATAAGCTATGCAGGTCTGTTCTAGAGCCAATCCAGAAATTCTGTTGTCCACATATACATTGCTTGGAAACTGAAAGAAGAATAGATCTCTGGAGTTATTATGAAAATTGTAAAAATTGTGAATTTTATGCGAATCTGTATCCCAGGATCAAATGAAGCCATAAGGATCAAATCAGCAGATTGATGCAAATAGAGACCTACAAGCTAAGCTAACTAGCCAGGCTAGAGGCCTTGTGTCTGTTGTTTCATTGTAAGTGCCTTATCTTGTGCTAGAAGCAGCTTCACTCCCAAGGTTGTAAGCACATTCCTAAGCGTCTACATATGAAAGGAGACGTGCCTACGTGCGGGGGTGTGTGTGTGTGCTGCTGCTTAGAAAGAGAGTCCTTTGTTTCCTTACCTAATGAATAGGTAATGAAGGAAAGACCATACAATGTATAATTAGTATTGTGTTGTAACTTTAGATTGGAGAAAGTTTATGCACATTTATTGCTTTATTGGGTCCTCCCTTAAAGAGGGCACATGTTGCAGTGAGACCTGGCAACCAAACCCTGTGTTGTGGGTGGGTTTGATTGATTAGCCACAACACCCAATTGGTAGGTCCCTTGATGCTGGGTTTAATCAGGTCAATGGGATGCAAGCTAAACGGATCAAGGGACCTATATATACCTATGCACGTGACCCAGAACTTCCTCTTTTGGTGTGTGCATCGGAACACCCGCCCACCTCTCCCTATATTTAGGGCTGTATGCTTGACCTTGCTATACCGTTGTGTATTGTCTGTCATTGGGACAGGGGTATGGTAGGAATTTTCCCCACTTGGCTGATTGGCTGGTGCCATTTGGGTTTTGTCTGCTGCGTAGCAAATTGTCACAACTTGTAAGGTTGTGGCTAGGCTCTGGTTCAGGTGATAGGGATGGGAGAATGCTCTCGCTATCCCTATGCGAAGGGTATTCCGTTAAAGGAATCCAGGGACTCGGTGGTTTGGTCAACCCCTGTGAGGGGGTTGTGCCCGTGCCTGAGTCCAGGGGGGCATTTGGGTGGCAGAGATAGCCTGTTTCCAGCTTTCCACTTATCCAGGTGTTCACCCTAGGCTGACCTATGCTGGAACCCGGGGTCAGCGCTACCTGCATGGTAGGGAGCTATGCAACCATTCACTTGAGAGCCAGTGTGGTGTAGTGGTTAAGAGTGGTGGACTCGTAATCTGGTGAACTGGGTTCGTGTCCCCGTTCCTCCACATGCAGCTGCTGGGTGACCTTGGGCCAGTCACACTTCTTTGAAGTCTCTCAGTCTCACTCACCTCGCAGAGTGTTTGTTGTGGGGGAGGAAGGGAAAGGAGAATGTTAGCCGCTTTGAGACTCCTTAAAGGGAGTGAAAGGCGGGATATCAAATCCAAACTCTTCTTCTTCTTCTTGCTGTAATCAATAAAGTTGTGACCTAAATTCTGCCAAAAACCAAACCAAAATTTGAGTCTTGTCTGAATAAGGGGGAGGTTTAAAGGTCTAAACACGCAAAACAGATAACAGCTATATATATCAGCAGGCCCCACCCTTTTGGGCTTGCTGAGCTTTTGGAGAGTGATCCCACTGAGCCTTTACTGCTAGCAATAAACACTCTTTGTTTTCTTACCACCACATGGAGATTTCCTTCAGTCTCAAACATTAATTTTAATTGGCTGTTATGGCCCCTACACCCATCAGTGATCCAGACACAGAGTCAGAGCCTTCAAAGGCACAATATAAGAAGCTGGGCCAGACCCAGGACACTGAACTGACTGTTGGAGATAAGGACACCATTGCACCCGAGACTGTCAGACAGGAGTTCCCAGACAACCTCTCAGACAAGCAGGGCTTGTAGGCCGAGACCCTTATGGGCATCTTCTATCAGAGGCACCAACTTGAGCAGAAGATTGGGGTCCACCACAACTGATTGTTCTCAACATTGGGGGGGGGGATATTTTATTGAGGGGCCTGAAGGGGCCTGGGCCCCTTAGAGTTGGTGCCTACATCTTCTCCTGAGACTGAGGAGTCAGATGCCTCCCCACCCCATACTTCATTGTTCCAGTGGCACAGAGGAGTGCATTAGAAGGGAGGCAATGGAATGGAGGAGTGCCCATCTTCCGGCCAGAGGTTTGGCCCTATGAGGCTCTGGAATTCTCTACAAGGGGGTGGAGCCTGGATGAGGTATTCAGGAGGCAGAGGCCTAAAAGGCCTCAGTCGGCTCCAGCCTTTGTTGGAACATGTTGCTCACCTGGAGTTCTCTAGGCCAGCTGCTTTCTCTGTGGGATCTTGCGATGACCAGAACTGGAATGTGACATTGGTTTATGCTGTGTGAGTTTGAGAGTGGCTATGTGACAGCCATTCTGAATGCTTGTCATGCTCAATTGCTTTTAAGCTTGACAGGTAAATACGTGTAGCACATCATTCTTTCAAACTTGTATTTATTGGAGTTTTTTAATTTCTTAGTGTCCAGGTCTCTAATTAAAAAGCAAGAGGTGGAATCCCATGTCAGCTTTACCTGACTCTCTGTACACTAATAAAAAAGGTAGTACATAGATCCAAAATAATGAACATCCTTCTTATTGTTTACTTTAATAAGTGTCAACTCTGATCACTTCTTTGGGCAAGACATAGTAACAGCACTGTTGGTGGTATGCCATTGGCATTATTAAATCTGGTTTACATGACCAAGCACAAAATATTTTATTAGTACTAGTGACCACTCTGGTTTTGGGATGCTAATTAATGCTATTACTGCAAACACCGCCAGCCTCCAGACCAGGTCGGGGAATAGCGAGGTGGCGGCATTGCACCTCCCCACTGTCCCCCGAGCTTGTGGGCTGCAGGCTGCTGCCTGCAAGCCTTGCGAGCCCGCGGGACCTCCCGCCGGGCTAGCAAGGCTCGCGGATAGCTTCCTGAAGCCTGCATTCGTCCCATAGGACATACACACATTTCCTCTTCATTTTTGGAGGGGAAAAAGTGCGTCCTATAGGGCGAAAAATACAGTAGTTCATTTTGCAAGGCTATTTGAGTGAAATGGCAATACTTGCCTATTTCACCTACTGGAATGTGAGGTTATATTCACATAGCAGTTTATTCCATTTTCCTGATTCTTGTTTCTGGGTGTGATGTTTGGGGAATACTCAAATCCCCAGGCAACAACATTTCAAGCTGGAAGAGAACTAATTGTGAGCCCTCTAAAAAAAATGTTTTTAATGCTGAATGGATTCTGAGATGAACCAAGGAGAGTATGCCCATCACTTAGACAGGACAAGGCAATCTCTAGGTGTCTACCTAACCATATTCTATATTTTAATCAGTGCCTAGTAGCTCAAATAGGAGTCCCCACTCTGCAAATCAGTTTGAAAATGCTGATGTTCCAGAAGCAGTCTATGATACAGCATGGAGGCTCCTATTAAAAAGAAATGAGTCACTCTGTGGTTATAACTTCTAAAAGGGCTATTTTTACTTGGGCCCATTTCAAGGAGATTATTAATATTATTATTATTGAATTTATATACCGCCCTATACCCAGAGGTCTCATGGTGGTTCACAGAATAAAATCAAAGTATAAAACCAAAAATACATAATCAAAATAAAAACAACAACCCATTAACTCCCCCCTCCCCCAGAAAGGGCATAGGATGTCAATTAAATCAACCAAAGGCCTGGTTAAAAAGGAAAGTTTTTGCCTGGTGCCTAAAGTTGTATAATGAAGGTGCCAGGTGAACTTTCCTAGGGAGAGATTCCACAGACAGTGAGTCACTGCAGAAAAGCCCATTCTCGTGTTGCCACCCTCCAGACCTCTTGAAGAGGAGACAGCACACAAAGAAGGGCATCATAATATGACCTTAGGATCCAGGTAGGTTCATATGGAAAGAGGCATTCCTTGAAGTATTGTGGTCCTGAGCCATTTAAGGTTTTATAGGTCAAAACCAGCACTTTGAATTGGGCCCAGAATCTAATCGGTGTACTAGGATCAAACCGTCTGGTTCTGATGAGCAACCTGGCTGCTAAATTCTGCACTAAGTTGAAATTTCCAAACCATCTTCAGAGGCAGCCCTACATATAACACATTGCAGTGATCTAACCTTGAGGTTACAAGAGCATAGACAACGGTAGTTAGGCTATCCCTGTCCACATAGGGGCAGATATTAAATGGTTTCCAATTTTCTTTTTATGATAAACTATCCCGCAAGCTTCAGAGCAATAAGCAATCGGAGCAAAAGAAAGGCACAAACACATGCACACATACGGCATACCGGAACTGAGAATTAAAAGTTGGTATATTATATAATACAGATTGCCAATGAGCAGGTATAATTTTGCATACAGGACAGGCAAGTGTGAGCTAACGACCTTCTACTATTTGGTCTTTCTTCCTGCAACACCCCCCCCCCCCGTCCAAATGATTTCCTCCCCGCTGGAAGTAAGCCACTGGGGATGCAGTTTCGGAGGGAGGGAAATCTAGGTAGAGGAAGCCCCAGCATTCCCTCCCTGCCTGCCAACTTCCTGCTTTAAGCCCAACTTCTTTATTTGGACGGGTGGCCTTCTTTCACAGACCCAAAGGCAGACTCCACTGGGCAAAAACAATCAACAAAGAAATGGGGGCCGGTGCTTAGTGGCCCTCGTTTGCCATTTCTAGAACCCTTTTCAGCTTCCCAAGCCTCTGATTGTTTCCTTGTCTCTGAAATGAAGCTGTTTAAAAGGCTGAATCTGGGGGGAAATGACTTGGAGTTTGTTGTTGAGCTTTCAAAATTAAGAATGACTAATGAGACACCTACAAAGAGATGGAGTGGCCAACAGAGCGCCGTTATCCTGGGTTTCTTTCTGTGCTCCTATTCAGCTCTTATAATGGTAATCAAGTCCAATTACAAATGCATGCAAGTGCCTGATGTAATCTGTCAGTGGTGTTTCTGAAGAAACCTTGCACCAGTTCAGTATTGGTCATTAGATAATAAGGATTGATAAAAAGTAGGGGGCAAAATGTTAAAAATGCTCCTATCGATTAGAACGCACCTTAATAATGAAACCATGGGCCTGGGGACGAAAGCCATGGATCATTTTGACAATTCGGCCTTAGATTGTGGATGAGCCCAAATAGGGACAATTAATCCCTCAGAGCCACAAATCGTAAATAAAGCAGTTGTTGCTCATTACAACCTGACCTTGCTAAACAGCACAAGTGACTTTCTGGGAGTTGAAAAGTTTACAAACCTGCACCGAGAAAGGATTATTTCAGGCTGCAGATTTGGAAATAACCCTGATTGAAGTCAAGCCGATCAAAGGCAGTTTTAAACGGCATGGCTCTCTCGGGTGAGATCGGTAAGCAAGCTGCCACAATGTTTTCTTGTTCTTTAAAAAGCAACTTAAAACAGAAGAGGCAGCAAAGAGTTCACTGAAGTCAAAAGTCGTGCTCTGTTTGATTCCTCAGTGGAACATCACTTGGTTACTGGTCAAAGGAGATATGTGCTTTCTTTGCTGATAACTGCATCAGACGCCCTAGATTACTGCAATATATATTTATTCCTCTTGAATAGTAATGTCTGTGTAGATTTTAGGGAGTCCTATGTTTTCAGTTCTTTTAAGACCAACCTCCAGCCTAACCCAGCCTTTCCCAATCTGGTGCCCTTCAAACATTTTGGACTACAACTCCCATATACCCTAGTGCTTAGTCAGCATGTGCTTGCTAGGGCTGATGAGAGTTGTAGCCTCAGGCTGGTGAAGTCTGGCTTAAACACTACAATTTTATGATTACTACAATTTTATGATTATGACTTACCCCTGCTTTGTTCTAAATCCGCATCGTCTGAAGGCGTGTTCAGCCACTACCTTGCTGAAGCTAGGTACTGCCACATGTCTACTGCTTTGGGTTCCATAAGGCAGAATATAAATACAAAAACAAACAAATTAGTTGTTTCAGAGGTGCTCATGTTTGCCTGGGCACATTTTCTACCTTTAAAGTTATAATGCTCCTAGATGTTTCTTTGCTTGGGTGCTTCAAACACAGCTGCATTATAGACTTCAGCACCCATGATGCAGTGTGACTGTGACTGAAATGTACTTGTGCAAAACATGCAAAGGCCTGCATAACATTGAAAACAGGAAATACCCCAGTGCTTGGAATCTGTAGGATCAACTCACGTGTTGCAGCCCTGCACTCCTGCATTCATCAACTTTAGTGGAATTGCAGATGCCACACCAAAGTCAAATGTACACATAGCTTCCAGACCTCATGTGCTGATTGAAAGCTTGTATGCTCTGTGCTTTAATTGGCCACTTCATATCTATCTGCCTTCAAATGACATCTACAGTGAGGTGATGATCAATTCCAGAGAAAGGACTTCTCATAATTTTCTAAGGAAAACATTATATATGATCAGTGCTTTTCTTTTCTGGGGGGACGCAGGAGGTACGCATACCCCTAAACATCTTGTGAATCTAAGTTTGGCCTCATTGAGGGGCAGTATTTCAATATGAGTAGGAAAATGAGAGTACCCCAAACATCTTTTTAGAAAAAAAGCTCTGTATATGATAGCATTACATCAATAATAATGCTATAGCATAAAGTTGCAGCGTTTAGAACTTTTTGGTTTAGAGAAAAGGCGAGTAAGAAGAGATGGCATGCAGAATGTGGATAGATAAAAGTTTTCTCCCTCTCTCATAACGCTGGAACTCAGGAACATCCAATGAAGCTAACGGTTGGAAGATTCAGGACAGACAAAAGAAAGTTCTTCACAAAGTGCATAGCTAAACCACGGGACTCCTTCCCACAGATGGCAGTGATAACAGCCACCAAGTTGAATGCCCTTAAAAGAGGATTGGATAAATTCCTGGAGGAGAAGGCTGCTAGCCTTCACAATGCAATATTTTTCTGAATACCAGTTGCTAGAAAAGACAGGAGGGGAGAGTGCTTTTATGCTTGGATTCTGCTTATGGGCTTCCCACAGGCATCTGGGTAGTCTTTTGGAGAACAAGGTGCTGGACTACATGAGCCATTGATGTGATCTGGCAGGCTGTTCTCACGTTCTTAAGTTGGCATATGCGTTAAGGCCAGAGACTACTCTGGAAACCAGGGTGGGGGGAAGCAGTTCTTCAGAGAAAAATCCTGCATGAAGAGTTATAAAGAGAGAGGCTTGGTATTGCGTGGCAAGGTCCCAAAACCCTCCCAGGAAGTGGAATAAAGACACATGAAACAGTATTTTTGGTTAATGGGCGAAAAAGGCCACAACTTTATTGGTTACAGAATGTGAGTGGTATTGGCTTAGGCACTGGAAACCACATGACTATATCTGACTCATGCCCATCTGCAGGAGTCTTGGAAGGGTTAACCACCAGTAGGGGGAGCCCTGCTGATGTACATCAACCAGGGACTCCCCCAGGGTCACCGCTAGGGGTCATGCCATGGCCTTAGCCCCCCGTCTGGGGCTTCGGATGGAGACCATGCCCCCCAGATTCCTTTAATGGAATACACTTGAATTAGGAGAGGTGGGTGATGGCCACTACCTCCCCGCCCCTTCAACCTAATACTCCAGTGCCTTACTGCCAAACCTTACAAAGTTGTGACTATTTGCTACGAGGTAGGCGAAAAAACCAAATGGCCAGTGCTAATTTGCCAAGTGGAAAAATTCCTACCAGGCCCCTTGGACAACCAAGGCGATCAACTGAGGTCCATAGCAAGGTCAAGAAATAAAAGAGCCTAACCTAAGGGAGGGAGGGCGGGGGAACTGGCCGAGCAGGGAGAAAAACAGGGGCGAGTCCTCAGTTGTGGGCAGTTTAAATAGCCCGTGCCATGCCCCCGGACCGTCCGAACTGGACGGCCTAAGCATGATGTGGCCGAGGACCATCCAATGGCACAGGGGCATTCCAACCCTGCCAGTGTGGGAAGGGGTTGCTCCCAGCCCGCAATGACACCTCACCGGGAATGGGAAATGGCTTTGTGTGAAGAGTAGCTGACAAATAAAGCACTGGTGGCTTTCACAAACTGCAAAAATGGCCTGGGGAGCTGAGCTGCTGGGGTACTGTACATCACAAACCTATGTAATGATACAGCATTGATTCATAATGAGCAAACGGACAAGACGTCCATGAAGAAAAACTTTTGTTTCCATTTTTCTCCACCCCAAAATCTCTTTCACCTGTGGATACATCTGCCTCTGACTCCATGGAACAAGGATATCTGAAAGGTACTCTCTAAAATCTGAATAATGAAATATCTTTAAATCTTTGTAAACATCTGTTTGTGATTTTGAAGGTCTAGGAATGCACACCCAGAGTATTAATGGAACCAAATAGATGCGGCAAGCAAGCAGTGGAACTCAAAATTGGATTGAATAATGTGAATGGTTATATTATAAAATCATTCAGCAATTTCATGTAATGGCTATAGCAAAGTGAATCCTGCTCCGTGTAATTCAGTACAAAGTACTTGCCCAGAATAATGAGAGATTCTTTTTGCCCCTTTAATCTCTTTTCTTTTGTTTTAACTGCATGCAGTTAAATGCATCTTTAAACAAAGCTAGAGATCACTAAAGTCTTAAATCTCTATGCTTCTTTAAATGTAACTCCACTTAATGACCAGGGGTGGCTTCAGATGAATATAGCTGTTTTAGTTACACAGGAAGCAGGCAAAGAGGTAATGGGAGATATCCACGTTCCTTCTGTTGTCAGGAAATCTAATGATATCAGTGTGAGTAGTCCTTGAGAAAAGTACACTTCTCAGGTGTACTTGTGCCTCTTGTGCATGTGGTAGTGTAGCAGGAACCAGAGAGGGGAGGGGAAATACCTCCTGGTGGTACCAACAGGTGGATAAGTGGGTGGAAGGAAATGGCGAATGGAGGCAGTTGGCTTATGGGTTGTGCAGATGGGAAGGAGGAAGTGGTTGGGAATTCTATTCTAGTTCAGATTAAAATCTGAGACTGAGAAGAACTATAATATTGTAAAGCCCACGTGGATTCTTTGAGCCAGGAAATATGAGGTTCAGTGACATTAATACATTAATCTTTGTAGAGTCAATCCATTACCATGTTCAGGAGAGAGCCAGGGATCACTTTTGTGCCTAGTGGTGTAGCTGTCTACATGCCATAAACATTTGAACACTGTCCCAGCAAGTACTTTACTCGGGCCTAGGAAGCTTGTCACAGAAAGTTCACAACAAAACTACACGGGATACCCTGCCCTGTAAGTATAGCTGAGATCCAACAAAAATGATGTCCCTTCTGCATCACATAGATTTGTTTCTGATGAAGTGGACTCTGGTCGATGAAAGCTTATGCTTCAAGGCTGTTTTGGTGCAACAGAGGCTGTGCCTTTGGAAATAGATCATCCCAGCACTGTCACAATTCTCCCAGTACCAAGCAGGCACAGCGCATAATACAATTGAACATATTTTGTTCTTGTGGTGTCCCAAACGCTGAGATAGTCAGAAGTTTAGGGAGAAGGAGCCATTGTTTTCATGCTGTTTATATAAGTGAATAAACATATGTATCTAATCTCAGTATTTTCTCAACAGAGGTCAAGATTGCTGACAACAGTGCGTACCTATAAATTAACAATTTCAAACCGTTAATTCCAAAAGCTTTAAGGGTGGGATTCATCTAATGTGTCCTGTCAGTGGTACTTCACCCCCTCCCTCCATGTGCCCCCCAAAAGGCTTGTGGGGAGAACCCCCATAACAGCACACAGGGGCAAGGAGAGAGGGGATCATTTAATTTGGGAAGCTGACATGCTTGCCCTGACTGAACAATTAATGTACCATGATGCTGAATTCCTTCCTAAAGCACTAAAACAGCAGTATAAAACAGGCATGACAGCATAAGTGAAAGTTATTTAAAGATCAGGGATAGTTTTAAAAGTTTGCACAAATGTAATAATCAACAATCAAATACCATCCTAAAAAGGAAACTTTTTAGTAATTTGAGATCCAAGGTGCAGCTACAGAATTGGCTTCCTCCCTGGTCCGTTAAAATCAAGCCTAAATGTGGGGACACTGGAGTAAACAGGAAGGTCCGCTGTGTACCATGGAACTAGGAACTAGGAACTAGGATGGCCACAATAATCTAAACAACGCAGTAAAAAACATTAGGACTTTGTATAGTGGTATGTAATCAAGCATGCTTTCCCAAAAATTGTACCTTTTCCCACTGGTGCCAATACATATCTAATTCTTTTTCCTCAATAAAGATTTTACTATTTCATGGATATGCACAAGCTCTTCTTTAACTCTTTTTTTCATAGTGAGTTGTTGGCAATTCATAAAGAAAGATCTCATATCTGATTAGCATTTTTCATTGTGGTAGGCAAACTTAGGCCGCCCCTTGGAATCTCACAGCTGTGTCGGTGTATATAACAGACTTATCAGACTTTCCAGCAGAAACCACTCACCTGATGAAGTGGAGTTGCTATACCAGCTTCCTAGCAGGTGGGTCGCTGTTGCTTACTGGAGGGCAAGAGGGAGGTGGGAAGAGGAGGGGAGGTCAAACAAATGGGTGTGGCCAATCTGGTGCTCCTACTGATGCGTTTGCCCTGTGCTGACCCCCCTGTTGCCTCCCCCTCCTGGTAAGCAACAGCAACCCACCTTATGGGAAGCTAGTGTATCAACTCCACCCCCTGCCATGAGCTGCTTCTGTTTGCGTCTTTCTCTGCCTGCCTCTCATTTGTATGTTGTACATCCATCCACCTTGCATCTGAATGTCTCGGTTTTGCATTCTAAAAGGCAAATGGCTCTGTTGGTAGTTCTGTTCCAGTGTTGATCTTAATCTCCTTGCATTCTTGTGAAGTAATACTTTTTGTCAGGGTTGCTGTTGTTGCTCTTACTTTGGTTGTTTTGAGGTGGAATTGGTAATAATTCATGGTTCCCCTATGAACTGGGTGAGATCTTGCCCATCAGCATCTACAGAACAAGGCCTTGTTTGTGCTGTTTCTCTTCCTCCGGCCTTTTATGCAATGAACCTCTGGCCACCCTTCCCTTCTATCTTGGCAAGTTCAATGTAGCTGCTTTTTTCCTGTGAGTGCCTTGAGAAGACACTGGGGTCACTCACTGCTTCCTTTGTTTGATTTACGCCATACGAAACGGATGGATTGAAGTTTCACAAAGCCCAAACGGCAACCATTTCCAACCTTTGTTCTTGTTAACATTAGTTTGTACCCAGGCCTTTGCAGGCTGTTATTTCTCGTACTGATATGGGAAGAAAAAGAGTGAAAGAGTGATGAAGTGATATTGGCTTTGCACTCATGGAAAGATGCTTACAGCTTGCATTCTACAAATGCTTTCATAAAAAAAATCAGAGTTTAGCTTTCTGAACAGGTTTTTGAAATCAATACAGATAGAACCGCTAACAGGAGGTAAACTACAAACCACCAGCACTTTCAATAGGATAGCTCTTTTTATATAACATTTGATATCATTTTCACAGCATGATCTCCACTTTCATACTGTGATAGCTTTTACCTGGAGTTTAGATGATTCATTTTTGTAGTGGATACTTAACTTTTATATGAGGAAAATGCAAGAGGAGCCAGCACAGCATTAAATGAACTATAGTTGCAGCATTAAATGAACTATGGTATAGTAATAAGGAGAGGGCGCTCAGATCTCTGCAATCATACCGGGCTGGATTTGTGAACAGTCTATTGATTCCCAAGTGAGATGACACACAAGTATTTTTCCTCCTCCAATTTTTATTATCTTCCCTCCCATTCTAATTTTGGAAGTGTGTGCCTCAATTAAAAAGAAGGGCTTGACCCAGCTGGTGCTAAGCACTTCCAAGTCCCATTGATTTCAATGGAAGATGTTTAAGCATCTGCTTCACTCTCCCATTGAAATTAATGGGATTTAGAAGTGCTATGGTTGGATTGTGCCCTCCATTAGGTAGGCTGCACCTCTGTGATTTTCTAGAAATGTGAAGGAATATTGTTTTACAAATGAATGATCCATTCCTTCCCTGCATGATTCACACTGTGTATCTTGAAACTAATGTCTTTCAGTTCCTGAATATCTGGTGACAAATATTAATTTTCCAGTAAACCGGGGGGTGGGAGGGAAAAGCCTCAGGCCTGGGGGCCAAAAGGCTCTGGGCCTCAGAACATTTTATAGGCCACACATTATGTGAGGTTTCTGATTGGAGCCATGTTTAGGTATTTGCTTGAACACGTAAGGCCTTATTTCCAATATCCCTGGGGCCATTGGTGGCTCTTGATACCTCCATACTACTAGTCTGCAGGTCAGAAGATAGATTCTGCTGTGTATGCAGAAGGTCCCAGGTTCAGCCTCTAGCATGGGAATGTTCCCTGTCTGAAACCCTGGACATCTGCTGCCATTCAGTGTAGGCAGTCCTGAGCTGGATGTACTCAGTGGTCTGACTCTGAATAAGGCAGCTTCCTATGTTCCTGTTTTAACTGTGTTCAGTTGAAAATCTCCCTGCGACTGAGGATGAACCCGGGGCTTTCTGCCCATAATAAGATCTCAAGAGCAACCAGCACACCCGGGGACATTTGAGTGGGCTTTGCATATGTTCCTCTGCTCCTGGCTTAATCCTTTGCACATTCAGGCGAATGCCTGAACCCAGAGTGTGTTTTTCCTGAATGTCTATGCTCTTGAACAAAAGCCGGATGAGAGAAGTTTGGATAGCTTCTTTGTGCTTTAACTGCCAACTTCATTCCCTCCTCTTTCACTTTAGCAAAGCTCTTGGGGAAACTGTGCAACAGCTTAAAGCAGGAAGAACCACCTGCCATTTATTTTAAATCACAGCTGGGAAGGTGCCAACTTCATGCCCTGTGACCCTGGAGCCAATGCTTAATAACAGGGTGGGCCTTTGTACTCTTCTTACTTTTGAAATGTCTTGTTGAAGGAGACCTTTCATTTGCTTTTGACTTTAATAACAACCCTATCAAGAACCACTATGTTTTTCAGAGTTTTCTTTCACACAGTTCATATCTTTCCTTACTGTGTCTTCATTTATTCGCACCTAGGATCCAGATATTGATGTGCCTTAAATTCCCAGACTTTCCTTTTTTCCTTCCTTCTTGTCTTCTCTCTTTCTTGGGACCAGGAGAGAGAATTCTTACTTATAAAGGTGTTATTTTGTGCTGATGGACCCAGAGACTTAGCATAACAGTCTTACCTTGGTTTTCGAACAGCTTAGTTCTCAAACACTGCGAACCCAGAAGTGAGTGTTCCGGTTTGTGAACTATTTTTGGAAGCCAAACGTCCAATGGGGCTTCCGCGGCTTCCGGTTGACTGCAGGAGCTTCCTGCAGCCAATCAGAAGCTGTGCTTTGGTTTTGGAAGTCAAACGGACTTCCGGTACGGATTCCGTTTGACTTCCAAGATTCCACCCTTTGTTCCATGGAATGAAACAAAGAAATTAGGGGCATGAATTTGCGAAGTGACATGGACTGGAAATTGAAAGATTTGTCCATCCCTCAGAAAGAGCGAGCCTTCCCAGAGGCCCACAGTCTTGTCTAGAGCCACAGTTCCTTTGGTTCTGGCTTCTTGGCATATCCACTGACACCTGAAGCAAGGATGCCAAGCCTGGCTGCCAGTTCATGTTCCCAAGGTGACCCCATCACCACTTCTGGGGGATGTAGACAGGTTAGCAGATACAGAGGGAAAGAGGCCCACAAAAAGTTTCAAATATTCGAATAGAATACTTGAAGAGGCCTAATTCATTTTCTGGAAGAGTGACCTTATGCTCACCCATCTTTAGTTTCAGCTCTGCTCACACAATCACCTGTAAAAATGTAGACCTCCGAGCCAGAGGTTATACATACAGAATTTGAAAACATGTATGTGCTGTACAGATGAATGCATGAAGGTGAGGGATATGCCCAGAACCTGCCATCCAAGTGTTCAGCCACCCTATATTGTTGTTTGAAGAGGACTTAAGGTGGAATCGACACACACATAAAACTGTTCTGAAAATGCTTTTTTAAAAAAGGTGTTTTTAAAAATCATTGAATTTCCCATAAGGCTCACCATCGTCATCTAGTGTCACATTGTATATTGCACGTAAAACACACTTAATTTTTTTTTTTTTTTTGCAGCTGTATAGCTGAGTCTTAAGTGTCCTTAAGATAAGGCAATGATGGTGGCTCAGGCACTTGGAAAAATGAACTTACAAGGTGTTTTGAAATGCATTCCCCTCTTCTAGTTGCTTAAACAATGTATAGACAAAATAGCCAATTAAATGCATGTTTTTAAAAGAAGTTCCAATCAAGGAACTGAAACATGACTGTGTTGGGTTGCATGATGTACATTCTAAAGCAGCTAACTTTGGTTGATTATCTCCAGTGCTTTCCTTAGCTGAGCTACATACTGTGCAAAATCAATATATCTTCTGCTCCCTGAGGTTCTTAATTCATGCTTTCATAAAGCATCACACTTGATATTCCCTGGAACACACAGAACACAACACAAATACACACAAACACCTATTTAAGGGCTCAATTTTCCACTTCTGCCTGCAGTAGTTCTGCCCAAGTGAAGTGATTTCAGATGTGCTTTGGGACAATGCATTTCTGAGATTCTCCTCCTAAAATTACCTTTGGAGCTATTGACTTCCTTTTATCTAATGGCAGAGCTCTAAAAAGGGCAAAAGGTATCCCAACGGAGCATTTTCAGGACAATGCTCAGATTATTTCTGTTCTCCTGTCTAAGAATTGCATATCTGAAGTCAACGGTGCCTTTGGCTCTCAATGAAATAACTCACTTTGAACAATCTCCTTACATGATTGCCCTCATAGAAGAATGAGATCATGGAGAACTAAATCAGGATGAAGACCGTCTTGCGCTTTTGTTCCTTTCCTGAAGCACTTTTATTTGCCAGAAGTTGGTTGGAGACAGTATTATTTCTGATATATGCTATTATGCAGCTAACAGAAACTCTGAAGTTAAATTTATGCTCACCTGTTAAAGAACCAATACCAAAGAGATTATGGGTAGGATCTTAGGACAGTGTGCCTGGGAGCAAACCACAGAGAGCTATTGTGCTCAGGTTCTGCTTGTACGCTTTCTATAGGTATTCTGTTGGGCACTATCAGAACAGAATGCTGGACTAATATGCCTTTGGTCTGATCCAGCAAGGCTGTCCTTGTGTGTGTAGTTTTTCTTTACAGCTGTGTGAAACAAATGTGAGCTCATAGAGGGGTGATCTGCACTGAAGAAAGGGTGGAATGGAACTAAATGTTGTTGCAGCCGTTGTTTTTCTATTTAGACTTGCAGGTGAAGGACTGCTTTTACCCTGATCAGTTCCCCAGACTCATATAAGGAAGGAACCTGCAGAACTTTGATTGCATCATAATATGGACAGTGGCCTGCAAATTCTGAGTATTCCAGCAACTACCATCCTCCTGAACTTTATCTAATCCTCTTTTTTAAAAGCATCCAGGTTGGTTACAATCAATACATCCTGTGGGAGTGAACCAGGCAGTTTAACTATGCACTGGGTGAAGAAATGCTTTCACCCATCTCTCCTGAATCTTTCAACATTCAGGGTCCTCAAATGAATCTTGAATGTTGGAAGTTTCAGGGCAGACTCCCCACTTGACACAGTGCCTAGTTGAACTGTGGCATTCACTCCTACAAGACGTAGTGATGGCCAACAACTTGGATGGCTTTGAAGGACAGATTCATGTAGAACAAGGCTGTTGGTGGCTACCAACCACAATTGCTGGTTTTCTTCCTCCACTGTCAGAGGCACTGTGGCTCTGGATACCAGTGGCTGGGAATCATGAGTAGGGACAACGCTGTCGTGCTCAAGTCCTGCATGTGGGCATCCCATATGCAGCTAGCCAGCCACTAGATAGGCCTTTGGGTAATCTAGCAGGCTTCTTCTTAAGTTCTTAACTTTTCCCATAATTTGTAGCTCACGTGATGGAATAATACAACCAATATTATGATGTATTAAGCCAATAAGTCTTAATCAAGTTATCTGAGCCTCAGACTATTAATTTTTCTTTTTTAAATTGAAATTTACCAAATGAGGGAGGCTTGCAACCCAGAGAGCTCTTCTCCAGGTCTTAAAGATGTCAAATGAATTAGGATTCCAGCAAACACTGGCAGAATCCAACCAACGTTAGATTCTTATGGCATTCCCAATCAATGTGTATGACTCACAAACCTGATTGTATACCCCTTCCATCTGATTTCATGGAAGAGGAAGACTTGTGTAGTTGGTACACTTTCCTGAATAGTTCTTACCGCAATTAGACTCACTAGAACTTACTGTTACCATAAAGCACCAATGCAGCAGCAAGCAAAGGCTTTAGCAGCTAAGTCAGCTGCAGGTGGCTGCAAAGCCAAACAGGATGTTTGTGACTGTTGCCATGGGAACAAAGGGGCAGTCCATTCTGTACTGAGCACCGGATGTTAGCTCAGTGTGTGTGTCATATGACCCGTACTGGAAGTACATGGGTGGAGTTTGATTCTTACTGCTGTGGAGTGCAGACATGTTTCTCTGTAAGAGACAGAAATAAAGGATGTAAATAGTTTTCTGTCTGCTTCTTTCCCCTCCCTGGGGATACCAAAGGGGAGAGAGAAGAAACGGTGTGTTCTTCTCACATCTGGGAAGAATCGCCGAGACCTCGCCTGCTTATCTGCCGGGAGTAGCAGCGGGGAGGTTGACAAGGGATATCTGCCGGTGCCTACGTTGTGGCACATTCCTCTGACCCAGGCAGAATTCCAACAGTGGTAGCAGAGGACGGTTCCTGCTGGTTTCTTCGATCCATGGAAGTCTGCAACAATAGTAGCAGAGCTGCTGTTTTCATCGCTCCATGGAGGTCTGCAATGAGAGGTTGATCCTCTGCACCTACAGCCTACAGCCAGAAGCTGACCAGACGAAAAGACAGCCAAGCCACAGAGCCCAAGGTATGAGAATTTCGAGCTTAAAAGAGTGAACGCAGATTGAGTTATTCTCTGGTTCACGGGAGCATCGTTTGGGAAAAACAGCTCTGAGTGGGAAGAGGCTTGCATTCCAGAGATTCTTGTGGTTTCCTGTACAAGAAAGAAATGCACTGTTGCTAAGCAACGCCCGTCAGTGAAGTGAAAATCTACCGGAAGTGGGCTGACTGTAAGGCTGTGCATGAGAGAGGCGAAAACAATGGAATGTTTTGGCTACAGTATCTCATGAACTGTTGGAAAGGGACTTTCCAGAGCAGCCAGCGTTAAGAGCTGCCAGGTGGCAAGAGTGTAAACAACCAGCTATTGGATTTAGCAGGTTTGAGAGTGAGTTTTAAAGCAAGGACTCAAAATGGATGCCAAGAAAGGGGGAGCCCTGCCTATCCCACCCCTTTTAACTAATGACAATTATTCATCTTGGTCTATTAAGATGAAGGCCCTGTTGCAGAATCAGAGACTGTTTGAGGTGATTGAGAACCCCATTCCTGCAGCACTGGAAGTGAAAGACAGGGGGAGGGAAAAACGGAGTTCTAACACCCCCAATGCTGTAGCTACTGGAGAAAATGCTGTAGCTTTCAACGTTGTCCAATGTTACAATTGTGGACAAACTGGGCATCTTCAGAGGAACTGTAAGAGGCCGCGTCAGCACAAAGGAGCCAAAGTGAGCTCCACAAAGTCTGAGGTGTCAAGCAAAAGTCATACCATCTCAAAGGCAAAGACTGCAAAGGCTTTGATGTCGCTAAAAGGCACACCAGAAGCGGGGGACTTCTTTGTCCTAGACACTGGGTGTACTCAGCATATGTGTCGATACAGACAACTATTTTCGACGTTTAAGAAGCAAAGCTTCACTGTGCAATAAGCCAACGGTCAGAAGTTGGAAGCAACCGGGATTGGAACTGTGTATCTTGAAAGTCTGAACTTGACTATAAACAATGTTTATTTGGTTCCAGAGTTGAAGTTCAATCTGCTAAGCGTTTCGCAGATTGCTAAGATGGGACTAAAACTGTCCTATGATGCTGATAGCTGCAAGATCTACAAAGATGGAGAGTTGTATCTTTCTGCCAAAGAGAAAGATGGACTGTATTTGTTGACTTTTGATCAAAGTGATTACATGGAATGTAATTCTTGTGATTCTAACGTGATCTCTTTTGCAGGTCTGACCAAGAAGAACACCAAGCAGGTGACCTCGAGAGTCAACAGAGCATTTCAGCGGGTGTATGCTGATGTGATTGGTCCTCTAGCACCATCTAGAGGCAATGCAAAATATTACCTTGTGTGTGTGGATTCTTTCACAAATTATGTCTGGATTTATGTTTTGGAGAAACCAAAAGAAGCCTTAGAAAGGTTTAAAGAGTTTTGTGACAAGGTTAAAAATATGCATGATGCTATCATTGGTTGTCTTTGTACAGATGAGATGCCACTTTTTCTTTCACAGGATTTCCAGAGGTTTCTGCAGGAGAAAGGGATAAGACACAAAATGGCTAGTTCCGAAGAAGCATGGAAGAGATGTGTCTGTGTTAGAGTGAACAAAGAATTGCAAAAGGGAATGCATACGCAATTGCTTAGTTCGCATCTGCCAAATGAATTCTGGGCGGAGTCGCTGATGTCATACACTTATACGTGGTTGAGAAAGGTTTCAAAAGAGTTGGGATGTTCTCCTTTTGAGAAACTGTTCCATAGAAAACCTTCAGTTGCCCATTTCAAGGTTTTTGGGTCTCATGTGAGAACAGAAACTCCAGGTGGGGTAAAGAATGCCAGAGGCATTTTTGTGGGTTATGAAAAGGGTCTCTACAGAGTAATTTTGTCTGAATCTGGTCAGGTGATTCTCACAAAATTTCTAGAGAGTGCTCCTGAACGGGAGAGTGTGATTGTTCACACATTTCCCACTGCGGATGATTCTGATGATGATGATGATGATGTTGATCTTATTGAGTTCAGTAGTACTGATGATGACAGCGATAGCTCAGGGAGTTCAGTTGTAACAGTCATTGAGAGAAAATCTCACATAATGACTAGACCCTCAGAAGAGGAGGATGAACCACTGATTAAGCTTAGTACTGGTTCTCCAGAGAGTTCAGAGGCTGAACCAGAAAGCAAAGAAGAGCAGCACCTCTTACGTAGGTCTGAGAGAGCAACGAAGGGTGTACCACCAAAGAGGTATTCACAAGAGTTTGCTAACTTAGCTGTTGCTGTTGTAAACAACCGAGGACAAATTGAAGCTGTGTCTGAGTCAGAGACAAAGGCACAACAGAGAGTTGCTAACCAAGGTAATGCAAATGCAATCATTCCTTGGAAGTCACACAACCAGAGAGGTACATTGGTTAAACCAGTGGCGGGTAGTTCCAAGGTTGGAACTGAAACAACAGGGGAATGTTATATGTATAACAACTGTTTGTTTTCTTCTCTGGATGACGCTTTGCTCGCAGCACGCATTGATACTTTAGGGGGAGTATGTTATCATAAAGCACCAATGCAGCAGCAAGCAAAGGCTCTAGCAGCTAAGTCAGCTGCAGGTGGCTGCAAAGCCAAACAGGATGTTTGTGACTGTTGCCATGGGAACAAAGGGGCAGTCCATTCTGTACTGAGCACCGGATGTTAGCTCAGTGTGTGTGTCATATGACCCGTACTGGAAGTACATGGGTGGAGTTTGATTCTTACTGCTGTGGAGTGCAGACATGTTTCTCTGTACTGATGTAAGAGACAGAAATAAAGGATGTAAATAGTTTTCTGTCTGCTTCTTTCCCCTCCCTGGGGATACCAAAGGGGAGAGAGAAGAAACGGTGTGTTCTTCTCACATCTGGGAAGAATCGCCGAGACCTCGCCTGCTTATCTGCCGGGAGTAGCAGCGGGGAGGTTGACAAGGGATATCTGCCGGTGCCTACGTTGTGGCACATTCCTCTGACCCAGGCAGAATTCCAACACTTACTTCTTATTTATTTGGCATTCTTGTATACTGCTTTTAATCAAAAATGCCCTCAAAGCAGTTTTCATCAAAGCAAATGTATTAATAAGAGTTCCAGAAACCATACAATTAAAACCCAACAGTATAAAATACAAACAGACTAGGGGCTGAACAAAGTGGAATTAAAATAAGTGTGTCCTCTGAAAGGTTGGAGGAACAAATAAAATTTTACCATGTGCCAGAAGCCCATTGGTGTCAAGACCAGCTGGGTCTCCCCGGGGAGGAGGGGATGAGTTCCACAGCTGGGGCACAGTATCGAAAAAGGCTTTACTGCAGGTTTTGACATGTCAGTCCATTTCCATTGGTGGGACTGCAAGTTATCAGCCTTACGATGTGTAACATGACACATTTTCTTTTACTGGTCTGGTCCTATGCTTTACAAAACTAGCAGGCCATACAATGCATGCCAGGGTCAGTTCACATCTCTTATCTTAGCCTAATCTACCTCACATAATTGTTGTGAAGACAAAATGGGATTAATCCACGTGTTACTGCTCAATGGTTCTTGGAGCGAGGGGAGAATGCACATTTGATAAGATGGCAGGGAGATGCGACACTCTCACGAGTTTGTGTGAGCACACAAACACACAGCCTGGTACACAGAATAATATTAAATGAGTCCTCCTTAAGAAATCTTCATTTCAAGAATTAAATCCTGTTGTATAATTGGGCAGAGCCTTGCCCTCAGGTAGATTTGGCGGCGTCAGAGTTATTGAAGAAGGATGCCGGTCCATTTACCACAGAACATGCTGAATGACACATCTGGCATGGATTCTGGCAATTCAGTGACACCGAATCATTTGTCAAGAAGCGTGCTTGCGTTGAATTGCCTGCCATTTGTTGGCTCATTTTAAAGGCTCGATGCTAGTCTTAACCTAGAGGAGTCTTTGAATAATTAGACGCCTGCCGGTGAACAAGCCTTAATGGAAACACCCTGAGCACTGATAATCAGGTTGATTTCCAATCAGAATTAGGAAAGTGGTCATTAAGGCGGGGGGCAGAGAGGGAGAGGTTTGCCCATTTTAAATTTCTTGAAGAACAATCCTTTGCCTCATCATAAGGAAAATCCTCCCTCCGGCAAAACAGCTGACAGCGACTCCTTAATCTGCTGATTGTGATCCCAGAAGCATCCTGGGTGTAGAAAAAAAATAAGAAAAAGGAACAAGTGTATCTGAGCATTAACAAACTGAATTTCAGCAGTTGCCTGGATTTAAAATAATAGTCTTTCAAAAGATTTAAGCACGAGCAGGTGTTTATGTAAATTATGAGAGTTTGATTTGCCTAATAGTGCTATTTCTCACCCACCCCCTTTCTTCCATTATTCCCATTGCTATTTAGCTCATGGCTTCCAGCTGTGATCCAGATTTACAATCAAACCATTGTTTTTAGTCAAGTTCATCTAAAGGTAACATTTTATCTAATATACTTCAATAATGACATGCGCATTTTTCTCTCCTCCTAGACTCTGGAAGCTGCTGTGAAAGACTTCATAATTTACACTCAGAAATAATGGGATTGGGAGAGTAACAATAAAGATGACCTAGTCGTGACAATATGTTCAAGAGGAATAAGAAGTTGAAAACGGGGGACAACAAAAGGCAAATCAAAGTTGAAGTGATCCAAATGTCTCTGAAGTATATTTGAATCCCTCTCACCATACCCCTAAGCTACAGGTTTCAGGATTCTGCACACATGTTTTTGTAGCGACCCCCAAGTAGGCTAGGGGAACTTTTTTTTTGTTATTTAAATATTTAAACTTTTTTTGCTATTTAAATATGAACTTACCTAATTTGCACTTTGAGAAAAAACATGCCAAGCAAAACCCAACTATTCACTGTAATTCACACTTTCCTGAATTTTGCGATGCAATTCTTCAACCAAGTAATGTTCAAAAAATGCATAAATGTGGGTAAGCTGTACGTAAATATGCATATATCTATGAAAAGTAACATAAAAATGCATTATATCAGGGGAAGTTGATTTGTAAAAAAAGGCATATGTTAAAAATCTAAACTAAAATGTTTCTGAATTTTCATTAGGACTTCTTTTTTTCTTTTTCTCAACTGATGTAGAAAAGTGGGGAACCAAAGACTGGAAAAACTGGAAACTGAAGTTGACAGATTCATCCATCCCATCTCAATTTCATTCTTGCTGTTTTTGATAGTTACTGGTAAGAAGCCTATGCAGACTTTAAACACACTTACTTAGTGCACATAGATGAGTTGCTTCCACTAAAATGTTGGGGGCCTATGAAAGAACTCAGGCATCCACACCATAAGTGCATATACAGGCACCCCCCCAACTTACACGCACCTTACTTGTGCTTGACCATGTGAGTCACCATGAAATAAATAAGTAGGTTGGCCTTCCCTTGCTTCCCTTGCTTAGGGGTGCTGCCCGGAAGTCACAAGAACTGCTGCTCAAGTGAAGGAAAGCGACCTTTGATGGACCAGTGGTGTGGGGGAGGAGGTGCCTTCTCCCTGCCTCTGCTGCTTATCTGACCCCCATCCCAGCTCCAGTTCTGCTGGATGCCCTTTTGGGCCCTTGCCCTCAGTGGCCAACTGCTGCCACCATGGCTCCCCTCGGGCAAGCAGACTCGGGGTAGGCTGGGCAGTGGCCCTGAGTGATTTCTAGGGTGAGTCTCTCTCTCTCCTTACCACACGCCCTCCCCACTTTACATGATTTCACTTATGATTCTGCCTCCTTATTTCTCCCTTCCTGCTGAGCCTTCCATTCTGTTCCTATCGTCTCTCTTTGCTGTCTCTTTTTTTCTTTCCTCTTCCTTTCCTCTGTCCCATCTTTTTGCTTGACACCATCCTGGCCTACTTGCTCTTTTGAGCATTTGTCCTGGAAGTCTGGGCAATCTCTTCTTAATGAAAGCATTGTTTAGAATTTCGAGAAATGGTTGCCGAAAGTATTTTCCTCACCTGTGTAGTTATGTTTTAGCTGCTTTGAGAAGAGTTAGCCTGCTTTCTTTTCCTCCCTCTTCATTTTCTTCTGCAAACTTTTGGGTTCTCCCAAGTATACTGATGCTTTTCCAATGCTTGGGAGGTGCAATTTTGGCTACATAAGGTTCGCCACTCACCCCTGAACTTCACTAATAGAGGGAATTATTATTAGTCAGCAGTCAGTATGGTCCAATCAATGTATTTACCCTTGGATTTCTGGGGATGTTTCAATTTTTTTGTTTTTTGAAGATTGTGTTGCTGTTACTCAAAGAGATAGAGAATACAAGAGACGAAGTGACCTTTCCAAATGTTTTCTTATCAAAAAGCATAAGTATTGTATGTCCCACTAAGCCGCTTGAATAGAACCTTGTCAAGTTACCACATTACTCGACATGTTGCTGATAATGAATACATAAGAGCTTTAGATATTGAAGACTCGGAGGAAATAAATAAGATTTACTGCAGAACTACTCAACGTATAACCCAAGGCCACATTTTCTTTTGTTCCATATGGATTGTCTGCTGTCTTTGGTCTGCTGGATAAAAACAATGAAGCTCCACTTTTAACTTCTTGAAAAGCAAAGTGTTGCTTTGCATGGATAACTGGAGAAAATGGATGGTTATATATCACCTTTATGGACAACTTAATGACAAAAGTAATAGTGAGTCCTTTCTGCAGAACAAGATGTTGCTATCTCTTTCCATACATGTTAGTACAAATCTGGCTATGTCTAGCTTGTCAAAAAGTCTTCTTTATGGATTTCTGTTTACCTCTAGCCCAGTCCTAGGCCTGCTTACCCAGAAGTAAGTCAAAGGGAGGCCAAAGGGACTAACTCCCAAGTAAGCGTCCAAATGATTGTACTGCAAGATATTTATTTCACTAGAGAGTTAACTTCAAGAGCAAGTACAGCGGTACCTTGGTTGTTAAACTTAATCCATTCCAGGTGTCCGTTCGACTCCCGGAACTGTTCGAAAACCAAGGTACGCCTTCCGATTGGCTGCAGGAGCTTCCTGCACTTAATTGGAAGCTGTGGAAGCTGTGTCGGACATTTGGCTTCTGAAAAACATTTGCAAACTGAACACTAACTTCCGGGTTTTCAGTGTTAGAGAGCCGATTTGTTTGGGAGCCAAGACATTCAAGAACCAAGGTACCACTGTACATTGTATGCTGCTGTTGCTACTTTATTTATTTAGATAATTTGTAGGCCACAATTTGGCTCCATCACAGGATGGTTTGCAATAAAAACAACTAGATAAGAACACATAAAATCCGTTTTAAAAGTCCAACACTGTCCATTAACCAAGGACGACAACAAATAACTTAATGACAATGATAGAAGCTGCACCAATCAAGTCTATCCTCCTCCAAATACCCTCCAGCAAACGAGGCATCTTGATCAGATGCCTGAAGCTGTCAATGGGATGAGGCCAGGCACACCTCAGCCAGGAGAGAGTTTGATTTATAAGGAGCCATCACTGAAAAAGCCCTTTCCCAAGTGTAACTCATCCCGTACCTCATTTACTGATCTTGAAGTACAGGCAAGTTGATATGGGTGAAGCTGGTACTGGTACTGGTATAGTGTATTTTTAATTTTTGTTTTATGATGTTTATACATTGCCAGTATACATGTTTTTAAATGGTTGTTGGCTGTCATAGGCTCCATCAGGAGGAAGGGTGGGGTATGAAAGAAATAAAATAAATATTTTGGAGGGGGTTTGAAAAATTTGGAGTAGCCAGCCAACTCAAACTTTCAAGAGGTTGAAACAAGGTTCATCAGTTTGGGTGCCTATATTTCTCTTGAGTGATCTTCAACTTTAGTCATACTCAGACCAGACCCACTGGAATCAAGGGACGAAAGTCGGTTTACTTACATTGGATATTGCCCCTTGCCCTCAGCTGCTCGGAGACGGTTGTGTAGAAGGAAAGCAAAATATGAAGTTACACAAATGCCTATGAAGAGCCATAAAGAATGTCAGAGGTCAGAACTGGAAACTAGCTAACGCAGTGACAATGGTTATGGAAACCACAGACCGATGAGCCTAACATACATGCTGGCTCTGTTAGTAAAACTGGAATTGCAAATATGGGGCACATGTCAACCAAAGTTAAGGACAGGGAGCTGGTGGATGAGAGGGTGGGTATTTGGCAAGAGTCGTTGTGCAAACCTTGCGCTGATCAGAACTTTCAGCAAATCCCTCACTGATGCACAGCGACCCATTCTGATGTTTGGGCTGCTTGGACTACATTCTGCCTTATCTGCAAAGCTGAGAGTGACTAGCAACATCCCATGTATCTTAACAGCAACCTCATAGAGTTACTGTTCTTCCCATATTTCTCCTAATATTCACATTTTTGCAAAGGAATTTTCTCAATATAATGTGTTTTTAATGTTAATTTCACTAGAATATTAATTAAAAAAAAACAAATTTATGTCTCAAGTGAGACACTTCCACTCGCTCCAATGCTTTCCCTCAGGAAAACCTGCTGTTTACCACCGAATTGGAGCAAACGTCAGTCAGATTTCTTCCAGATTGACGTTTACTCTGATTTAGCACCAAAAAGCAGGTTTTCCAGGGGAAAGCAGAGGGACAAAGGCAAAACCGTCCCTAGGAAACCTCTTGAACCCGTACTTTCTAGGCACAGAAGAAGTGGCAGTGTCTAGTTCTCACAGATATGCAAGACAGAGACAAAGATCAATAAAATAAATATTGGGGGTGGGGCAGGGAAACCCAGAGGTACAGTTCACCCTTCCAGCTTGACTTTGACAGGAATTGTGTGGGGTTTGAACCTCAGAACTTATTTCACACTAGAGACGTATCATACTCAAACCCAACTGAAGCAAGCAGGTCGCCACTGAAATGTACCCTGCAGTCCTAGCCTGTTTTTCTGTTAGGGAGTTATCTTTGGCTCTGAATGGACAGTGTTGCTGGTAAATTGTGGAAAGCAGAGGCTCTTTCATATGTTCCAAGCAATCCCTTTTAAGCCCCCATATATGACTGATCAGAAGTAAAACGGGAAGTGCTATTAACAGCGCAGCGGCTCCCACTGGTAGTAAGCAATGATATCTAACAATGCCCCAAGGAGCTAGTTAAAAAGTGTCTCACACACTTCAAAAAGCACCTTAATGTAACTGCATTAGAAAGCTGTCAGTTCCTGGTAGGGCAAAAGAGTTTCTGTTCTGTAAGGGTGATTGCAACATTTGTTATTTGGTAATTTGGAAATCATAAGAAAACACGGCTTAATTCTGTTTCTCCAACCAAATGGCTACTGGATCTAATATTCTGAAAAAGAAGCCTTAACAATTAAAAAAAAGCAGAATCTTGCACTTGTGTTCTTTTCCCCCTAAGTGGGGTGGCAGGGGATCAATACTGCAGGCATTTTTATATCCTCTTCCTAGGAGCAGAGGCTCAGGGAAGTAGAATACATCCTTCGCACACACACACACACACACACACACACACACAGCCCACTTCACTCCTGCCTTGAGTGATCTGGTACACTAAGCTAACTGAGCCCCCCAAAGTAGGCAACTTTCTTCAGATTTTCTACGTCCCAGCTATTCTCACCCACTCAACAAAAACAGTAACTTGGACATTGTGTCCAGCTATTGACCAATTTTCTTTTGCTGTGTTCACAAAGGCTTTGAAGAAGGCAGGTGTGTGTTGCCTAAACCTGAACTGCATTTACTAAACAAATGGGTGGAAATGCTGGCATGCTGCAGCCTGTGCTCTTTATTCGTTTCTTTGCCAGGATCCGACACCATCCTGCTAGTCCTCCAGGAAGGCATCTAGGCATGAAGGTACCCCACATAACATTAAAACACTTGTATGTTCTTTTTATGGCTTCTATTTGTGAAGGAGATAAATGCATGTCTGAAGGAATAAAACATTTTCCCTGATTATGACAAATGGTGTGTTTCTTTTCCCTTGCGGGATGTAATAGGAATATCAATGTTTTACGTTTCATATAAAAACCCAAGTTTGATAAAAGATGAAACACATTTAAAGGAGTTGTTATCTCAGTTATGGGTAAAGTACCATTATACTAAAATTCATAGGCTCAGAATGGAAAGTGCTGTGGATCCAGTGGCTTGCTGTGAATCCAATCTGCTCTTGAGGATACAGAACCCCAAATCCAAAGACAATGGGAAATGGAGGGGGGAATCTGTATTCATTTCCCCGTCCACTCGACCTGCCTTTTAGTCTCAGAGGAAGTAACAACCAGGGCTGCAAAATGTAATACAAAGATGCTGGGAAGCGTTTTTCACACCGAGGCCCACATTCTCATCTGGGCAACATCCTGAGGACCACGTGCCAGTGGTGGGAAGGGCCAAAGGCAAAACTGGGCAAAGTAGCTCATGTAAATGTTACCTTTGTACAGCAGACTAGCTTCTGCATGTCCACACACCCCTTTCTATCCTCCATCCAGACAAGCAAGAAGCATTATCAGAGGTGAAGAACACATGCCAGGCAGCCAAAACAGACAAGGAGGGCATGACATAGGCTGGTGATGGGTGTGGCTTGGAGGAGAATGGGTGTGGCTAAGGAGGAGTGCAGCCTGGGGGGAAACCCCAAGGGCCAAACAGAGAGGTGTGGTGGACCACATTTGGCTCTTGGGCCTGAGATTCCCCACCCTTAGGTTAAACAGCTACTTACTTTTGATTAACTAAAATGATGTCCCCATTTAATTGGGTTGATTTTATTTTTTTAATTGGCTGCAGTCCTATTGCTTGTGAATAACTGCCATTGCACTTACCGGTACTTCTGTGTATCCATACAATTGTATTGATTATTTTTAATGCAATTGCTTATTTTTAAAAAATGCACCATGATGAGCACCATCAGAAAAGAAGTTGCCCCTTTCTGTCTCGCACTGCAGGAAATGCCTATTCTGAGATTATGCCTGCCATGGCTTTCATGTGCATCTTTTAAAAACAAAGAAAAATTGTAATTTTTATCCATCTGCTCCCTTTTGCAAATAATCTGTCAATTGATTCATCACTTGAAACATACAATTAATTAATTAACGAAGAGTTCTTTTATCGGAAGACAGCAACAGTCATTTTAAAACACGGCAGTGATGAAACTATACAACTAAAACACACCTATACACTTCTCTAGATGCGAAGAGCCATTTCTCACATTATATGCAGCAAACCCCATTTTTGGAATGGTCTCCCTAGGCCCATACACCTGGCACTGACTCATACGAACTTTTGGGCTGGTAACTGTTTTATTTACCTTGGTATATGAACTGATTGTACCACTGCTTTCCAACGGTTTCTTTTAAGCTTGCGATACTGTATTTAGTCAGATTGCTTCATTTGCTGCTATGCCCTTCTAGTTCTATTGTTGTAAGTTTTCATCTTCTCGTTTCATCTTAATATTGATTTTGTATAGTTTTATATTTTTATTTGTAAGATGCCTCAAAAATGCTTTGATGAGGCTGGATAGAAATGTAACATGGGAGTCCAGCATGTGGCAAGTCAGAAATCTTCAGGAGAATAAAAGGCCAAGGATGGACCATAGCGTACCGGTGGCAACCCACTTTTCATGTAGATCCCACTGTACTGTGATTGCAAAAGTCACTGGCATGATCGATAGAATCCACTCATAGAGGACAGAATGTTACGTCTGGATAAAAAGTTACATAAGGGAATGTGTGTGGGGAGAGAGCTGTGGGCGGGGGAAAGAAAGAGATTTTGTGAAAAGAGCAGTGAAGCAGATCAAGAAAATAAAATAATCCTGGGGACTGTGTCCAATTTTTCTAACATTTATAATAATTGACTTCACTGGGATTGCATGGGTGTAGCTGAAGTCCAAATTAGCCTCCAGTGAGTCTTGAATAGTGTCTTAAGTCGATGGGATTTTTAGTACTGTAAAACAGATATGACAAAATATTTTCTTTGATGTGGGATAGAAAAATAAAATGGATCCCTGAAGGATATTTCCATTTGCCATTCTCCCCCTTAAGCAGTGGTCTTTAGTTTTCTTTAATTTCATGATGGTGTATTATCCTTTATTGTCTAAGAAGGGGGTGCGGGGAATCCGGCAAACAAAGGAACAAAATGACAAAATGTGAACCCCTTTATTGTGCAAGTAAATCGTGAAGTAACGCCCCCCCCCCCCGTTTCAAGAGGACTGACACAGTAGTTAATGTGATAAGGGTTTTAGCCATTCAAATAACCAAGTAGCGTTCATTATCATTTCCATCAATAAGCTATTTGTGCTCTCAGTTGCATTGAGAGCATGTATACAGCAGGCAACAGGCCCCATTGGAGTCAATAGGATCTATAAACATCTCATTGTGCATACTTGTGCCACAGTCTCAAAGGAGGCTGCAGAATTGTGTCCTGCATTTGGAAATGATAGAGAAGAACTTGGATGCTGCCGTATCCTGAGCCAGGCCACTGGTCCATCTTGTTCAGTATTGTCAATAGTGACTGGCAGCGACTCTCCAGGCAGGGTTCTCTCTCAGTCCTACCGGGGGATGCCAGGGTTTGTCCCTGGGATGCCTGCCTGCAAAACAAGTGCACTGCTACTGAGATATGCATAAGCTCCCATCAGGTGCTTTCTGTGAAGGGGCAATTTGGGATGCAGAAAGTGAGTCCTGCCTCCTTGTTGACACTGGATGTGGTGGGTGCACTCCCTGGTCCATGTGTGATATCAGCTTAGTCTGAAGGTGGTTGCCTTACTTGTGCATATGGAACAGGAATCATTCAGTCAGGCTTCCTGTTCCCATGTTGGAAATGCTCAAGGGTGCCCAAGGCATGCAGCATCATCGAGGGGCTCACCCCATGCCCCTTTGGTGTTCATAATGAGCACATGACGAGGGCTAGAGATGCACACCTAATGGGGAAATTGTTTATTTGTATCTAGTCAACTGATCGCCACAAAACTGAAGTTCCAGCAATATGAAAGTAACACAAGGGAACATCCATAGAATTCCTTAAACCCAAATGAACTACAGTCCAAAGAAACCTGAAATGCTGGATTTCTTTGGCAGATTACAGCATGTTCCCTTTAAAAGAAAAAAAGAAAAAACCAAAACCTGTCCCTCTTTTGACAAATAATAAAATGAAACATTAAAATGAAGTAAAATAGGATGGAATAAAATAGCTCTTGGGCTAGGTCTTTCCCATTCATTATACTTAGCTAACTTAATACTTAGCTTATACTTAATAATGCCTCCACTGTTGGAGCTTTAGTCCTTTGAAAACCAGTGGTGGGGAATCACTGGTGGGGAGATGACTGCTGTACTCAAGGCCTTTTTTCAGCCAGAACTTGCCAGAACTCAGTTCCAGCACCTCTCAGGTGGGCACCGTTACCATTGCAAGAGAACAAGGGAGGCATTCATGGTGAGTTCTGGCACCTATTTTTCTAGAAAAATAGCACTGGTTGCACTTGTGCTCTGCTTGAGGCTCTTGGGCTTCTAACTGACCACTGCAAGAACAGGGTGTTGGACCAGATGGGCCCTTGGCCGGATCCAGCAGGGATCTTCTTAAAGACTTATGCTCAGTTTTGTGGGAAACTAAGGATCATGGATACTAAACATGCTATCCCATGCATGTTTACCAAGAAGTATGCCCTACTGAGTTCAAGGAGGCTTACTCCTTGGTACACAGGTATATATTTACATAGATCGTGTATATATATATATATGGTATATGTGTAGGACTGCAGCCTGAGATATATAAATGGCAGCTGCCAACACCCTGTACTACTTCCCTGACAGTAATACAGAGCAGGGCTTTTAGTGGGGCTGCTCTTGTTCTGTGGAACATCATTCATATTGATGCCCGCAATCTGCACTTTCTGGAAACATCTGAAGACATTTTTATTCTGACAGGCTTCCCCAGCTGGATAAATGAATCTTTACCCTAAGTGTCTACTTTGTATGGCTTTACTTTTGTCTTAAATATATATTTTGTTGTAAATATATTTAAAAATAAGGGTTATTTGTGTTTTTGACTGTTTTCAGACCATTCCCCCACCTCACCCCATTTTTTAATTGTGCATCATGTTGAGACAATTGCATAGCTGGCAAGTAATACGTTCACAGCAACAGCAACAATTCTCTCACGTTTTAGCACGATCAAAATAAAGAAAATGAAGAAACCAGAGCATTTGGGCTACAAGTGGGTAAAATGTTCAGGGAACCTCTGGCTCTCCACATATTGTTGGACTGCCAAATTCCACCAGCCCATCCAGCATGCCCAGTGGTCAGGAAGGATGGAAGCTGTAGTCCAGCAACACTCTCTATGGAACAGCTGTAGTCCAGCAACATGGGAACAAAGGTTCCCATCCTTGCATTAAAAGGATGGGGCTAGGCAGGCTGAAGTCAGGTGGGCCAACTGGGGGGAGGGCAGGGGCTGCCCACCCAAAATTTTCAATGAGGGGGCTGGGCCCCTCAAAGTTCTGTGGCAACCGTGTGCACACACTGCAGGGCATGCTCACATCATGCGTGCAAGCCACAGGGCGGCAGCGCGACACATCTGCATGCCCTGCAGTGTGCACAAGTGACATGAGTATGCCGCAGGGCATGCACGCATGCTGCGGGGCATGTTGATGTCATGCACACATGCCATGGGGTATGCTGACGTCGCATGGCCCTGGACCCCTCAATTGTGGGGCAAGGTGGCGCACATGCCTGGATCTGTTTTCAGTGGTGTTTGTGCCATGGGACAAAGTGCTACTCTGGTGATCAGGGTGGGTAGGGAGTGGAGAAGCAAAAGTAGGGGAGTGGGGATATTTCCATATTTTTAAATGGGTTGGGGGTTATTCTATGTCATACCTTCTTGGTACAACCCTTTAAAAATAAGTGACTTCTATGACATGGAAATTCTATATGGAGGCAATGACTAATGGGCAAGCAATACTTCACAATTGGTTCACTGTCTATGGAACATTTTAACACTTGGGTTTCCCTGGATGTTTGCTAGTGCACACTCTATCCTAAGTGTATTTAGGATAGATGTAAATTCCAATTGAGAAGCGGTATGTACGACTCATTGGAAACTGTTCGCACGAAGCAGCCAATTTTATAAGGGGCGAATAATCCTAAAATATATGTGGGTTAGTCCCTTTTGCACCCTTTTTCTTGGCTTGTCATTTCCAGACTAAGCTTCTGCCTATGCCATCATTTGTTTATGCTGAATTTTCTGCCTATGCAATATGTTAACTTCTTGTCTACATGACAAGTTGCTTATGCTGACCCTTCTGCATTTATGCCTTCGTCGTGAGATGAAAGTCATTTGGCACTATTTCTGCACAATCTTCGTTCAAATCTGTGTTTCCCGCCCCAAGGTGTTTATGATAGGTGCTCTGTTGCGCTCTCAGAATAAACAGAAATAGCAGTGTTTGGTGTGCCGTGTCTAAATAAAGTTGATTTTTCTCCTACACATGTATTTCTTTGAAAACTCACCTGACAGCGAAAGGGTTCCCCCTCTGTTGACAAAAGCATAAATAAAAAATCAGATTCATTTTTAAAATGTCTATTTTTTTTCAAGTAAGCACTGTAAAATATGCAGATTGTCATTCAGTTTACTATAAAAATAATACAACCCTAACAAGATGATGCGAGTGTCATTTTACTATGAAGTAGTAATGATACTTCAGCATGCTTGTGATCTCCCTAGGAAATGACTAGAGCACATGATGAATGCGAAACCTGAGTGATGTGCTACGACTACAAATGGGCCATTATCTATTGTGACAGTTATGTGACTCCAAAGATGTTGCCAAGCTCCAGGACTTTGATGTGGCTTTATTGCCATAACTGTGACATTGCCTGGATGTCACAGGAAGCCTTGTCATTATTTAGCCATTTATACACATTCATAGGCCAAGTTTCACAGAAAATGTGAGGCTGATGGAGGAATACTTAAGATGTCCTAGGGGAAAGCATAGGTGGAAAATTTGGATTCTGTAATGTTCTAGAAACTTAGGAAGCTGTCTTATACCGATTCAGACCCATTGGCCATCAAACTCAGTACAGACTACACAGAACTAGCTGTG
The DNA here is from genome assembly GCF_964106915.1 of Podarcis gaigeae. Lineage (NCBI taxonomy): Eukaryota > Metazoa > Chordata > Lepidosauria > Squamata > Lacertidae > Podarcis > Podarcis gaigeae. Next base: position 70,058,136 of record NC_139678.1, read on the forward strand.
GTTGTGCAGGGTCTCAAATAGGAGATGTTAAGGGTTGAACCAGAGCCCCTTTGCATGCAAGACAGATGCTGTGTCACTGAGCTATACTGGTAGCACTGGAGGGACGCGGGTAGTGCTGTGGTCTAAACCACTGAGCCTCTCGGGCTTGCCAATCAGAAGGTTGGTGGTTCGAATCCCCACGATGGGGTGAGCTCCCGTTGCTCGGTCCCAGCTCCTGCCAACCTTGCAGTTTGAAAGCATACCAGTGCAAGTAGATAAATAGATACTGCTGCAGCGGGAAGGTAAATGGCGTTTCTGTGCTCTCTGGTTTCCATCACGGTGTACTGTTGTGCCAGAAGCGGTTTAGTCATGCTGGCCACATGACCCGAAAGCTGTCTGTGGACAAACGCCGGCTCCCTCAGCCTGAAAGCGAGATGAGCGTCGCAACCCCATAATTGCCTTTGACTGGACTTAACAGTCCAGGGGTCCTTTACCTTTTTTTTTTTAACCTTTTGTTATGTACTAAGTTTGGATCCTAGAACAATAGGCAAGTAGGATCCTTTACTGGTGGCAGTGTGTCTGACTATGTGTCACTCTCAACCCCTGTCCCTCCTGGCTTTCCAAATAATAGCACGAGTGGCTGACTGGTTGGGTTCAGCGTGTGATTAGCACTTCACTACATTACAGGGCGGCCCCTGTTGCATTGAAAGAGGTGGGGGCACAACTGCTCCTAAAGAAACTGACTCTGGACTCTTTGGACTGGAACACCTATCAGCCTGTTGCCAGTACCCTCTTTTGGGGAAAAGTGGTGGAGAGGGTCATGTTGGGGCAGCTGCAGGATTCTTGGAGAACACATTCTTGGAGGACATTCTCAGATAATTATTTAGGTCTATTCCAATCTGAGTTTAAGCCCGGCCATGCAAATGAGCCCTGAGGCAGAGTGTGGGACAGGGGGAGTGTGACCTTGCTTCTTCTTCTTGAGGTGTCATTGACATTTGATGATATTGACCAGGGTATCCTCCTGGACTGGCTCTGGGGAATGAGAATTGGGGACACTGTCTTAAAGTGGTTCCAGTCCTACCTTCAGGACCGAGTCCAGAGAGTTGCCTTGGAAGAGTGTCTGTCAGCCTTCTGGTGGCTACATTATCTCCAGAGCTATTTCATATCTACATGACTGGATTACAGCAATGTGTTGTATGTGGGGCTTCCCTCGTGCTTAATCTGGAAGCTGCAGTTAGTGCAGAATTCTGCAGCCGGAGTGAGGTAACTTTAATCTGTTTTAGTATTTTAACTTTTGTTTGTTTTAAAATAGGGTGATGAATTTTTGTTTTATAAACCACTTTCAGTTTTTCTTTACAAAAGTGGTGTATAAATCTTATGATCATATGTACAGTGGTACCTCAGGTTAAGTACTTAATTCGTTCCGGAGGTCCGTACTTAACCTGAAACTGTTCTTAACCTGAAACACCACTTTAGCTAATGGGGCCTCCTGCTGCCGCCGTGCCGCCAGAGCCCGATTTCTGTTCTCATCCTGAAGCAAAGTTCTTAACCTGAAGCAATATTTCTGGGTTAACGGAGTCTGTAACCTGAAGCGTATGTAACCCGAGGTACCACTGTACATACATATATGCATATATACAAAAAGTGAGAAGTGAAAGCCAGCCCCTTAGAATGTTTTGATGGCAATCTGGGTTTATGAGTTTTTCTTCAATGGTATTTATGTGTTCTGGATAACGTCTACTTAATACATGCCAAAAATAGTTTTAATGGCTTATTTAATTTGAGATCCTAATACTCCTGGAAAGGGTGATTTTTTACAAGCTGTTAAAGTAATTACATGATCGGCAAGTGCTAGTGTGAAATGTCTATATTATCCCTTTGATTTCAACCCAACATAATTCTGAAAGGCAATGTTTTCATAGGCGGATGGATGTTTCTGGAGGGCAGAGCCTAAATGTGACTAAGTTCTTCTTAGCTCATCTTTTCTGCAGTTGTTTCCCCCTCTGCATTTGTATCCCATTCATTTGTCGAGATCTGCATGTGTCTTGAATCTGACCCAAATGAGTTGCTCGTGGGAACGAGGGGGCAGGTCATTCTCAGCTCCAGCCTCTGGAACTCCTCCTTGCCAGAAATGTGTCTGAGCCAAACTGTGACTTAGATTTAGAAAGGACTTTAAAAAATGCTTTCCATTGTTCTAGCCTTCTATAAATGGCAGGCACTGGAATTTCACTTGGCAATTAGTATCCTTCCTTGGCTCTTATAACCCCCATTCAGAAGAGTTCTATAGCTAGTTTCAGTAGCTTGGAAGGAAATTGGGCAAAATTTATTCCCTCTTTCTTTGGCTAGCTGAATTATGCAAAGTGCCCACAGGTTTTGCAATTGTAGGCAAAGTTAAACAAATAGAATAGTTAATTTGGAATGTTCTTGGTAGGTCATTTTTGTAAGCAAAGCATCTTAGAGAGTATAGTTTTAGGAATATAGGCATTCAAAAATTCTGGTTACACACCACGTTATTGAGCATTATAACAACAGAATCTCATCGGATTTCCTGCCCTCTCTTTTTCCATCGCTGCTTCTCAGAAATACTAGCTGGGAAGAACTGCTTTAATGAATCAATTAAAAATTAACAATACATGCTCAATTTCCATTTTCCCCCAATTAAAAGAGAACAAAAGTTTTATGCATTTTAAGACTGACTTTCTGTCTTACGACAATCAATGAGCTGAATATAAATTCTGTGATCTGGAAGTCCTTGGGGCTGCAGTGCCCACACAAGCAGGGGCAGCTGCCCCATTCAGCGTTTGCAACTTATGAAAGCACCGAGTGTTACTTACCATTGAAGAGAGAGGGATGTATGTATTCTATGTGCTTAGCCTATATGTGGTCCATGTCCAAGACTCACCTCTAAAATCTAGACACAGCTAGATTCTTCTGAGTAGCAACTCAGTTTGCTACTGGGGAGCCAAAGAGAACAAAGTTGTTTCCAGTTCAACTTAATGCACTGAGCTGGAAGGGATAGGGAACTCAATTCCCCAGGCTCTCCCATGAGTAGTAGTTTTTTATTAGCATACAAGAATAAGGTCTGGATGTCTGCTGCCCGCCATACTTTCTGCTGGTGCCTCCACCTCCCACCAGGACATGTTTTGGAAAAGCAGAGGATGATCCATGGGATGGGTTGGGTGAGAGCTTCCCTGGGCTTGTTGTTTCAAACTTTTCTTTTTAAAAACCACAGACTCACATTTTTTCAGAACATTCTCCTTGAACCCCCATACAAGAAGAGCCGGGGGGGGGGATTTTCACAGCATTGCCTAAGATGTGCATGAATGGTACCTAATTACATTTCACTCCGAGAGTGCATGACAAAAGAGCACAGCCCAGTTGTCAAATGTATACTGTAATAGATACACATGACCTTTTTGTAGAAGAGGATACTCAGATTCAGGTTTCAAGATGCATGTGTTAAAAGTGAACATTGGAAGGACCAGCTCTACAGCTGCTGCTGCAACAACTGCTGCCAACAAGATTAACCTGTGACATTTTTCAATAGAAGTTATTGAGTCAACTTGTCCAGATTTTGAAAAGGAAGAGCACAGTCTGAACTTGCTGCTAAAGAGAACCACAAGATTGGTGGAGAATCAAAGTTTGGATTCAGCTTAAACACTGTTGCTCAAACATAGTTCTGCTCTAAGGAGGAGGAGGAGGAGGAAGAGGAACAACAACAACAACAACAACAACAACAACAACAACAACAACAACAACGAGAGGTCCTATCATTGATTTAAAAACATGCTTTGGATAAACACACAGTTCAAAATCATTCACACACACACACACAAACACAAATATGTGTGTGAGTGTGAATTTGTGTGTGTATGCAAAAATCTTGTTTCTCTCTTGCATATACTCTTATCCTATTTAAATTTCACATCTTTTCTCCTGGGTTCTGTTCTCTTATCAACATTCTAAGGTCAATTTTGCTCCAGCGAATCAGATGCTTGTATTGTTTCTTACTCCATCATGTAGGATCAGACAACAATTCTGGAATCAGTATGTGCTTTTTGTTATCTTACTGATTTTGATGGATTGTCATCCATGAGTTTGACTTTGCAGGGTTGAAAACATAGCATTACAATTATTTTTTTTTAGCAAAAAAACATGCCAGGAAAGTTAGACAGAAAGGTCATTGGAACAGTGTTTGATGAGGAAAGTTGCTTTTGATACTGTTTTGTAGCACATTTTTCCAGACAGTTGAATGGCACATCATTCCCATGGTTAGCAATTTATAGGGCTTGGAATTATTTAATCAGGAGATGCATATAGTTTATATGACAATCAAGTGGATGAAAATTCTGAATGGGGGAAATCACTCATACACTGAATGACACATATTATATGCCATGTTTATCTAGAGATAATGTAACTTCAATCTGGCAGACATTGCCGTGCATGGATTTCTACTGTGGAGCTCGTTTTAAGCAGAAATGCTTAATATGTGGTGACAATAATTTAGGGCATATTGAACAAGTAAGAGCAAAATAGAAGATTTCAAATCTTTGACATACACTTCTTGTTACAAGTTGTGCAATTTTCCAGAAGGCTGGTTACCAATAGCATGCGGAAAAATGTTAGTGCAGAGAAACCATATTTCCCTGTTAAGTAGATCCTGGGCCCAAGGAGAGACACGGAACTGCAGGAGGACAAACGGAAATGAGGAGCTGATTGAAAACAAGATATCAGTACCTCAGGAAAGGAAGGGGAACTGGACAGAATAGGAGAGCAAAGAAAATTACAGTGGTACCTCAGGTTACACACGCTTCAGGTTACAGACTCCGCTAACCCAGAATTAGTGCTTCAGGTTAAGAACTTTGCTTCAGGATGAGAACAGAAATTGTGCTTCTGCGGCGCAGCGGCAGTGGGAGGCCCATTAGCTAAAATGGTGCTTCAGGGTAAGAACAGTTTCAGGTTAAGCACGGACCTCCGGAACGAATTAAGTACTTAACCCAAGGTACCACTGTATCTAGCCAGGCCTGCCTTCTCTTAGAAATGGGTGCAGCTGGTGCATCAGCCTAATCTAAGCAAATAAATCTATGGTTGCAGCTGTCACTTGGGCATCTGGTGTCACAGCCGGGCCGAAAAGAACCCTCAAATGATGAACCTGCACAGGCCGGACCCTCATTTCATTACTGACCATTAACTGAGCAGAATCACCTCTGGATTAAATTTCTGGATTAAGTTTCAGTTTAGCAATAATCCAGCTAATGAGCAGCCCAGAACCTCCACATCTTTCCAGCCATGGACAGAATAATTTGAGCGTTAAACTCAAAATCAATGTATCACCTCCCCCAGTGGTTTCATGTTGATTTCAAATAGCATGGCGGGTGGGACAGAAGTCTGTGGAATTCCCATATGCCAACGGCCAAAGGGGTGGGCAGGAAGTCCTCCAGCAGCACTTTCTGGAACTGAACCTCTGGGAAAGAAGGGAAGCACTGCAAAATGAAGCCTCTGAGTTCCAGCCCAGCCAGGTGATCTGTTTGCTCAGACACCTGGCTTGCTCAAGACCTGTATATTTGAAAGCTGGTGAGAAACAGTACAGTGGGGTCTATAGAGAGCTTTTTAAAAAGTGCTCTTATTTCAGCCTCATTTAAAATCAGTGGGATTATGCCTACAATTACCACTCCAGATACCTACTCAGCCAAACCACCTCTCCATGCAATTGGCATCATGTCTCCAGGAATGCCGTCCATATCCTCAGTATTGAAAGGTAGCAAATGGAGAGGCAGGTGGCACAGGTCCATTGGCTGAACACAGAACACAGGCAGCTGCCTAGTACCATGTCAGACTGTTGGTTCACCTAACTCAGTATTGTCTCCAGCCCTCCTTGGAGATTCTGGGGGTTGAACTTGGGATCTTCTGAATGCTACGTATGAAGGACTTAAGTATACAATCCACTCATTTTTCTGCCCACCTGAGTCTGTAGCATGTCCTCATTCCTGAAAGAATGTAGGCCCATGGCCCAGCTCCACAGGGCCTTCTCTTCTTTGTGAACATCTGGTGCTTTGCAATTTTAATTGGGTCTGGCATAAGTGCTGTCCCAATGGGCAGTTGGTGGTAGCCTCCCCATCTCCTCCTGTGCCCCGTCAGTCCTTGTGGATTTGAGAAAGGACATTTCTTGGAAAGCAAACACATAAAAAGAGACCTGCTGGATCAGGTCAGTAGCTCATTTAGTCCAGCATCCATTTCCCATGGTGGCCAACTATGAGGGAACCATGTACCCGAATGCCACAGCCCTCTCCCTTCCTTCAGGTCTCTGTAACTGTAATCCAAAAGCATATTGCCTCCAACTGTGGAGGTATAACAAAGCCATCGGGGGCAGTAGCCATTAGTTGTATCCTTTATGAATTTGTCTAACTAAAGCCATCTAGGCTGGTGGCCATCGGTGTCTCATGTGTGAACAAATTTTAAGCACCATTGAAATCACAGTGCATATGCAAAAGGATTTCATTTTATAGTTCTAAATATCGCCAGTATCTGACTTGAATAGTGCTAATCCTTGTGAACTCATCAATTTCCAAACAAATGGGCAATGACTGCAAAAACCATGGACTGTAAAATGGAATACCTTCTTCTTGCATCTGGTTAGCACCCATCGTGTTTCTAAAAAGGCACTTGGAAATGCAAATGTTCAGGCACATCATTGGAACTGTAGAATAATAAAGGTTTCTTAAGGCTAGGAACTGAGTGTTTTACTCCCTCCCCCGCTTAAAGGAAATTTATTAAAATGAAAATAAACTCTTTTAGGAGCAATTGTTTCATAAAAGAAACATGAGTTTGTTCTGGCAAAGATGTTTATGATTTATGTTTCACTCTGTAAACTTGGCCAAGCAATTTCCTTCTTTCTGATTGGTGAATGCAGTGGGGTGAGGGAGGGGGGCAGGGAGCTATAGGGATGGCATCTGCTCTTGGAGCAATAGGATTATGTTTATTCATGACCAGTTTATGCGGGAAAAATGCATCAAAGGGTTTATTTGAATTTTTGACAAATTTGCCTTGTTAAAAAAAAGTCTTTTCTTAATTGGACCTTATAATAATAACAATGCAATGATTGCAAATGCAAATGCAAATGAGAAATAATAAGAATCTAAAGAGCTTTTTCCTCTCCCCAGGACCACTAGCGCTTGGAGTGATGGGGCATCTTTTTATAAGAACTGTTTCTAACACTAGGCTCCCTGCACGGATGTAGTGGCCATATTTAACAAGCCTGTGCTTTGCCATAGAGCTCTTCCATATACCTTTCCCCCACTTGAGAGCAGGAGATAGGTTTATTACCATAAAAGTCAGTAACCTTCTTTCCTTGCTGACTTTCTTATGCTGAATAGGATTTTCCATCAGTTTAGTGACTGTCACTCAGAAAGTCAGTTTTCAGAATCCCTCCTGCTTAATTTGTTAATTTTAGTAAGGAAGGGGAGAATGGCTGGGAGGGAAAATATCTCTTAAACATTCGCCTACTCTTTTTTTTTTTTTTTAAGCTGCTTGGGTGTTCCTTATGGCCTTGTCACAGGATGCTTGCAGAGTTTGAGAAGAGACATGCCAATACTGCTAACTTTTACAGCAATATAATCTATTGCTTTGGGAGGATGTTTTCCTTCTCCTTTGCCATCCTTATTTTCACTTGATGATCATTCTGGATAATAGGAGTCACTGCTTTCATATAATCTGATCTTCCAAAGCCTAGGTTACTCTGTAGTGCTACAGTCAGTCTTATAATTTTTTTCAGCCTTATTTTTACATTGCTGTGCATAGGACTGTAGCTTAGATTGTAGAACATGCAAGATATTCCTTAGTTCTTGAATAGAGGATGTGTTCCATGCCATAAAAGGCAATGATCTGTCTCTCTCTCTCTCTCCTAATTGCATGAAGTGGCTCAGTGGTTCTGGCCACCATTATTCGTTGTTATTTTACTAACCTTTGTATCTTGTCTTTCGGCTCGTGGTTACACACACGGGATTTCCATTCTATATTCACAACAACCTCATGACACCAAGAGACAGTGTCTGGCTCAAGACTACCAGTTGAGTTACTTGGCTGTTTCTGATGCACACCCAACAAACTCTCAACATATACAAACCACTCCCACCCTGTTCATTTTGGAACTGGGTTCAGTAAATAGAACTATTCCTAGTGGAATACGACATTGGCTTTTCCAAGCCTAGTTCTACAACTCAGACCTTGTGGCAGTCTCTGTCCCGCAGCCCCTTACTATCCCTTTCCCTTTCCATTTCACCCACATGGTGACAGTGGAAGACAGGTTTCACTAAAGGCACCTGCAGAGGCCTCCCTCTCTGACACCTTCATACCCCACAACAGTCTCAGAAGAAACGGGACACCCCATTCCCCCCCACAAGAGCACAACCACCATTTGGGGAGCTGTGCTCTAGTGCAAATTCAGCACTTTTTGAGGGACCACAATCTTGTGCACAACAGCAGCGTTGTGTGTTGGACCTTAAAAGTCTTCAGAGTGTCGGACAACCATAACAAGGACTTAGTTGCTAGGGGGGCGGGAAGGTGATATTCTGTAGTCCATAACACCTGGGGTGATGTTGTTACAGTGGTCAGTTGCTAAGGAAGGGCAGGCTCCAGCTCACTTATAACCCAAACCAGAGAAGATTGCGGAGTAGCAAATGCCTCTCACTTTATAATGCAACTGAGAATTATGAACTTGACAAGTTTGAGTTTTGAGCCAGGTAATTATGAACTTCAGGGACCTACTACTATCTGCTGACTACTCCATACACGTGAGTCCATCAAATACCTGCATATCAAAGCTTTCAATAGTTGAGATTTTCATAACCACCATAGACATTTCAAATATCTCCCTTTGTAACTCTTATAACAGAGAAGCATGAAGTGAAGGAAAAGCATCAAATGTGATCCCTCCACACTGTGGCCCTGTTTTAGGAGATTAGAGCACAGAAGAATGTCTTTGATTGGCGACCAATTAAGTAGCAAACCTGCAGGAACAGAGATCTTTTATTTGACTGCCAGATGTGGAAGCTCCAGAAGAGCATTGTTCAGGGAACGACCACTGTGAGTGGAACTCTTACTTTTTTCCTTTTGATTTTTAACTCTCATCCCTGCAGACAGAAAAATGAGGGCTCAAAATGTAGAACTCTCTGAAAGAACAGAAACACTTTTGTTTGTTTGCTTAAGGCCGGCTTTTGAAAAGACGAAGTGTTTTTCTCATTGTATATTCTATTTTCATTGAGGACATCTATAAATCATTCTTCAGAGTTTGGGTTTTGCAACAACAATACTCCTGGACACATGGCCTGCCCTTATGCACACATCCAAAGGGGACCACTGGCTTGACCCCAGTGCAGAAGTGATCTCTCCTGAGAGAGAGCCCTACAGACATTCAGTTGTGTGCTCAAAATGCTCTTCTTGGTAACCAGGAACCGTGCACTAACCAACTCTCCCCAGCTGAAAGGAAGAGCCCTCCATATGTATAGCTTACACATGCATATCCCATGCAGCCAATGAAGCTGTGGCCAGCAAACATTCTGCTGTTTGGGTAATGGAGCCAGGAGCCACGATCCTTGCTCTTGCTTCATGTGCTTGATGAACACATGTGTGTGGGGGGTCATGTGTGCAGCTCCCTAGTCAGCCTTTTTTTGCACAAAGGAACATAAGAAGAGCCTGCTAGATCAGACCAAAGGCCTGTCTAATCCAGCATCCTGTTATCACCGCAGCCAACCAGATGTCTATGGGAAGCCCAAGCTTAAATCAGCAATTCTAAAGCGGCATATCATGCAATGATGTGCCTGGTGCCATCTCTATGGTAGAGTTACACAAGGAGGAATTCAACACCTCAATTGTTCCATTGCATACCCTCCAACATTTCTCCAATGAAAATCGGAACGTCCCATGCCATAATTATAATTTTACTATTTATACCCCACACATCTTAACTGGGTTGCCTAGCCACTCTGGGCAGCTTCCAACATATATAAAAACATAAGAAAGCAGTAAACATTAAAAACAACAACCAACCTTCCATATACAGGATTGCCTTCAGACGGCTCTGGTGTCAGAGAACCCTCCAACATTCTTCCAGTGAAAATAGGAACCTCCTACCATACCCTCCAACATTTCTTCAGTGAAAATAGGGATGTCCTAAGGAAAAGTTAGACATTCTGGGATCAAATCAGAAACCGGGATGGCTTCTCTAAATCAGGAATGTCCCTTGAAAATAGGGACACTTGGAGGGTCTGCCACTGGGCAAGTTTTTCAGCTTGCAAGATAAAACAACCCCCTCTTTCCTCCCCCATATACTGTTGCATCTGAGCTCAGAACAAGGCAAATTAAACCTGTCATCCACAAACAGACACAAGCCAGACTTTACATGGTCATATAACACAAAACAATCTACATACAAACCATCCATTGAGGCAAAATCTGTTTCTTTCACAGTCATGGTTGCCTTTAACAAATGGAACAGTTACCTGCTTCCATCTTTGCGTAAGCCTGTACTCGATGTTTCACTGATTCCTCTGCTAACGCTATCTGTGTCTCAATCAAGAAGAAAAGAAAACCACCAGGTATCTAACTAATCTAGGACTATAATGTGTGGATCCAATTCCATGGTGAGTTCTTTTCTGTTTTCCCTCTTCCGGGGCCCTGACCTCTGAACATCCCTCTGGAAAGTGTTGCTTCTTCCCTGTGTAGATGCTGCCCCTTGGGAAATACTCCAGAATTGTCCTTATGGGTAAGCGACTGCACAGAGCTGCCACAATATCACCCATGGTTTGTTACAGCTTATATTTATTTGCATTTTCCCAACAGACAGCTTTGGAGAGCATTGACTTACCAATTACCATAGTTCATAGGAGCAGCTACAAATTTCAATTCCCAGGGTTACTGGAACTGATTTGGGATCATATCATTATTCTGGAGCAGGTGCCGTTAAGGATGTTTCTATATTTCAGGATCTCTTGACCTTTCTTCAGGGCACACATAGCATGTCTTAATAATGAACAATGTCCACACATCAGCTCTAATTCAAACTTGAGCTCTCCCAGAGTTTGAAATATGCACAGAGAAAGTCTATGCAGATGGTCCTGAATTTTAATATTGGAAAAAGTCACAGTAAAACAAAGTTAACTTCTAAAATTCAGTGATAAATCACAAAATGGTAGTTATGATTCTCTGGATGTCTTAATTAAATGCATTTCTCTCTCCTAATTTGATATGGCTCAATGTCAAAGTCAAATTAGCACTGCCTCTCTCTTATAATGCTTCAACTTGAACTGTCTGCTACAAGACAGAAATTGAATCCTGGACACAGTGTTCAGGCTCACTACTTCTTACTGCAGATCTGAAAATTAATATTTTCATTTTTTTTGCCTCATCTATCATCATAACATTATTGACTGCTACTTTTTTCAGGGTTTTAGTGCCTCTCAGAACTCAGCATGGTACGTGATTACATTTTATGGGTGGGTCCTCTGTCCAAAACAATTTTGCCCAAATGAAAACCAAATTCTGCAAGCAGAAACATCAGAATCTGTGCCCAGAGCATATCACTTATGTCTTTCGCAAGTAGCACCATCTTGTGATTGATTGCAATGAAAATCTCTTAGAAATGAAAAATGAGGTTTCCAAACCTGAAACATAGGGTTAAGGCCAGTGTGCATGCCAAGCTTCACTCATTTGATAACTTAAGGCTGGTTTATTTTAGTAATCAAACCTGTATGTATGTAATAATACTCGGCTTTCCAAAATGCAAGTCTATTTTCACGCTGCCCTCTGCACAATCTGATTTTCATGGTCTATTGGAAGCTACCTGCTTCATAGTTATTTGCAACTTGGCTCCTGAGAATAGCTCATGAAATATATTTTATTTTCAGAAACAGCAATTATTTGTTAGATATCCAAATATTATACAAATTTTTGTTTTTGAAAGCTAATCCTGGTTTGTTTCAGGACAGGCAAACATGCTGGAATGTATTAGGCAGATTCAACAGAATCATCTGCGCTGTTTATATTTAATATATGTGCTGCCCAAGTGAGGCTTATAAGTACAAAGGCTGTTGCACTTTTGGGAGGTTGCACACCCTTAATATTGTTAGCTTTCAAATGTATAATTTAGTATACTACACATTTTTTATAAGATCTACTTAGAGAATACTAACCAGGTACATACAATAACATCATTAAACAGCTTAGTGCCTCAGGGTTACAGACTCTACTGCATCCTGCAAAGTAGCACTTAGAAGCATTATGAACAGGTGCTGTCACCTTGCAGTCTTTTATGAAGCATAGTCCTGGGAATGCAGAGAGAGTTAATAAGCAAGCAAATGGAACAAAGTCGGCCGGAGCCAAACTCTTCCTCTATGATGAACTACTGAGATTGTGTGTGATGAGCAGTCGAGATTCTTCATGTTTCTTCATTACCCTTTTCGTCCCCCCAAAAATGGTGCAAATGATGAAACGCAAGGGCACTGATCACCACAGATCAGGCCCACACCCCTCACATTTAGAGGCACCTCTAAATAAAACTGCTAGCACATTTGAAAAGCTAAGCATGGGCTGGTATGCTTTCAAATTGAGGGGAGTGCATGTTGAGATTCCTGCATTGCAGGGGGTGCCTTCCAACTCTGTGATTAAATCTGAATTTCGATATGGACCAAACCAATGCGAACTCTCAGAACCATCTGCATAGAGCAGACCACAACAAGCAGTTTCCGCATTTCTCTGAATTTTGCAATGCAGATATGCGCTCAAAAAGTGCACAGAAATAAACAAGCATATGCCAAATACATGGCATACATATATAAACTAAAACTCAAAACAAGTTTTTTTAAGTATTCCAGTACATTTTAAGTGCTTCAGTACTCCAGAGGTACCCCAACCCTGGGTGGATGTGTGGGGAATGCCACTTGGAGGGGAGTGTAAAAGTCCCCATGCACAAGCAGAGCAACCACTCATACTGATCTATATCTCAGCTATTGTGCACACAACGTACATGGGATGCACAACCATCCTATCTGAATTCTACTGCATGAGCACATGGAAGGAAGCTATGATTGGCACCACTCTGCAAAGCATCTACATGCAATGAAAGAGCTCTACACACATTGTGTTCCTCTTTCAGATTTGACAGTGCACTTTCAATCTGCAGTCCTTAGCCATAAAAGCAAGTGGCTGGACAGGTATAATTTCCCCCCAGCCCATTTTGTTAAATTTCACTTTCTTTGCTTTTGATTGATAGCGCAATGCTAGCAATCTGCGGTATAGAGACTCCTTCCTTCTCCTCGTCCAGGATGAGAGTGCAAAGCCATCTCTCCTTGCTTAGTGCCCTTGCTTGATGGGTAGATTGCATACTGTATGCTAAGTACGGCGATGACCCCTAGATGCACCCTGTCACTGATCCAGCTGCTTGCCACTGCTGAGATTATCCGCTGTGCCATCAAATCACTCCAGGACAACACAGGTTGCCTCACCTTCACATGTGGTATTTTATAACAGGATTAAGCAGTAAGATTTGATGACACTTCACACAAGTACCATACCGTTTGCAAACATACCAGTCTCTCAATCAGATTAGCTGACAGTATGAACTCTTGCCATGGAGCAGTTGCTCATTTTGAGATCTGATCTGACAGTCTAAGAATGCAGAAAGGGGGATGCCTTCGTAAAACTAAGTGCCCCTTCTTCTTAAAAAAGAAAGGAAGATGGTATTAATGCACTGCACTGCAATGCCCCCAAGACCAGCTGCATTTTTAGAAAGAGAAATATGACCAACAATATGAGATTGGCTCAGAGGATAGGCTAAACTTGTGTGTGTGCACAGCAGCCCAGAATGCTGATACCAGAGGGCTCTCTGAGTATGCATAACTGCAAAGGCAACATGGGGGAAAGAGTTGTCCTAGTCACATGTTGCCCATGAATCAAAGCCATGGGGAGGAAGTCAATGTTGCACAACGTTGAACATTCCACCACCACAAACATATCAGCTCACCAAGCGGAACATTTTTCCCTCTTGTTCCCCAGCACAATTTGGGGGCTGCAGGGATGTTTAGGGGGGAAAGAGGGGGGCCCCATTGTGCATGGGACTCGTTCCTTGAATACTGACCATTATATACATTCTGCAGACTGAAGTACTTACTGTAACATTTAGGGAAGTTTTTAATGTTTGATGGTTTATTGTGTTTTTAATTCTGTTGGGAGCTGTCCAGAGTGACTGGGGAAACCCAGCCAGATGGGCAGGGTAATAATAATAATAATAATAATAATAATAATAATAATAATAATAAATTGATGGCAGGCGAGGATCAATTTTTTAAATCCTCCTTGCATATAGTAAATCAGAACATGAGGGAGTGAGCTACACTAAACCTAATATTCTGGGTTTTTTTATATGCATTTTTTAAAATGTTGTGGAACTCTAAAAGATGAGTCCCACCACTTATGTTTGTACAAAAACCCTGCTCACATGTTAAATTTAAAGTTTGGGAGCTGTTTTCTGTGTAGGTACAGCAACGCTCAGGTACTGAGAGAAGGCCCAGCCCAGAGCCCACACTGTGCCTTTTCTTCATGACAGCATTTCTTCAATTTCTGAGAGAGCCTGGATTGGCTTATGTTACCTGAGAAATTCATGAAGGAGCATGTAGGTGTTCTCCTGTCTACATTCTTCCAGATTTCTCTGTATCTATGAGGACGATAACCCTGCAGCACTGGTCTTCATCCTGTGGATTGGGATCCACTACTGCATCATGACCTGATCTAAGGTGGGCTGCAACAGCAGCACCACCACAATACCACAATTTTTTCACATGGTGAAAAATTAAGAAGCGGATCCCCAAATGCATGTTTGGGTTAAGGGTGGGTTTTAGGTCTGAAAAGGCTACTGACATAGGGGATAAACAAGCAAATCTCACTTTCTGCCATTTTCACAAGAATGCTACTTCTCTCACTTTCTCCCTGCTCCCACAAGGATATCCAATTTGAAATCCCAACAATTATTGTTTGGCCATTTTCCTGGGAGAGCTGAATGGAGGCTGGGGCCCACAGATCAATAGATTTGAGGGCAGTGGGAGGGCTGGCATTGGTCAGGTTGGGAAAAGGGAATGCAGGCAATTGTTGGCTGTTGTTCCTTTTTGTCCATCCTCAGCTGTCAGTCTTTCTCCTTTGCTGTGCTGCTGGTAAACCATACGCCATCCAAGACCTGATTGCAGATGAGGGGCCTGATCTGGCATATATTACAGCGACTGTGTGAGATGGGCAGGCCTGATCTGTCCCAGCTGTGCTCACAGAAGTATTCATTGCAGCATCAACATAAATTGGAGGTGTGTGAGAGCTGCTGTCATTCATAAAATTAATCACTCAGCTGATGATTTTAATGTGTGAATGGCCCATCACAGATTAGAACATTGCTGGCAGAACGTTCATGGTTCTTCATTACTTCAAATGCAATGCTTTTCAGCAGAATGAATTAGCTGCTTGTCATGAAGTGCATAATAATTGTTACGTCCATGCATGTGCAAACCAGGTCTCAGTCACTATTATTCCCATTTTATGGATGGTCAAGTTGGCAGGGTGTGCAACTTGTCAAAGACCATACAATGAGTACGTTGCAGAGAAAAGGCTTGAATTTTATTCTTTGTGAAGCCAGAACAAATGCATGATGCAATAAGTCACTAAACCTTGGGCTATCTATGGGCTCATCTATTGCACTTTTGGAATATTATGGAACTATTTCTATGTCTTTCTGTGTAGGTACATTGTTTCCCACTCTGGTGAAGAATGTGATTTCAGTTAGTGTAAATTTCACTGAGGAAGAAAGCAGTTCCATTGACTAGTTCGGCCAGCCTCTCTGTAGTCTTAACCAAACAATCTAGAATAGTAAGTTTGTATTTGTCTGTTGAAAAACAAGTGGGGGGGGGGGGACAGAGGAACATAGTTGTGTTCCAATTGCTCATCAAATCCTAAGCCAAAATGATATCCTTTGAATGCAAGTGGTATTTATGACAGGTTTCCATATTATTACTTCTGCATGCATTAAGAGCCCTTTAAATCCCACTATAACATGAGAATCATGTGAGCAGCAGCATACACCTGATTCATTTTACCACTATTTTCACAAGCTACTTTTCTACCTCCCTTGGTACCCTGAAGTAATTCTAAGCTTCACTTATTATAATGCATTGCTTACCTACAGATTGATTCTCTTATTTGAATTGTGTTGTTGTTTCCTGTCTGTCTCCATAGCAAATCATCCCCAGGAAAGGGCTATAGTCACTGGGGCCCTGTGTTTATTTATTTATTTTTATAGCTAAGCTCTCTTCTGACCTTTGTTGTAAAGAGAAAGACTTTATGCATTGGTGTGACTGCAAATGGTATGTGCAATCATTCCTTACAATTCGGTTCACTAAGAAAAAGTAACCAGGTTGGCCTACATGCTGGGACCATTTCCTTGCCAGCTGGTATTCTAACTTGCTGTGGTCTGTGGTTGTTCGCTCTGAGTGATCTTCATACAGTCATCACTTGACCTTGTAGCTTGAACCACGAGTGCTCTACTGAGCTCCATATCCATTGAATTATTTTGTATTTCACAAAGCATGTGAGTTAGCCCAATCTGAGCTTGACTCATCTTCTTGGGTTTCTCCCCTAGTGTATAACTTTCTAGTAGAATAACCTCCCACATACTGTGTGGTTGGTATTCAATGAGGATGGGGATGTTTCCTCACTGAGTCGCAAAGTAAAGCATCTTAGGACTATTGGGGCTTTCACAGCTCCTACTGTCAGAAAGTTCTTCCTGGTGTTTAGTCAGAATCCCCTTTCTTGTAACTTGAATCTTCCTGATTCAAGTCCTACCCTCCAGGACTGAAAATGTATAATTTTCAAACAACAACAACAATTACCAGTCTCACCAAATCAGAGCAACTCTTTTATATCCTCTTCCGTTTGCCTTTGCT
Organism: Podarcis gaigeae; assembly: GCF_964106915.1. Taxonomy (NCBI): domain Eukaryota; kingdom Metazoa; phylum Chordata; class Lepidosauria; order Squamata; family Lacertidae; genus Podarcis; species Podarcis gaigeae. The sequence continues at coordinate 70,075,088 of NC_139678.1, forward strand.
GGCATGGAGAGAACCTGGCATGAATGCTTGAGGTGTAATATGCTTTTAGATGAATAGCAGCACTTCTGGCCTATCACCAATGGCCATGCAATTACAGACAGACAAGTCTGTGGATTTAGCTTTCTTTCAGGTTCCTCATTTCCCCCCAGTCTAAAGTTCACATTGCCACATTCCCACATCAGTTTGATAATGTTAGTTTAAAAAGCCCTCTCAATAGAAGTGCAAATTTTGAATTTCAGTTTGAATTTCAGTTTCAGGACCTGTGCATCAAGTAAAGTAAAGTAAAGGTAAAGGGACCCCTGACCATTAGGTCCAGTTGTGGCCGATTCTGGGGTTGCGGCGCTCATCTCGCTTTATTGGCCGAGGGAGCCGGTGTACAGCTTCCGGGTCATGTGGCCAGCATGATTAAGCCTCTTCTGGCGAACCAGAGCAGCGCACGGAAATGCCATTTACCTTCCCACCTGAGCGGTACCTATTTATCTACTTGCACTTTGACGTGCTTTTGAACTGCTAGGTTGGCAGGAGCAGGGACCGAGCAATGGGAGCTCACCCTGTCACGGGGATTCAAACCTCTGATCTTCTGATCAACAAGTCCTAGGCTCTGTGGTTTAACCCACAGCGCCACCAGCGTCCCGTGCATCAAATAGTTTCACACTAAAATGCAGGCAGAACTGAACCATCCCATCTCTAAATGGAATGTCCTTCATGCCATCATCTACATCTCAAGAATCCACCTTACAAAAGGGTGTTTTAAAATACAATTCCTTGCTGAACCTCTCTTTTTTAACAAACTCACACAACATTATTATTCAAAGCATAGTCTTCTTTTAAAACAGAGTTTCCTGCATCCTATCACACATCATTTGGTAGGGTTACCGAAGTATTGGCTTGGACAAACTATGGAAGCTGTGAAATGATAATGATAATGAGCTCTCAGTGACTGCTGTGTTAATCTTGACAATTTTGCCTTTGCTGCTAGATAATATTACCAGAGTACTTCCTATATTCCCCAGACTACGTAGAGGAACACTCAGTGTAATTTCACTCCTTGGATGCTTATTACAGGGAATACTCTGGAAATGTTAATTCCTTGCCAAGGCATTTGTAACTATCATAATGGTGACGATGATACCTCTGTATAGCCTCATTCCAACCAAAGTATCCCTAGGCACATTACAGATAGCAGTTCAGGTTAAGAAATAGAGAAGATTACAGAAACTAATTGGAAGAGCAGGAAGGATTAAAAAACCAGAATGGCATTACTTGTGCTGTGGAATGACCAAAGTGAGGGGAGTTCACAGTTGTAGTCCCACGGCAGGACAGGCATTTGATATTTTTCATGTATGTGCACAGCATATGTAAGCAATGACCAGATATCTTGAACCTCATTGTAGATATCCCTCAGTCTTCAAGCTGGTCTGAAGCACGATCCCTGGGGGAGGCAAGCTGCAGACCACCTTGGAAAAGAATATAATACCATTAAGAAGAGCACCGCAAAATCAGACCAAAGGCCCAGCTAGTCTCTCCCACAATGGCCAACTAGGTATTTGTTGGATGTCCCAAACAGGACACGGACCCAATAGACTTTTGCCACTCACAGTCCCCATGTGGTATTCAGAATGTACTATTTCTGATCCTGGAAGAAGTATACAGCCTTATCTGCCATTTTATCCATAAATTTGACTAATTCCCTTTTGAAGCCATCTTGAGTTCCATAGTTTATGAGCTGTATGGAGAAGTGATTCCTTTTTTCTGTCCCATATCTCACACTATTCAGTTTAATTTGATGTCCACTTATGCTGGTATTATGAGAGGAGGAAAAGACTTACCTCTTCATTTTTTCCACACTAAGTATGATTTTATACACCTCCATCCTGTATACTTGCCTTTTTTCCTAAGAGAAAAAGGCCCAGAGGGGCTCAGGTAGGCCCATCATCAGATCAATGTCTAGGCTAACTTGGAGCTGTCCATGGTCCTGAACATGTTGTTGTTGTTTAGTCGTTTAGTCGTGTCTGACTCTTCGTGACCCCATGGACCAGAGAACGCCAGGCACCTCTGTCCTCCACTGCCTCCCGCAGTTTGGTCAGACTCATGCTGGTAACCTCGAAAACACTATCCAACCATCTCGTCCTCTGTCGCCCCCTTCTCCTTGTGCCCTCCATCTTTCCCAACATCAGGGTCTTCTCCAGGGAGTCTTCTCTTCTCATGAGGTGGCCAAAGTACTGGAGCCTCAGCTTCACAATCTGTCCTTCCAGTGAGCACTCAGGGTTGATTTCCTTCAGTATGGAGAGGCTTGATCTTCTTGCAGTCCATGGGACTCTCAATAGTCTCCTCCAGCACCATAATTCAAAAGCATCAATTCTTCGGCGATCAGCCTTCTTTATGGTCCAGCTCTCACTTCCATACATCACTACTGGGAAAACCATAGCTTTAACTATACGAACCTTTGTTGGCAAGGTGATGTCTCTACTTCTCAAGATGCTGTCTAGGCCTGTCATTGCCCTTCTCCCAAGAAGCAGGCGTCTTTTAATTTCGTGGCTGCTGTCACCATCTGCAGTGATCATTGAGCCCAAGAAAGTAAAATCTCTCACTATCTCCATTTCTTCCCCTTCTATTTGCCAGGAGGTGATGGGACCAGTGGCCATGATCTTCGTTTTTTTTATGTTGAGCTTCAGACCATATTTTGCGCTCTCCTCTTTCACCCTCATTAAAAGGTTCTTTAATTCCTCCTCACTTTCTGCCATCAAGGTTGTGTCATCTGCATAACTGAGGTTGTTGATATTTCTTCCGGCAATCTTAATTCTGGCTAGGGATTCATCCAGCCCAGCCTTTCGCATGATGAATTCTGCATATAAGTTAAATAAGCAGGGAGACAAAATACAGCCTTGTCGTACTCCTTTCCCAATTTTGAACCAATCAGTTGTTCCATATCCAGTTCTAACTGTAGCTTCTTGTCCCACATAGCGATTTCTCAGGAGACAGATGAGGTGATCAGGCACTCCCATTTCTTTAAGAACTTGCCATAGTTTGCCGTGGTCAACTTTTGCATAGTCGGTCCTGAACATACTACCTCTTAAACAACTTGCTGTTCTAACCTGGTAACTGCTATCCAGTGACATTTCCCCAGAGGTTCGGTGCCTGCTGGCTTCTATTTCTCTGAGCCTGTCCCATCAATACCTTTCTCAGAAACAGGTGGGCTTACTGGTCCGCTGGAATGGAATACAGGTGACATCACAGCAAGAGAAAAGTGACCAAGTAAAAAAATTTGCATAAAGTTACCAGAGAAGGTTTCTGGTTGAAGGAATTTCTGGTTGAATAGTCATGTATATTGGACTTCAGTTGTGCAGTGTCATGTCAAATGCAGGTTGAATGGAAAGCTGAATTCTATATGAAATCATTCTCAACATGCCAGTTTTATTGTGCTAACTGATTCCACCCCCACAGAAGGGTTTGAAATGGTTGTTTGTGAACTGACCTAAAACTAATTGTCCATCTTTACATCAGCTCCAGACAGCATGGCTAATGGTCAGAGATGATGGGAGCTGTGGTCCAATGGTGTCTGGAAGGTAGATTGTGACAGTGACCAATCTAGAGACTTTTCTGGGTGCATATAGGTGTATATTGTTAAGACGCTTGTGTGTGTGTGTTTAGATAGATGGATAGGCATAACCAAGCAGCTGCAAATGTGCCCATGCATTTTAAAGGCAGTATGAGCAGGCATCATGATGTATGTTTGTATACGTATGCGCTTATGTTTATGCACGCACATTTTGACTTAATTGGAATTCTTTTCTTCCTTGCTATTAAGTAAAATAGATGCATTTCTAAAATTTAAGATATTACATTTTTATTGTTTTTTTTAAGTTTGCTGAAACAAATGAACCACCCCCAAAAAAACTGTTGTGCTGACATGCTGCGCTTCCATTGAGTCAATATATAACCAAGTGAGACTAAAATTGTATAAATCTCCAACAGCGATTTACAGAGAGATATTCTACTTTATTATTAATCCCTGGAGATTTTAAAGCTTTTGCTCCATACTGGATCCTAAGTCTAGTAACTCTGTTGGCATTCCTATTTTGGATTTGTATCATCATTAGTCATATACAAAATTTCCCATCTGGACATCAGTATATCAGTCAAATACATTTGTATCTCACCATTCCACTGAGGATCACAGGGTGATGCACATCTGGTTATCCCATTTTATCCTCATGATAAACCTGTGAGATAGGTTAGGCTGAGAGTGTGTGACTTACTCAAGGCTACCTAATGAGTTTCATGGCTGAGATGGGATTTGAGGGTTTCCCTGGTCTAAATCTGACACACTATCCACTGTACCACTCTGGTGCTCAGGCTAGTCAAGCCAAACCGGGCTCTAATTGGCACATATATTTTACTGTTTTAATTATTTTTAACAACTCCCACATGAATTTTCAAATAAGATGTGTAGGAAGGTAGGAGTTGATCTGCTCCCAGCGATTTTTTAAAATGAAAAATATCTGCCTTAAAAACAATATCATAGTAATACTCCAGACAGTGTGGTACTGTGCTATTTTGTGTGTGTGCTTTAAAAAAAAAACTTCTCCCAAAAACAAACCTGTAAAAAATATATATTAAAAGCTGAAATTCTAAAACTACTTCCTCAGGAGCAGATTTCTATCAAAGTTGCAGGGCATCCTTCTGAGCTATTTCCCCCCACCCCACCCCAAGGCTGGAGCATCAGAATTGCAGTCATTAGAGAAATATTTGCTCAACAACTCATATTTATATGGGGCAATTTGTATGCTCAACATACTCACCAACATACATTGCCCTTAACGGTTTTCAAAAGAATAAAGGTTTCAGGTGAATAGAAGGTACATTGAAATAATAAGTACAGCACATAACAGCTATTATCTCCACAGCCCTACACTTAAATGAGGGAGGGGGGGGGGGTAAAATTGTGGTAAAGGACACACTATGAAGTCTCAATGACTGATCCAATAAATTGGTCAAGTAAAGGTGAATGGCATTTATCATAATATAACCTAATTTTCTGTCTAGATTGTCCCTAATTAATGACCTCTTCAACATTATAGATGAGAAAAAAGGAGAAAGTCCGACTAAAGAGTTGGAATTCATTTGGTAAAGACAGAATCAAGTCTTAGCACGGTATTTTTTAAATAGGTTCTGAGAGTTCAAGGATTAAAACTGCATTTAAAGGGTGTGGGTGGAATGATAAGAAAGAGGGACGTATCCTATTGGATCCAACACCAATAGAGGCCGCTAATTAACAAACTTTCCTAGGTGAAAGAATGGGACAAACTCAGCATTTGGTCTCAACATATTGGAAGAGAATCCAAGAAGAACGCATTTGCAACCAGGCATCCCCAAATTCGGCCCTCCAGCTGTTTTGGGACTACAACTCCCATCATCCCTAGCTAACAGGACCAGTGGTCAGGGATGCTGGGAGTTGTAGTCCCAAAAGAGCTGGAGTTTGGGGGTGCCTGTGGCCCTCACCCAAATGCACCATGAATGGGGATCACAGAATGGAACTTCTGTAGGTTAGATTGTATGTCATTGGAGCATTGGTCACTATAGTCCTTTTCAGGCATGAGGTCTGCTCATGTTGATCCCACCATCCTGCAACATCCCTGTCTCCACTAACTCAGCTTCTGACCTTTGCAAAGATCAGGAGTAGGGGAGGATTCTAAGCATGCTCAGTGGAATGGGGCACTTGGAATCCTTTTATGAGGACCATCCTTAGGGTTCCTGATTGCAGTGGGGATTCTAACTGCAGTTACCGTATTTACTTGAATGCAATACACCATCAAATCTAATATGCACCCTAATTTTCAAAACTTTGAAACCAAAAAAGTATTTGTTGGCGAATGTAAATAGGCCATCAAATCTAACATGCACCCTAATTTTTGCAATGTAATTTGGCCAAAAAAGGCATGCATTACATTTGAGTAAATATGGCAGTTAAGCCCACTTAGAATCTCCTTTCAAACCTTCACACTTGGCACATGAAGGGAGTGAGATGTTGTGGGTGGGTTTGGTGTGGGTGGCCTTGTTTTCCTTCCAGGCAGCCAGAGTCAGGCCGAATGAGTCCATGGTTAGGTTTCAGTCTCTGCTTTTCATCCCTTTCTTATGAGCCTGGCATTACCAGAACTCTCAAGCACTCTGCTCCTTCCTTTGAAAATAGGTACTCAAGAGGTAATAATCCTGTATAAAATTAGGATGGTTTTGGAGGATATTCCTAAAGCAGAAAACCTAAGTACAAGATCTTGGTTGAGATACTCCTGCATTGAGGCAAGGAAAGGTCACAGATTGTTGATGCCATTAACTTCCTGGAAGGTTGTGGTCTATGGCCAGAACTCTTTCCGTGGCCTCATTCTGCCGCACCAGGAACCCACTGTCTATAGTGACTGCCAGATGTTGCCCCAGGATAGGACAGGAGCACAATCTGTCCATTAGTGGGAAGTGGTTTTTGTAGGTTGTATTCAATGTAGTGTTAAGCAGCTTGTTCCATCAGTGCGAAGATTTGCCCTTGCTCAATGTAAAATCCAGCCCCTCTTCTCCCCCATGTGCCCCCAAATTCATTCTGAATTTTACTGCAACCTTTTGGAGTAGATCTGGGGACAGCACAGGGTGCGTGTGGGAGGAGAGGGCAAAATCTTGTTGTGTTGTTGCTAATACTTGCACCAGTGCAACAATTTTAGTTGAACACCCCCCTGGGTCTCCCATGCTAAGTTCCTACATTATTTGTTTTGCTGTGTTTGCAAACTCCTTGCTTGTGTCCTTCGTGTAATGCTAAACATTCAGTTTGCCTGTGAATCTGCGGCCAGCAGAATGAATGGGCATGCCTGCCTTTGCTTCCATGACAGTCAGATCCTTTGTTGCAACATAGTTTTGAATGCAGCTCAGGTTGGAAAACAAGGCAGGGGACATTGTATAGCAAGAGTCCTTTGCGAAATTAGGTGAGCCTATGTTGAAGGAGGCAATTTTTTGATTAAAAGGATGAAAAAATCTGATAAAAGCCTGTGTTTGTTTTTGAAGTGTTAAGCACAGACGTGTATCGTTTTTATCTGTCAACAGCCATCACCTTGTCAGGGTTCGGCTGTTGTTGATTTATTACAACCTATGTGAATGTATAATTGTGTAGGATGGTCTTCAGATCTGCTCAATGCAGGCAAAAATTTGAAAATCACATGTCCCATAGAAATAAGGAAGGAGAAAGAGAGAGATAATCGCTGGAATGCGGATGAGCTCTTCAACTCTTCATTACTCTTAGGTACACTTTACCCTTAAGATTTGTCAGAGCTTGTAATGAAAGCATCTACAATGAAAGGTTTTTTTTCCCTTATTAAAATATCTCCTCCCTCTTCAGCAGTTATCATCATCCACAGAGCAAGAGTCTAAATTTATGCTTGGGATGAGAATGGAGATTTCATCTTGATGAATGTTTGTTTTAGTTTGAATCATAGATACTCTAGGGCTGCCTGGCCTAGGATGTCCTTGGAGAAGAGTGTGAAACTTTCTTGGCTATTTGATTGTTAAAACTGCAACGTAAAGCTCACTTTGGTAACTAATTCATGGGAAGTTGGTAGGCGTGTGAAATGTCAATGGGACTTCTTTTGTGGAGTATTCTCTGGTATTCTGTGCTGGCCAGAAGATGCTTACCCTTCAGATTGCTACAGCTATAGTTTTTTTGTTGGGGGGAAATGAAAAAAGGAGGGTGGGAATAAAAACCCTGGAGGTTTGACCTTTATTCTCTGTTATGTTCTTCTCTAGATGTTTGAAGAACTACAGTATGAGGATAAGAAGCTATGGAGTAAAAATGTAATAAGTAAGATACAAGTTAGATACTCATATTTGAAAATGATATGCCTTGGTTGTTCAGTCATTATTATTACATTCCTGAGATCACCTCCAGTTGTTGTGGGAGTACAACTCTTCTCATATCCAGCTAGCAAGGCCAATGGATGGGCATTATGGCAACTGCAGCCCTACAGCATCTGGAGGGTATCATGTTAGCTACCCCTGCTCTAACCACTACACTACACTGGATCTAATGGGGAAAGATGAAAGTGAGGACAACAGAAATGAAAGAAAGTCTCTACACACCTGCTCTCAGATTGTTAAAGACAACCCAGATTAAACCATCACCAATGGCAATGGCACATCTAAAATCCCAAAATTAACAGAGCTAAACTGAGCCAAGGAATCCTGCTGAGCCCTATCCATGGTATGGATTTACTAGAGCAAGGTCTAAGTTCCCTGTGGGGTCTTAGAACCTCATTTCAGGGTACAAAAGACTCAAAACAGCTGTCAGTGCCTATAACTGAATACCAAAGCTAGTGGGAAACCTTAAAACACAGCATGTTGGTTTTTTTTTGGGGGGGGGGTGTCACTTCTGTAGTTACAGGAAGATGGACATTGTGCTAAGTCATCAAGGACAGGTAACAAACCATCTCAGAACATAACAGTACTTCATTCACTGGAGAATGGAGGAAGATATTCTGGAGAGGTCTCAATGTACACAGACAAAAGTGATGTGAATTTGCACATACTGGATAGCCTAAATTAGGGGTTGGTTCCCCATGATGCAGATCCTTCACCCAGGCTTGTAAGGGAAGCGTACAGCTTGGGTTCTCCATATTAACATTCCCTAGTTGCCAAGTGCAACACAAGCAAACATATTCTATACCTTGCTGTACCAGGAAGTGCTCCCCACGTATGAGCCCAGCTGTATTTGCCACTGCCCTTCATTGCCTGAAGCCAGTCTGAAACATCACAGAAACATTTAAATTTTGAAAACTGCTGGTGGCTTATTTGTGTGGGAGGGCTGTGTCAGCATCCTCTCAGGTGCCTCAGAAGCCAGGTTGGCATGAATGCCAAATACCTGATCCGTTGCTCTCTCTGACACCTGACTCCTCAGAGTTCCTGTCATGTGGACATGTGGACAGAATCCTCCATACATAGAGATGAGCAGGCCCTGTTTAATTAATGCATATATATTGAGGGACAGAGACTGGTCAGGAGGTAATGACTGAAAAGAATGTGATTATTATTATTATTATTATTATTCGTTATGCAAAGTGCCTGATGATCCTTACATCCTTGATAAAGCTATTCATATTAACAGTTTGCAGGTGGAAAATTAAGGCCAAGAGTTAAGTTTCATTAGCAGGTTGTCTGTGGTTAACCTAAAATGTAAACACACTGGCAAAACTTTTAAAAAACCCCCACATACTTTTTTGTTAGGTTGGTTCCTAAGGTAAATCACTGAGGGAGGTAAATCACTGGATGTTATTTTGGTAGGCTACAAATAACCTTAACAAAAAAAGGGAAGGGATTCTTTTCCCTCCACTTCGGAGGGACAGGGAGACAGAGATGTAAAACTAGCCTGTAAATTACCATTTGCCTTCGCTTCCTAATTCCGTTGTGATGTAGAGAGAGAGAAAAGCGATATGTCACTTAATGAGTTTTATTGGGCTGGTGGACCAGGTGAAATACATTCCCTGTTTGCCTCAGCCAACTAAATGTACATCTTTCTAATGTGATTAGGCCTTCATACAGGGCAGAAGACAATTTATTATTCTGCCAGGGACAGCCAAGTTTTTCTTTAAAAATTGTTACTCCCGAAGTCGGCAATTACTTTAAAATAAATTTACCAAAGACAAAATTGTGCCTCTTGGGTCAGCAAACGACTTCTCTGTTTTTCTTCAAGAGACAAGGTGTTTATTAAGGACCTTCTTAGTTTACTGTGTAGGGTTTTTCACTCTGAATAATTGTCCAATTAAATATAATTTGGAAGTCCATGCTAACAGAGTACTTGCATTGTACGAGGAAGAATATCTCTGAAAGATGTGCATTAATAAATCCCTCTGAGCCCTATCACCTTTAAAAATGGCTTCTTTTGTTTAATTTTGAGAATTTTTAGTAGGGTTCTAAGCCGTATATTTGGTCATACTGTTATTTCCCCACAAATAATTTATACAGTTCTTTCTTTTGGAATCCGAAGAAAAGCAGTTTTATCATTTATTATAATTCTTTTTCTTATTTTCCAGCTATTGTTTAGATAAGAAATGTATTTTACAGTCTGAAACTTTGCACATTTTATTCCATGTTTTTGTCTAGCGATTTCTATTTCTGCTTGCAGCAGGAAAATAATATAAGAGTTAAGTGGATTTAGAGCTATAGGTTCCTCACATTATTAAAAAAAAAAAAATGTCCACTTGAAACAGATTTTGCCAGCCATGTATTGCTTCCACTACCACACACATTTCCTGCAGGAAAGTACTTGCTAACAATCTGCTTTTGGACAGACAGGTTTGTAGTCCAGAGAGCTTAAGTATGTGTGCTGTCAAAATGATACGGGGGGGGGGGGGGAAGGTTAAATGCAACTATTAGCTTAAGGAATACGGACCTGAGCTGGCATAGATTCATGACTGTATTGGTCTAACCTGATCTACCAAATAGCAGAGAGGGAGTTTCCAAAGGTGCGAACACAATAAAGGTCTGATTTCAACGTTATATGGAATGGATTTTTTTGATAAGGTTTATTTTTAAAATTGTGTGGTATGTATGTTTGCTCCCTTGCAAGGCATGGAGAGAAAGGGGTGGGTGGGAGAGGAAAGGCAAGACCAAACTGCGCATATGCAACTGTCTTTTCAAAGTCCAGAAATCCAAGCCAAAAGAAGGCGGGTAATTAGATCATTGGTGTACCTCCGCAACCAATGTTGGGAAAACAGGTACCTAGTGTTCCTGCTCCTCCTCCTCCTGCTGCTGACTTGGGCACAGAGCCATGATCTTCATTGGCATTTTGCAACCTCAAAATCGTTGGGGCGAAATGGAGGACAAGAATTTTGGAAATAGCTCTATTAAATAATGGTGACACCAGTGGAAGCTCATCCTTTGACTCAATGGATCAAAGGAGAAAAGTGTAAAAACTAGAGGAGAAAAGTGTAAAAACAATTGCATCAGAAGCAGCAAGGTAGTACTGTAGAGGCAAAAAGTCAATAGGAATGTGTGATGGGATAATGAGCTGCTTGTGCGTAAAAGCTTGATCCCTCTGGGGTTTGGCTGGTCACCCAAACCTAGGCACTAACGGAGCCCCCAAAACATGACTCCGTCAGTCGCTGGTAGAATCCGACAGTGGGCGTCTACGGAACTTACTCCAACATAAAAGCTGTTTGACGGACATACGCCTCCTGGACTCTCTGCGTGACAGCTTCCGGCGAGGGGTGGGGGTTGCTAAAGGGGGTCTTGTTACCTCCTCACTGTTCTCACTAGAAGTATCCCAGAGCCTCTCCCCCGATTCCCTTTCCGCTGGAACTCCTGCTCTCCCCCTACTGGTTCCTTCTTCTGCTGTAGAGTCTCTCCTATTCTCCTGGAGCCTCTCCACCACCTGTCCCTCCGATGGCAGTTCCCTGACAGAATGGATTGATGATAATGATGATGATGACGATTGTATTTATATGCCGCAAATCTGTCTGGGTTGCCCCAGCCATTCTGGGCAGCTTCCAGTAAAATATAAAAACAAAATAATACATCAAACATTAAAAGCTTCCCTATCAAGGGAAGCTTCTAATATCAAGCCATATTGCTGAAGAAGAGAGGGGTGTGTTATATATATATATGATAATATCACTGTTTGTTGGGAAGCAAGACTATTATGAAAAAGACCACCAGGTCTTTCTTGAAAGATGGAATCCAGTTCCAAGACCATTAGCATTTCCCCACCTTTGGGACTCATTTGTGTCAGCCTGGATGTTGAGCTGTACACTTCTCTGGATGATCACAGAAGAGGATCATATTATAAGATAATGGACTGATACCCTGATTGGCAAAAACTCTTTATCACATGTCATTCAACATGACCTTCAGAGTTATTGGTTTGAGTTTTAACAAAGGAGCATTGATTGATTAGTCCTAATTAGAAGGGAAAACACCGTATTAACTATTATACCCTTTGCTGCTTTGAACAGGACTTGCTGTCAGTAATGAGAGGCAGCGGGGCCATTTGTGTAGACTGCCGGGCTGGCTCAAGGTTACTGGCTGACTAACATGTACCCTCAAACTAAGAGGGTGCCCCAAAACTCTCAATTGCAGCAGAAAAAGGGGTTGGAGAGCACTTTGTGCAGAGAGCCAGCAATACTGAAAATGGCATGAGGGGACCTAGACTTGCCCACTGCTCCTGGGATGGCAGATGGCTCTTAAACTGTGCCGCCTTAGTAAGGGACATCTAACCAGTCTAGGTGGGCTGTGCATATAACTTGGGGAGTGTTACAAAGCTTGAAATCATGTCACTTCCTGTGTGATCTTGGACAAGCCAATTCTTTGCTCTCACTGTCTTGTTTTAATTTCCAACTGTAGTCTGGAAAGGTCTCTTAGGTTGCATTCAGACAAAGAGATTAATGCATTACAGTGGTACTTCGGGTTACATACGCTTCAGGTTACAGACTCCACTAACCCAGAAATAGTACCTCGGGTTAAGAACTTTGCTTCAGGATGAGAACATAAATAGTGCTCCAGCGGCAGCGGGAGGCCCCATTAGCTAAAGTGATGCTTCAGGTTAAGAACAGTTTCAGGTTAAGAACGGACCTCCGGAACGAATTAAGTACTTAACCCGAGGTACCACTGTAGTTTTCCTGGTTATAATGCCACTGCTTCAGTCACAATTTCTAATGGTCCTTTTATATTGCATTACCTGTTGCCTTATGAAACTGTGGCTTTTTGACCGCTATACCTCCATGTCACACTAAATTTTATTCACACCAGTGGACACAGTGTGACACAACAGTGGGTGCCTTTGGACATGACGCAACACTTTATGTGCACGTATACTTTTGCACCACAGTGGATAACCCATAGAAATGGCGGGAAAGAACTGTATGATGAAACATCGCCTCAAATTTCATTACAGGCCGTGATTCAACAGTAAAATTACAGTGCAAAACTCCTGGGATTTGCTGGGTTAATGGGATTACAAATGGATATTTTTCTGGAAGCAATTAAATGGAAAGGAGTGCTGAACTTCTTCTAGATTTCTAGAAGTGGCTTTTATATCATGTAAAGGAGTAACCAAAATGCAGAAATGATCAGGTAAGGAAATGCTAGGAAAACAGAACAAAGTACTGCAAATAGCAGTTTATTCCATTGCGGTGTGCCATTTCCCTAACTCTAAATTTCTGCATTATGTTTGAGCTTTCACACAATGTAAAAGCCACTTCCAGAAATATAGTGGAATATAGCACAAATTTAGCACTCCTTTCCATGTTATTTCCTTCCAGAAAAAATCCATTTGCAAATAATACACAAATGAGTGCTCAACATATGCTATATTCTACACATCCTTTGAAACTGCACATATAATACAGAAATTAACAGGGGAAAATTAGGAAAATTGAATAAATTTTTGCGTGAACACTGCCTTATAAGAACTTCCATTCAAAAAGTTGAAATACATCTGGTGTAATTTAAATTCTTCTTTGAATGAATGTAGAGGAATGTTTCTGCTGTGCCTTCAGTGATGTGCATATATATAATACTTTTAATTAAAAAAAAAATGGTATGGGACCATAAATTGTACCCTTTGTACAATTTACTTTTTAAAAGCATTTAAAAACATTTAAAAAGCATTAAGTACAATGCACTTAATGCTTTTTCAATGTTTTTCTTTGTATTCTTTGGGAGTTAGAACAGGATAGAAATTGTAATAATAATAATAATAATAATAATAATAATAATAATAATAATTGGGAGAAGCCCAATATTCCTTTGAAAGAACTACTTCTTTTGATGTTAGCAGCTTCTATACTTGGCATTACCCAAGCTTGGAAAGATACACAGAAGCTAACACTTGACTATTGGTATACAAATGTTGTTGTTGTTGTTGCTGCTGCTGCAATTTCTGAAAAATTAAACCATATAAGCTAAGAGAACAACAAGGGGTGGCATACTCAGTATCCTCCATTGCAGTTAGATAGGACAAATGACAACAAACAATACAGGAGTCATGTTCCAACTTGATATGGTTTTCATGTGGAAGAACTTATTGTGGTGTTTCCACAATCAGTTCTTAGCAACCCAGACATTTTGTACACCTGTAGAAACAAAGAAGACAATTGTTTGCCATTGTTGCTTTGATTGCGTACGATGTTATGTTCCTAATGAAATAAAAAAGTGAAAAAATATTAACCTACCTGTGGGGCTTGGCAAGAAACCAAAATCTACTGTGTAGTAGAGAGGGGGAAAGCAGGGCCCCGAGGAACCAGGGCTTTCTCTTGATTTCTTGATAGGTAGCAAGTTTGTGAATCTGACTGGTTGTTTGTGAATCTGACTGGAGGAGAAGGTGAGCTCTAGTGTAGGGTTCTTCCTTGTCAGTCAAGCAAGCAGGTGGGATGGGAGGGAGGAAGGAAAGGAAAGGAAAGGAAAGGAAAGGAAAGAAGGATATTTTCTCTCTCTCACTGAAAACTCATTCCCTTATTGCCTTTGAGAAACTGGCAAGGCAGCATGGGCTCAAATTCCTCTCATACCAAAGGAGAAAACTGCATTTGATACATTCAAGTTCCCACTGTGGTTATCCTTGGTTTTTAAAGCGAATAAATAAATATATAAATTGAAAAGTAAAAGAAGGCTGTTGGTTTGTCCTTCCTTTGAGGTTAATGCAGAAGAGTGTTAATTTTACATGGGATCTGTTGTGTGCTGACAAGCTAAAAGCTTTGCGTCCACATTGAGAGCTGTCAGAGAAACTCATTTCATTGGCATGTGGGATGCGCAGCCTAGTTGATGGCTACATGAAAGGAAGCCACGGTTTTGATTAGACTGGCGTTGCTTTGCCGGCACATTCTGCTGATAGGTGCAGTTCAAATCCTTTAACACACAACAAAGTCCGTTAAATCCATCTCTTTTGGTAATTCACTTAACAAGCGGGGGGGGGGGGGGCTTTTGAAATTAGTCCTTGCATATCAAGTTTTCAATTTACAGTCGCAAAGCAGTTCACCCTTAATATATCCGTTTTCAAAAAAAGATTGTCAATGGAACATGCTGAAATACAGCCTGCCTAATTCAGGTGTCCCACTGCATTTCAATTGTGACTTTTTTCTATTTCTTTTTGGGAGTAAATCTGAGAGTGCTCTGTATTCTTGCCACATTTTAAAAGGCTTTGCTATCATCATTCACCTGATTTAAAGAAACTGCATAACTCAATTGATTCCTTGAATCCCTCTTTCGGTGAAAGGCTCTCATTCTTTTAAAAAAACTTTATACTTTTATATTCCTTTTTATTTTTCACAATTGTCCTATACAATATATATATAAAAATATGTAGGATAAAGTGTCAAAGGTAGGAAAGAAAAGGAAAGTTAAAGTTGCTTTTCCTATGAAGCTTCAAATAATGATTGGCTGAGATCCTGACATTTTGTAGATCTTCTTACCTATTTGCTGTTTGGGTGTTTATTAAGGTTGGTCGCTGCCCCTGGCCTATCTTGATACAACTTGCTGGAAACGAAACAAAGCACAAAAAACCCATTCTCAGCAGTTGATCCCATAGACAAAACGGTATTCATAAAAAATTTAAGATCCAACTCTGAGTGTTAAAACATTTTTTTTTGAAGGAGATAAAAGAAAAAGGACTTAGAATTACAAGCAGTTAGACTTAGTTTTCTTGCGTAATGACTCTTGGTTCCCCACTGTGAGAAGTCTTTCCCCAGCTTCTCGTCTGCATTCTTCATCATTCCCTGTGGGAGAATGAGTTGGATTTGTCTGCCATATTCACAGCAATCGAGGTGATCCAGGTTGAAAGAAAATCAATAAGATGTGTCCATTTATGCCTCACAAAGGAAGAAAGGTCTAAAGAACAGACATGGGACGTTATTCAAGCGCTGGAGACTTAATAAGACTTCTCCTTGTGCTTGAAGGGGATGGTAATTTATATTTTACTTTGAACTCTCCTTTTTTATGCTTCATAACTATCGGGATTGAGGCTGACATGGGAAGCCAGGAAAAGGAGGTTTGATGCTGTCTTAGAAGGCCTAGCCCATTTGGGAAGGCCGCGCGCAACGTTTCAGAAAGGAAAACTGTTTTAGGAAAGGGGGGGGGGGAGATTAAAGAGGCATCACATCCTCAGACTGATTTTTGCATTGCTATTGATACAACTGGTTTAAAGAAGGCAGGATTGGGATGTGGTGTGGCAGGGAGACTTTCTTTGAGAGCAGCTGCAAGTTTCTTGTGACTAGATGGCTTTTCAGTGCTGCTGATATCATTTTAGTTAGAAGAACCATCATAATACTTAATGGGGTGCCACTGGAGGGATTATCAAGTTGACCTCCACCTCCAAAATACCCCAGCTGTCTTCTTATTTTGCCTTGTCAGTCTGCAGGGGACACCATGGGTGGACATTGGTCTTTCAAATTTTAGCGGCACCCTGTGCGAAGCCAAAATTCAGCACCCCACTGCCCCTCGTCTTCTGTTCTGCTCAATTTACTATATCATAGTTGCAACATCCTGTGGTGCCCCCTAGGCTCAGCAGCCAGTATAGTGGAAGTGCCCCAAATCTGCCTCTGAGTACAAGGTATAATCCCTCAGCAGAAAAGGTCTTCTCTCTTTCAGTGTGACATTTGCAAGTGGCATTTACATGGCATTATTTTGCAATGTAGATGAAGAGGCACTGTCATTCCGGAAGAGAGAGGAAAGACTTCTGGAAACCATCTCCCCCACCAATAAGAGACTGGGAGGCATTGCACTATTGCCGCTGATTATAATTTTTTAATCCTTACACAAATGTATTTCCAGGAATTTTCAGATCAAGTGGGTTCAGAAAGCATTTGTTAACTGCTGAATGTATAGCTTCCTTATCAAATGGTGATCTGAGTGAACTGACCAGATACTATTTACCACTAGTCAAGTATTTTGTCTGCTTTGATTGCCATAGAAAAGGCGATGCTGAAATGCCCAGGAGATTGCTTCAAAACTGGGAGGGCATCATATCCAAAAGGAAGAAGCTGTACTGAAATTCTAAATATCCCATTAGTTTTTGTTAGAAGATTTATATTTAGAATAAAGGAGAAAAGAGAAGTTTTGTGTTTTATGAATAAAAGGAAGCTTCAGTGTTTTTTTTCTAGAAAAATAGGTGCCGGTACTCACCATGAAGTTACAGTAAGTGCCACACTTTTTAACAACAACAACAGTGATGGTACTGCATACCCTTGAGTACCCCCTGGGGGGCAGAGCACCAGGATGCTTGTTTATCTTTGGGAGGTCATGTGGAAATGAATCAGGATGGCATAGAGGCAGTCCTTGATGGAATGTCCTGCAAATTTGCAAGAAGCAACCATGTTATTAGTGATGTTTTCCCAAGCAAGTCTCAGAAATGAACTTTGAAGGCTCAGAAAAGGAAGCCCAGATCTAAAGTAGAGGTGCATTTTTTCAGGTTATCCACTACTGATGTCTCGACTCTTTCCTCAAACAGCTGTGTGTTGCTTGTGGCTGCTTGAAGTGGTGAAAGCCCAACGAACAACCTCCTGTTTTCTTGTGGTGGTTTTGTGCAATCAGATCATCTGGCTATGCAGGTAGGGCCTGGCTATTCAGGTAAGACAAACATGGGCAATGCAAAGTTGTTCAACAAAACGGATGTGAGACTAAAAGCATGGCTCTGCTTGCATGTTGATGGACTCCAGCTCCCATCATCCCTAGCCAATATAGCCAGTGCTCAGAGATTATAAAAGTTGTAGTCCAGCAATACTGGAGAACCAGAGATGTCCCCCCCATCCTATGTACAAGTTATGCATGTTTGATCTTATTCATTCATCTTCATCCCCCCCCCCCCGGGGGATATCATCAATTTGTCCCTTGGCACCGGGATATTCCCAGGGGAACTGAAGGAGGCAGTGGTGCGTCCGCTCTTAAAGAAAACATCATTAGATCCCTTAGATCTATCCAATTACCGCCCGGTCTCGAATCTTCCATTCCTGGGTAAGGTGATTGAGAGAGCGGTTGCCGAACAGCTTGGTAGGTTTCTGGATGAAACATCTGCTCTGGATCCATTCCAGTCCGGCTTCCGCGCTGGCCATGGGACCGAGACGGCTCTGGTCGCCCTAACAGATGATTTCCGCAGGCAGCTGGATCAAGGCGGGTCGGGGCTGCTGATTCTTCTAGATCTGTCAGCAGCCTTCGACATGGTCGATCACGAACTCCTGGACCACCGCCTTGCCGACGTGGGGATCCAGGACACAGCCCTTCAATGGCTGCGCTTGTTTCTCTCTGGTCGGGGACAGAGGGTGGCGCTTGGGGGGGGAATTGTCATCGCGCCACTCCTTGGTGTGTGGAGTGCCTCAGGGTGCGATTCTCTCCCCGATGCTTTTTAACATCTTTATGCGCCCCCTCGCCCAGCTTGCCCGGAGTTTTGGGCTGGGCTGCCATCAGTATGCTGATGACACCCAACTCTATCTGTTGATGGATGGCCATCCTGACTCGGCCCCAGACACACTGGCGAGATGTCTGGAAGCTGTGGCTGGATGGTTACGTGGGAGCCGGTTGAAGTTAAATCCTTCGAAGACAGAGGTCCTCTGGCTGGGCCGGGACGATATGGGATTGAGGGGGCAACTCCCATCTCTTGCGGGGGTGCAATTGGTGCCAGCACCATCCGTTAAGAGTTTGGGTGTAATCTTCGATACCTCCCTCTCTATGGAGGCGCAGATTACAGCTATAACAAAGGCGGCATTTTTTCATCTCCGCCAAGCTAAGCAGTTGGCCCCTTATCTCTCTCGCCCTGACCTAGCCACTGTGATCCATGCGACGGTCACCTCCAGACTGGATTATTGTAACTCGCTCTACGTGGGGCTGCCCTTGAGACTGACCCAGAAACTCCAGCGGGTGCAGAATGCTGAGGCGAGACTCCTTATGGGGTCTTCACTGCGAGATCACATTCACCCAGTACTATACCAGCTGCACTGGCTCCCGGTGGAGTACAGGATCAGGTTTAAGGTGCTGGTTTTAACCTTTAAAGCCCTATACGGCCTAGGACCCTCGTACCTACGGGACCGCCTCTCCTGGTATGCCCCACAGAGAAACCTACGGTCTGCAAATAAGAACATCCTCAAGGTCCCAGGCCTCAGAGAGGTTAGGCTGGCCTCAACTAGAGCCAGGGCCTTCTCGGCTGCGGCTCCAATCTGGTGGAACGCTCTGTCACAAGAGACTAGGGCCCTGCGGGACCTGACATCTTTCCGCAGGGCCTGCAAGACAGAGTTCTTCCACCAGGCCTTTGGTCAGGGCGCAGCCTGACTCCCTCCTCTGGCAACCTGCATAGAATATTGCTTAATTGGTTGCCATTAATTTGATTTTAATTAATTTTTATAATGAATATTTTGAATGTGTGATTATTTGATTGTTTGATTATTTGATTATTGTTAGCCGCCCTGAGCCTGGCTTCGGCTGGGGAGGGCGGGATATAAATAAAATTTATTATTATTATTATTATTATTATTATTATTATTATTATTATTATTATTATTCATTACTTCTGTGTACCAATCTGGTATCTAAAGATGAAGGGCAGTTTAAATGGAAATAATAACAACAATATTAAATTATTAGACCACACACACGCATATATATGAAGGACCCTTCAAGTGCAATTGAAAATAGTCTCTTCTCGCTCATAATTGTGTGTGTCTGTGTGCAGCTTAATTTGTGTCAAGCAGATTTTAGTGAACATAGCAAAGAGCAGTCGTTGTGTCTTTAAATGAGCAAAACCAGCATTTAAGTGATTGACTTAACATAACTGCCCTTCGTTTTCAAGAAATGTACTTGAGTAAGGGTGAGATCAGAATATCAAAGCAGTCTGTGGAGTGTTGCAGGCTAAAAAGCAAAAGTTTCCCTCTTCTGTGTTTTGCTTCTGAACACAATGTTATTAAGGAACATCTTTTCATTCAATAATTACTAAGTAATGGGGAGAAAATGCTGAAGAATGTGCCCTATATGGAATTACCCAACTGAGCTTGGCTGGGGCATGGGAAGGAAATGCATATATAGATATATGAGAGAAAGAAATAGAAAAACACCAGCAAATAGAAAAAGGGATTGGATGAAGGATCTGAAATGCTTGCCACACAGAAGTGAGCTTTTGCAATTCTATAGAAGTGTGCTTTTCGCCTTAGTGAATCTGAAGACTCTTTTAGTATCTTATTTGCATAACAAAGGCATCACAAAATCAGCTTTGCTTGAGATGTGACAAGGGGAGAGACTGCCTGGGCCCCCAAACCATTGAGTGATGCAGAACATTCAAACACTGGAGATCTGTAAGCTCGATGGCTCCTCTCTGTTTGCTAGCCTTACACGGACAAGTGCAAAGGCTGCCATTCACCAGTGTACTAGGCATGCCTAGGGCATCCATTATGGTGACGTTACAGGGGCATTATAGCCTCACAATGACTCACTCGCTACAGTGTGAATTCTCCGTTTAATGTCAGCAAGCCCCACCCCAACCAAATGCCCTTTTTTGGGGTAATACTCATTGAAATTCTGTGGAAACTTCCCTCCACCATCTCCTTGTCTCTATGCTACACTGCTTGAGTGGCTCCTAAATATTTCCCCCAAGGGATCCACACAACAGGCTTTGCTCTTTGTTCAGGACCTACATGTTAGTTCCAATGCCTGACCTGGAAGTGATACCCTTCTTAGTCTTTGCACCTCATTGTCCCCACTAGCCACTCCTCCCAGCTTGGGGGCAGCCCACCCACCAGACTCTACTCCACTTCGGGGGATCACTACACAACACAGCTCCCCACAGAAGGTCTCTGGGCTAACACAGCTGGCTTTTAGCTGGTAACTTTCTCAATGTACAGTCATTCCCGGCGAGCAAACTAGGAGACTCTCTTGTCCACCACAGCGTATGGTTGCTCTCTCCTGCCCTGTCTCCTACTCTCCCTCTCTTACCTAGATTAGATATCTATTTCTTCCTCTCCTTGCTGACACATCCAGGCAACTCCCGATTTATGTGGGGGTTATATTCCAAAGCACTGCATGTTTAAGTGAAATCACAAATATTTGAAAAAGCCTGCAAACGCCCTGCCCCACTGAGGTGATGTTTTGGGGTCACTCCTCGGAAACACTGGGTTAGAGTGTTGAACTAGGACTGAGGAGTCCCAGGTTCCAATCCCCCCTCCTAGCCATGAAGCTTACTGGGGGACC
Source organism: Podarcis gaigeae (assembly GCF_964106915.1). NCBI lineage: Eukaryota > Metazoa > Chordata > Lepidosauria > Squamata > Lacertidae > Podarcis > Podarcis gaigeae. The sequence continues at coordinate 70,096,268 of NC_139678.1, forward strand.
TTGGGCTAATCACTGCCTCTGAGCCTAATCTACCGCACAAGGTCGTTGTGAGCATGAAATGGAGAGAGGGGGAACCATGTATGTTGCCTTGTGCTCCCTGGAAGAAAAGCGGAAGAGAAATATAAAAAATGAAGACGCAGAAATATGGTGTAGTGGCTATCTGGGTGTTCTTCAAAGAAATTTTTAGAGGGGGAAATTGGTTTTCATGAGAATCTGTTTCTCTCTCCCCCCCCCCCCCCGCAACTTGGTTGAAGAAATGATGAATGAGTGAGATTAAAAAATATACTTGAAGCAACTGAGTTCTCCTTTGCAGAAGAACTGTAAAAGTAATTCTTTTTTATATATTAAAAAAAAATCCTCATTGGAATGCTAATTTTGATTTTTTATTATCTGTCATGGGCTGCTTTGAAGTTTTTCCCAGACAAAAATAAATAGCCCCATAACAGAAAGGATTATAGGAGTCTTGTTTAGAATCATCTGCCTAAGAGTGACATTTAATTTCGGAATATAGAAGGTTTTATTGAGGCTGCAAAGTCTTTGAAAGAGCTCAAGTCTCTCTCCTATTTTTTAAATTTGCCTATAAATGGTTTCACTGGGTTTTCCCCCTTTCTTTTTCAGCTAGAAGGGGGGAGGAGGGGTGTCGCGCTCTCTTCAACCCTATCGAAGAGAAACGATATATTCGATATAATTCAATAAAGTGATAGCTAAATTATATTGCCTTTATTGCAGGGGGAAGTATTTCCTTTTTTTCTTGCAGTCAGTACAAACCCAAACAGATCTGTGACTCAGCTTTGAAGGCTTTGCCTGAATAAATCAGCTTTGGCAGCCCTGTAATTCATAAAACAATACCTCTAGCTTCACTCAAATGGTAGAGGGGCGGTTCAGGCTTTATGATTCTGTTCAGTTCTGGAGCGTTAATGGGGCTATTTGTAAAGAAAGAAATATAATGAGTTATCACAAAACACAGCAAGGACTCTAGAAGGGGCACTCTTCCATTTATCACCTGTTCTAGCGTATTCCCAAAAGAACCATGCAAGAAATCTTACAGGGACAATAGGGAATTTTGGTGGTGGCTGGAGCCTGACGTTCAACAAATCGTGGGGAACTGGGACTATTATTTTATTTATATAATTGCCCCAACACGATCACATACACACACCAACCAGAAAAACCAGTTTTCTTACCTTTTGCTTCTGAGTTTGCTTTTGTTTTCGTCCAAACTGTGATTTATAGGCATAGGGATATTGGATCGCTTTTAAGCAAAATGTAAAATATAACTCTGGGCGGAGGGCTCTGAGAGCCCTTTCAGAGCCATGTCCTGTGCATGAATGTAAGCTAGACATGTTTCCAGTCCGTTCCCCTCACAGTTTATAGCTAAGCTATATACAAACTCCCCTGGGCTTAAATTTGGTATATAGATATGTCTTCCTGGGAGCAATTCTTTTATTTGGTAAATTAAAAGAAGAAAAATGACAAGTGAGGTGTTTTAAACTCCTAAGAGTGCAAGCAGTGTTTTACGGGCTTCTCCTGCAATGCAGCTAGGAGCACTGCAACTCACATCCTGCTCTTTTCTGCCAGCTCAGAACTCTGCATGTAGCACCAAGGCACTTTGGAAGTTACAGTAGATACATGTAAGAAATGTGCTAGGCTTTTGCCCCTGTGGCAATGTAGTGAATCAGTTCCAATTGGAGGTGGCTTCCTTTCAGATTGCTAAGCAGTGAATAGCAAGGGGGTGGGGTGGGGTGGGAGGAAACCACCCAAATGTATTCCAGGAGAGTATTTTACAGTAAGAAATCTATCAGTTTCCATTTGTTGCATATTACATTAATTCTGGGGAATGAAGGCATTCTATGCAAGTTAAAGGACAATCGGAAGGCTAGTGCACACATCACAATATGTCACTTGCTTACTCTGCACTTGACGATTCACAGTACAATATATGAACTGGCTCAGTCAAGAATGTTGGGTTGGATCTTCAGAACGTTATGAGGAACTCCATTTAGACAATGGGGTTTTCTTGTCTGTTTCCTCCACTACAGCTTTTGGCACCCCCAGAAGCTACTCTTGAGGCCCAAGAGACTTTCTGGAATGGGGTGGGGCGCAAGGGACTACAGGAAGCTGTGGAAGCTGAAGGGATTTGGTGTGGCCAACTTCCATAGGCAGAATTTGTGAAAGGCCTCTCTGGATTGGATTGAAGCGAATGTGTTTGAGCTGACATGAGGTAAATGGAGTTTAATCTGTGGTTGCTCATGTATGCAGACAGATGTATATGTAAACTGATTTTGAGATGGCCCACAACTACAAGCATGAGGTCCCAACAAACACTTCTGTGGCCATCTCTCATGGGATCAAAGCCAAACTACATGTTACATACCGTATTTCCCTACTAAAATGCAGCTGTGACTGGGCTGGTGGTAGGGCTGCCAGTGTGTTGGAGATACTGCTCAGGGTGTGTTGCCTAAGAAACCTTCCCACTATGCTGATTTCCCACTCTAAGCTGTTCACCACAAACTGCTGTTACTCCCTGCAGGAAAATGCAAACACGTGTATTTCCCTCTGCAAACAGCAGGCTGTTTTCAATAAAAAATTGGGTGTTAGGGTTAAGGGCCAGCCACTCCAGCAATCCTGCCAGGGTCACCTTGGCATGTGTATAACTGTTCCTTTGAACTATTTCAGGATGCAGTATGCTATCCTATAGCATAGTCTAAATGCATTTGAGGCCACCATCTCACTGAAGCTAAGCAGGTTTGAGTCAGTGCCTAGGTGGGAAACTGCCTGGGAATCACAGGTACTCTTCATTGGGATAGAAGAAACCATGTGGTCTCCAATTTATTTTGAAAGGGAATGGAAATAAAAAATAAATTGTCCTACATGTGATAAGTGAGGCTGCTGGGGAAAGGGCGAGTGCTTCTCAAACTTGGGTCATCAGCTGTTGTTGGATTTCATCTCCCAACATCTCTAGCTAGCAGGACCAGTGGTCAGAGATGATGGGAGTTGTAGTCAACAACAGCTGGAGACCCAAGTATGAGAAATACTTTCCTTGATGCTCTAGCATTCTATATGGGCATGCTTTTTCGATAGGGGCTTTGCTTGAATTGAAGTAGGGGTGCTCACATAGGCAGGAAGCCTTGCTCAAATTCTTTCCAGCATGTATTGTCCACCTCAGTTCTTAGCCATCCTGACAGCATTCATACTTAATAGACAGGATATAAACATTTGAATATATCAATCTGTAAGGCTGCCATCTCACCTGGCACACTCATTTTGTTCTCATTTCAGTGCTGAGCATCTTATTGATGTATTTGATTAGAGGTCATCAGGCAAGCAAGAAAACACCAAGGGTGTTCTTTTTGTCTGAGCAGGAATTTCCTAATTGGCTAAAAACCAACAAAACAGGCATGAAGTATCGTCTCTTTACTACTCCCCTTGCCCTGAATGTAGGTCCCTGCAACTATGGACATAAATGCGTAATAAGATTACTCCGATCTTATTTTCTACCATGAATACTGAAAACATCAGTGAATATAAAAGCAGCACCAATTAGTGATGATAGTTTTAAACTTTGTGTTATCTGTGTTCCCAGGTTTTAGACAACATATTCATTTTCAGAACAGAAATGGGATCACAGTTCAAGCTAAAACTGTTGATTTTATCAGCCCCTTTCTTCCTGGACACTTTTTTATTGCCTGCTATTTTTAATGTCTGTTTTTCTTGCCTTTTTAGTGAATATTTCATACCGTTATGTGAGTGACTTAGAGATATGCTTGATTAAGTGGTATACAGCCCTTGCAATCAATCAATCAATCAATCAATCAATCAATCAATCAATCAGTCAGTCAGTCAGTCAGTCTGTCCATCCATCCTAGGAGTCTGAGGTTCAGAGGTCAAGCCAATGACCTATGTCCATGTGTGCATAACATGTGTGCAGCTATAAGGCCAGGGTCTCAACTAGACGTGACGAGAGGCCTGTTCCTGCCACTTCTTTCCCCAGGCAAACAATTAGTCTAATAACATGAGTAACACAACATCACACTATAAATGTCTTTCCCCCAACCCTGTAAAGAGCAGTAGTAGGGAGACTCTAACTATGGTAATGTAATGCCATCCTTCTTCTTTAACTAAACTTTACTGGGCAAATGCAGAAAGGTGTGGTGTTTAGTAGTGACTTGCATGCATCCCATAACATGTACCTTGGACCTGACTGAGGCTCCCACTCCATCTGATGACAGCAAACCTATGTGTTTGACAAGAAACTCCAAGGAAAGGTGATGGAACTCTGACCACCATAGTGTGATCAAAGGGGGTCTGTTTCCAATCATGTCTTTTTAGCACTACCTGCCCCTCTGCTCTTAAAATTGCCCCCCTCCCAGCAAACACGCTTTAAAAATGAATGGGGGCAAATTGAAAGCCTTGGAGCACATATCAGCCACATATCATATCTGGCACTTTTAAGTCTTATTGATTTTAGTGTGAAAGAGTGGGTGCTTAGCTTTTCCCTATTGAAATTGAAGAGATGTGAAGCATGCTGAGCTTTGACTGGATCATTGCCCTACAGATTTCTGGGTGTCACTCATGTACTCCAAAATCTGCTGAAACATGTTGAAGAACTGAAGCAATCAGACCTTAAGATCTGAACAAAATGGAAAGTTGGTGTATCAACCAGTACCCCAAGTGTCCTTTCAAATCATGGAGGCTGGGTGAGTTTCAGGGTGGGATCACATTAGTTGAACCGGATCTGCACTTTCACACAACCATCATTTCAAGCTTCTTCCATTCCTCTGAGCATGGAAGGAGTAAAAATGTGTCCCATTTACCTCAAGAGGGCCTGCACAAAGGAACTTCTCTGTGGTCCCAGTGGATTGTGTTATGTATGTCTAGCATTAATTATGGCTGTCAAGCATTTCAGAAGTCACAGAAATACTAATATCAGCCCTGTGTAAGATTTATTTTTTAACACTGACACAGAAGATCTCCATCACCTCAGAGTTGTTATCCAAAATATTCCATAGGCAAGCCTTTCAAATTCCTTGCATGGTGAGGTCTGAATAATTGAGCAGGCCTTTTGAATACAGTTGTAAAGGCAACTCCTGCTTTGTTTCTCTTCCATTAGATTTGTGTTCTTGAGATCTTTTGGAAAGGCCTTCCCAATTTCCCTATTCTGGCAACCACTGTGTGTGTATTTGTGTCACTTTTTGTATCATATTAGGTGAGTGTCTAGTTGCCCCAGCTGGATCTACACTGAAACATGCAGAAATCAGTAGTTGTCCCTACCATTAACTAAGGTTAACTAAGGCAACCCTTAGAAATTCAGATAAATTTCTCACCTCATCTTTCCAGAGGGTTTTATTATGCCCCCTACCTGCCTACGGAATGATAAAAAAGGGACTTTCAGAACAGATCCTGTATTTTTCCCAGTCTAGTAAACCCTGATTTCCAGCAATATAGGACCAATCTACACCTGACATTATATGTGCCTTTCTATTAATACACATAACAGCCGGTGTACGTGGGAGATGAAGTTCCATTGGGCCAATGCAGGTAAGAACTTTGGGTGAATGATTCTCATAAGGGTCACAGCACGGTGGAACTCCAATCTGTTCCTTCTGTAATCCTAATCATAATCAGCTCCTCACTACCATTTTACATCTGGTTTGCTTTGGTCCCTGGTGCCAACAACATCATCATCATAATCATCATTATCATCGCTACTACTACTACTACTACTACTACTACTGCTACTACTACTACTATACCACTCATCCTCTGAAGATCACAAGGTGGTTTACCACATAAAAACCCAAAATACAGTTTTTGAACCCAGTGATCTCTCTCTCTCTCTTATCTACCTACCCACCCACCTACCTTACTATCTGAAGTTCAGCTGTATCAGCATTTTTTTCTATTTTCGTGCCAGAGGCAAAAGTGGGCAGAGCGAAGGATGTGAGCCTCACCTTTGCACCAGATATTTCAATACACACACACACGGGCGCACATCTCTCCATACTCTAGCCAGGCAAATGAGGCATGAGCATTCAAGAACACAATCAAGCGAGGCAGAAGCATTCAGCACAGAATACGGCTTGTGAAGGGTGTGGCCTAGGGAGAGTTCTGTGGTCCACATAGAGAAGACAGGGCCATTTGGCCCCTCACATATCCTCCCATGGGATGTGGCCCAAATCCGAGACACCATCTTCTGGGTCCAAAGTCCTGTGCAAGTCCCATGACCCATGCGACATTGTGGACCTGGAAAAACTGCTGGAGGGAGGGGGGGCAAGATCTCATCCTGAAATTGTGCGAGAGCAAGGTGCTCAAAATGTCTGCCATGCTCTCGTGGGTAAAGCCAGGATGTCACAGTTTTTCCGGGGCAGTTGACGGGTATTGCTCAGCCACCCCATATTTATTGCAATGGTATGGTGTGGTAGCAAGGGACGTGGGTGGCGCTGTGGGTTAAACCACAGAGCCTAGGACTTGCTGATCAGAAGGTCGGTGGTTTGTATCCCCACAACAGGGTGAGCTCCCATTGCTCGGTCCCTGCTCCTGCCAACCTAGCAGTTCCAAAGCACGTCAAAGTGCAAGTAGATAAATAGGTACCACTCCGGCAGGAAGGTAAACGGCGTTTCCGTGCGCTGCTCTGGTTCGCCAGAAGCGGCTTAGTCATGCTGGCCACATGACCCGGAAGCTGTATGCCGGCTTCCTCAGCCAATAAAGCGAGATGAGCACCGCAACCCCAGAGTCAGCCACGATTGGACCTAATAGTCAGGGGTCCCTTTACCTTTACCTTTTATGGTGTGGTAGCAGAATAAGTAAGGTTATTTTATAAATATTAGATTTCATTAAGGTTATATTAATAGCCAAACTGTTATTGTATATGTATATGTTTAGGATGTAACCTTCCTTTGGATCCTGTATCAATGAAGGGCAGGCTAGAAATGAAATGATAATGATGATAATGATAATTATTAGTAGGAGCAAGGGCATTCATTTCCAGATGCCCTTGAGCCTCCCATGTAGTTCCACCAGGTACAAGTTTCAAGTTGAATCACAGCCTGGAGGGGAAATGTACAAGTTTCTCCCCAGGATGCACTTTCAGTAGCATCCAAGATCTACACTCTCTCCCACGAGGAACATTCCCTGTGTTCAAAGTGGTTCAGCAAATGGCAGAATGTTTTTAAATCTCTCTCTCTTCAGGGCATTGCACATTCTGTGCGTGTACATTGCTCTCATTGGCCTTAAAAGAAGTTTAATGCATACATCAAAGGGAGGATTTACCCCCATCATGAGCCCCGACGGGCAAAGACAACAGCAGCAAGCTCACCGGCTACAGATTCTGAGCCGGGAGTGTGGCAGAGTTCAAACCAACAGCTCACGTTTTAAGCAGTTTGTGTGTGTGTGTGTGTGTGTGTGTGTGTGTTTTTAAAATATAGGCCGGTGTTTAAATATTGGTTGTCCTAATAACCAAATTGGAGGTTCCTTCTTTAAAAATAAACATTGGTCTACCAAACTGTATACTAATACTAATACTCATAATTTTATTATTTATCCCCTGCTCATCTGGCTAGGCAGAGAAGTGGGTGACTTGGTGCAAAGTAGGACTAGGCTCCCCTAAGTCCTACCCCTACTTCTGACAGTTTGGTAGAAGAGAAAATAGGCACAGTTTACCTTGCAGGGATGATAAGCATTTTGGGAAGGGGCTTTGGTTCAGAGGTAGAGCATCTGTTTTAAGTACAGGAGGTCACAGGTTCAATCCCTGGCATCTCCAGTTTGGGAAAGACTCCCTGCCAGAAACCCTGGATAGCTGCTGCCAGTCAGTGTAAACGATGCTGAGACTGATGGATGTGGTCTGACTCAATGTAAGGCAGTTTCCCATGTTCTTCAGAACTGCAGCTACTGCAATTCTCTTCTCTATGCAACTGTCAAGGAGTGAGGAGCCCTGCCTTCCTTTGCATGTGGTCACCCTATTTGCACTCGTCAGGAAAGGGGTGGTGAGTGTGCACTGACAAATATCTAGGGGCAGCAATGCTAGGTCTGGTAGCAGGACCTGGCATCTTGGGGCAGTGCCATTTTGGCCAAGCCATGCTAATCTTGCCTAAGGGCAGGTGAAACCTCAGTTCAGCTGAAAGGCTTAGCTGATCAGGTGATTTGTAGCATCTGCTAAACTCTATGCAAAGCGCTGTGCACAGGGCTTTACAAGAGCTGACAGTCAGCTGATTGTCAGGTCTTGCGAAGCTCCTTGCTGATGTCACTTTGCAAAGGGTCACCGCATGGGACTCTGACATCAGGTAGGCAATCTTGGCCCGCGAAATGTGCAGGAGATCTGGTTCCCCATCCCTGGTCTACACTGCCTGGCAGCAGCTATCCAAGGTTTTAGACAGGGAATAGTCCCAAACCTCCCAGGAGATGTCATGGACTCAACATGGATGTTTGGCATGTAAAGTAGATGCTCTGAGCTGCAGCTCTTCTTTTTATGATAACCTTGAGAAAGACCAGCTCTGTATGAGCCACATAATGCAATTCTTCCCCTCCATTGAAATCCAGTGGCTCTTACTTTTGAGTAAACAAGCACTGGATTGGGCTATAAGTGACCTTCAGGCAGACTTGTCCTGCTCTCTTTTGCTAATTAATTGCAAAGCTCAAGTATAAGTGGCACTGGATAATATGGCAAACAAAGGTAGAAGGAGAAATTCCTTTCTGTTCATCACTGGTCTGGAGGGGAGGGGGGGAGGAGGACCGGGGAGGAAAGTGTTAATAGCTTGTGCCTGAATGCCGTGGTTTGCAATCTCTAAGCAGCTTTAGTGTCTCCTACCACAGCCCTGATTTAAAATTCATAAATGCTAATCCTCCATAATTTACGGTTTAAAAAGCAGCCCCACTCACAGGCCCTGTGGCTACAGCTCTGTCAGAGTAATTATGCCGCCAAGCTGAAATTGGACTACTAACTGAGATATTAAACAGGGTAGGAAATCCTCTTCCTTGGCAGCCTACCCAATTATTCCAAATAAGCAAACAGATTAGTGAGTAATTTTCCAGTTAAATCTGGTGATTGGTGCCAGAATTGTATGTTAAATATTCAGAAGTAAATAGATTAAAGATGAAATGTCCCCCTCCTTTTTTTCCCTCAAGCTTAATTTAGTGTGTATATTAAAACTTTTTTTAAAAAAAAGAGGGAGTGAGAGAAATCTTCACTGAAGTGCAGGATGATTGCTTTGAAAACGGAGCTTTTTCCCTTTCATTTTGTTTGCCCTCTGGGGAAGGGGGGCTCTGCTATTAATTAGTCGGGGCACGTTGTGCTGATGGAACCCCATGCTGCACAGAGGCAGGGGCTGGCTTGTGGTTTTCTATTAGCTCTGCTCCTGGAGGGCACCTCCTGGGTGGGCAAGCTCCGGAAGACCCCCAAATGGGAAAACCCTAGAATGAACTTTGAAGCAGGATGTGGTCGGAGGTGCATCCGATCTTGTATCTTCCTTCTTTGGACTAAGAGCTTTTCGTGGGCACAGCAGTAGCTGATGGCCCTTGTCTTCTGGTTTTCTCAATAACCAGCTGTAGAAATGGGTCTTTCACTTGTTGACTTCGGCTCACCTCTCAGTTGTTTTCTTTTGGGAAAAGGACTTAACGTTATCCCAGTTCCAAGGTTTCATCTTTATGAGAGGAAGACCAAGCTAATGGTTTGTGTTGTTTGGAGCATTTTTCAAGCACCTTCAAACTGGTCCCAACTTAGAACCGGTTTTCTAGCTCTGACGCTACTTGAGTAAAGGCCACCCATTTGAAAGAAATTTAATGCTTTCCGTTCAGTGATGTGTCTTTTCACAAGTGATGTGCAACCTTAGCTGGATGAGGGTGTGTTCCTCCTCACCCTCCAACATGGGGGTTTCACAATGCAATTAGGGATGTAAGAAGACAGCAATTTCTCTTCTGACTGGCATTTGTCATAATCAGCAGTGTTTTCATTCCATCGCAGTTCAGTTTCTGCCAAATACTGCCTTGTTTGTCTCACTGTCCACTGTTTACCATAAGTTATATAATTTATGTAATTATTTATGTAACTTACATAACTTACATTCATTCCAATGATGAAGGATGCCTCAAAACCATGTTTTTATTTTAAAAAATTAACTATGTATCATTTGTGAACTTAAAAAGAGCAAATAATGTGAGTGAATACCAACTGTATTAGCTTGACTAATTTTCATTCCCAACCACAAATGTGCAAATTTCAGCAACTTTCATCCCCCCCCATCAGAATTCTCCAGCATCCCTACATGTGATGGCATCAATCAGCTGTTCTGACATGAAGTATGGAAGCTGTGGGATCATTTCTTCTCAACACCCTGCAAGTCACTGCTCATCAATGCATCTCCTCCTTCTCCACCCACCCCCAACACATAGCCTTCCAGCAGCTATGCAAGCTTAACATTTAATCTGGGCCATTCTATTTAGCAGACCAATGTGCTTTTGTCTCTGAAGGACTGTCCCAGTACAATGCAATACAAATCTAACTATTTTGATTAGGACTATTACCATTGAGTTGAAATCACAGGGTGCTTCTCTTGGAAATCCACATAAACTTTTTTTAAAAACATCATCCTTTCTGTTTTTACCAGTCAAGTTGTTGTTACAAAGAGTTCAGGCCATCGCGCCAAAGAAATATAGAGACAATTTCTTTCAGAATTGAAGCAGGCGCTTTTCCTATCATGAAACTAAGTTCCTACTTGACTACTGATTTCTGATTTCAATAATTTACTTCTTTTGCTCCTGCATTGTCCAGTGATGGATCTCATAATAGGCTCTCATACTTATAGAATGGTACCATAAGTGCACTTCAGAGAGATTCTAGCATACTTTGAGAAATCCAGCAAAATTTGATTAAGTGCCTAAAAAACCTTGCTTTTGGATGTCTTTAGCTTTAGCTGAGAGCCAGTGTGGTGTAGTGGTTAAGAGCGGTAGTCTCGTAATCTGGGAAACTGGGTTCATGTCTGCGCTCCTCCACATACAGCTGCTGGGTGACCTTGGGCTAGTCACACTTCTCTGAAGTCTCTCAGCCCCACTCACCTCACAGAGTGTTTGTTGTGGGGGAGGAAGGGAAAGGAGATTGTGAGCCGCTTTGAGACTCCTTCGGGTAGTGATAAAGTGGGATATCAAATCCAAACTCTTCTTCTTTTAGAGTGAGCAGGTGTGAGGTCCTACTGCTGAGTCCACTTTGGTTCATTGTAAATCAAATGGTGATTTCATCTTGGGTCATAGATTTCCTGTAGGGGGGCAGGAGGGGAGCCTTGACAGCACACTGTGAAAAAAATGTACAGCATCTCTACAAACACATCACACATGTCTTGCTCACACAACCCTGATACTGTGGTGGTCCATATCACACACTTAAGAAGCTGTGTTCTCTGAAATAATCATTATGTCACAGCGTTACGAGTACTCTAATTCAAAATAAGCCTGCTCCTCCATCTAGCCACTTCAGCAATTTTGCTAAAAACAGGTTTCACTTTGGCTACTGTCAGTCCTTTACATGTATATCAATGGCACATTTGTTAGGAGAAGCCACTTGAAACTTGAAGAGCTGGGAAATCAAACATTTCCCTGTGATTCCCCCTGATTCTCGCCATTTGCAACAATACGTTCGTGGGTTTCAATTATCCTGACAAACCTCACAGGCAAGAGAGTTCCTCTAGTGGTCTCTTGCCTAATCCTTCTGTAGCTTTCAAAATGAAAAGTCTGGAATCAGGCAGATAGGTGGGCCTAACATAATGATGCTGGATGGAGGAACTGACTTTTTTGAGCAGATTAAAGAGTCACCTAGTCTATGGCAGTTTATTATCTGGTGTCTGTCTGTGGCTGTTTCTGTGATTCACAGAAAGCAGACAAGTTTGAACTCTGCCTCTTTGTGAAGAGAATTTCCTTCCCTCTCTTATCTTCTCTGTTTATGACCAGAGGTACAGTGATTGGTAGCTGGTCACATTTCATCTAGTTAGTAATGTAATTGCTGATTATTTTCTCTTATACATATACAGATATCTAAGCGTTATGAGGAAGTGGGTACAGACAGTGGCGTAGCGTGGGGGGTGCAGGGGGGGCCGGCCGCACCGGGCGCAACATCTGGGGGTTAGGGAAATCCACGGGTTAGGGGGCGCAAATCCATGGGTTAGGGGGCGCAAATCCATGGGTTAGGGGGCGCAAATTACTTGCCTTGCCCCGGGTGCTGATAACCCACGCTACACCACTGGGTACAGAAACATACAAGTTTCTTGCTGTACTGCGTTCAGGGATTAATGATAAACCACACAGGAAAGTACCTCAGTGTGGATCATGTGGAACATAAGATTTTTAACCAAGGCCATAACTGGAGCTGGTTTCTTCAATAGTGGCAACTGGTCTCCCTCGACTTCCTTTTCACCACACAGGGTCTTCTGAAAGAAAAAAAATTTCTTGGAGTAAAATCACAAGATAGGGCTGCTTGTTATCACCATTGTTAATGACCACATACAACCCTGACAAGGGATTGCAAAAAGTTTAACAGAATTGACTAAAAGAAGGATAAGAATCAAATATGCAAAAGAGATTGCAATAACAGCTACCCTTGATAATGTATTTACTCACGATAAAGACTCGCTCTTAGAAATGTTACTTGTTTTCAGCCTCTTTGGTGATTTCAATTGATCTTCAAAGATTAAGTTAAAGAAATTAGAAATTCTAGACATAAATACTCTGTCAGTAATAAGGAATCTGTGGAGAGATTCAGGAATCCAGTACTTTGACATCAGCATTTTGAAAATATAACTGCTACCTATAAATAGAATTATGGGTTTCTGGTCGAGATTATCTGGAAACAGCATGCAGAATAGAGCATTTTAAAGCTCTCCTGTTTAGAGAGGTTACTGGCAATTAGAATGATGACTCTGCCAAATGTTTTTTTAATCTATTGATTAAGCAAAATGAAAGCAAAAATACATCAATAGATTTCTAGAGGTTGGAAATATCCATTTAAAACTATACCTCAATCAAGATAAAAAGAGCATATGGGTTTTCCATAGCATATTATGACGCAATGAAATTAGCAGTCACCTGGGAATGCTTTAGACTAGCCAAACAAATCTTTTGTTGTTCAAGACAACAGATAGGGGTGGTTGTTTTATTTTTATAAATCAGTAAGCTCAATCAATTATGCTATTTAGGAGAAGTTGGATATTGTATAGATCGAAATAAAAATCTAGCTTCTTAATACAAACCATAGCTTTGTTAATAAAGAAAGGAAATAAAAGAAAAGAAGTAGTGAAGGAGGAGGAGGAAATAATAAACCTGCATTTCTGGAAGATACACACATTTGTTAAAAATACAATATTGGAAGGGTTGAAAATTAATGATCTGATGCTCTCATCTCAAGACCAGGCAGTCTTACCATATTGATTTCTGAATATTGGTATTTGAACAATTAGGGACCAAATCCAATGCTGAGAAATATATGTTACAACCAGATATAACATGAATTATTCAATTGTTATGTAACACAAATATGGAATTGAATTCCTTGGCAATACAAAGATCTAGATATTTGTATTGCAAAATCTTTCTGCAAGAATTGAAAACATTTGTTCCCAAAATTGCCATATAAGGAGAATCCCAGGAAAAATCCTTGAAAAATGCAAGAGGTTCAAGTCCTTCATCCTCTGTGCCAAAAGTGCACAAATCAACTGAGCACTTACTTTCTGTGGCTTTGGGCAGAGAAAGCCTAAAGGGGCAGACCTCATCAAAGAAATGGCAGACTAGGCATGCTCAGTGGCCATGGAACATGGTGAGTTGGGGGAAGGGAGAAGAATGCATTGGAATAGCCTGGAAGAGGGGAATGGTTGACTGGAATGCCTATCAGGACCACTCCCACTATCTTTGGTAGCAGATGCCGCTTTTAATCACCAAATGGTCAACTGAATCTTTCCAAGATGAGATTTGTCTACCACACAAAGTTCTCCTATTGCTATATTGTAGGGGTGGGGAACCTCAGGCATGAGGGTAACATGTGGCCCTTCAAACCTCTTCATTTGTCCCCTGGGAATCTCCCTAGGTCACACTCTGTCCCCAGTTATGCCTCTTAGGAGCCCTGCTTTGCACCCCCTATAATGTGTCATTGAATTCTGATAATGTTTCTGGCTTGCCTAGTTGAAGAATAGACGTGTGTGTGTGTAGAAACCAGCCTACTGCACTGAGGTAAATGTTACATTCACTACTCCACTCACTTTTGCTCTTGACCACACCCAGAGCTGGCCTGGGGCTCCCGGGTTCAGAAGGTAGTACAGCCCTCAGACTGAAAAGGATCCTTCATATTACCTTCAGAACAATCATGTCGGAAGCCTAGACTACTCATTTTCTTAACAGAAGATTAATGCAAAAGCTGAAAATGCAATATGTTTCATGTTCTTTAATTGCATTGTTCCTTATTGCACCTCAGTACTGGGCATTTTTAATGCCAGCTGTAATTCACACATTGGAGTGGCATTGAGTGGAAGCATTTCCCTCCTTCTCTCAGACTAATGGAATCTCTGCCTACATATTTCTTCCCACCTACGAAGGTCATCAAATGTTTTTGTGCCAAGCGTTAGAATTGATGCCATCGTAATGAACTCTGAAAACATTGTCCTGACAAAGCAAACAGAACATGTTGAGATCCTTGATCTCAACATCAAACAAAGTGCGAGGGAGGTCCCAGAGAAGCCGTCCATCCAAGATCAACCAGTTCTCCTGTGCACAAGGATGTTCAGTCCAGAATGCAGAGATGTCCAGGCAGCAAGGTTATGTTCAGCTTAAATAAATGAGATGACGGAATGGCCAGATTACAAATGTGAAGATCTTGACTGCTGCTATTTGTGGCAATCCATAGATGACAATCTGAGGACCATTTCTCATGGGATATTTATGCTGTCTTTGAGCACAATCCCCCCTCCCTCCCATGGACCTGACTTAAAATCAGTGGATCTTTGATGGCAGTTGTGTGATTGTGAATACAAATGTAAACATTGGCTTTCAATCACCTCTTTCCTCAGCAAAATGCATAAAAGTGAAAGGGTGAGTACTTTCTCATCACCACATATGCCTTTTGCTTGGCAGCGATTTAAGCATAGAGGTAACTCATAATTTATGCCTTTCATAACAAAACTACTCGTAACGTGTATTTGGTGCATGGATATCCATGAAAATTGTACCCATGTATCCATGATATAGAGCACATAGATAAAACTATGAAATTCTCTGTCAAAAGGTGTAGTTATGGTCAATAACTTAGATGCCTGAAAAAGAGGAGTAGACAAATTCATGGAGGGTAAGGCTGTGTTCTACCTCCTCTCTTGAAGGAGTACGTCTCTGGATATGAGCTTCCCAGAATCACAAATGGGGAGAGTGCTGATGTATTCAGGTTCTGCATGGGGGCTTCCCATAAGTATCTGATTAGCTACTGTGAGAACAGGATGCTGGTCTAGGTGGACCTTTGGTCTGATCCAGCAGGCTATTCTTATGTTGACTGTTGGACAGTGAATCTGCACAAGCTAGGCTTGCCCTGAGCTTAGCCTGTGCCTAATTAGGTACCTTACCTGTCTATATAGATGCTGGGGAGAAAGTGTTGCTAGCACAGGTTTACGCAAGCAGCCTTGTGAGTTAATGATGGGGTGAAGCTGCAGTTTGAGAGTCACATTTATTCTCACAGGAAATGAACAATGTTGGGGGTCCTAGGCTGCCGAGCCCAGTAAACTATTGGCGGTTCAAGGTAAGAAGTTTGGTCCCATCTCGTCTGTTTGGTAATGATTACATCTTCTCTTTGATAGAAAGACAGGCCAATCAAACCTCACCCCTGCAGAGTTGGAAGGAAGGGGACATGCAACATGTGTGAAAGCAGTGGAACCTGTCTGGAGGGTGGGGATGAGGCAGGTGGGGACATAAAGATATTTATGAAACATATTGCAGTGTTGTTTATATACAGTCATACCTTGGTTTTTGAACAGCTTAGTTCTCAAACATTTTGGCTCCCAAACACCTCAAACTCGGAAGTGACTGTTCTGGTTTACAAACTATTTTTGGAAGCTGAACATCCAACGGGGTTTCTGCGGCTTCCGATTGGCTGCCAATCAGAAGCCTTGCTTTGGTTTCCAAATGTTTTGGAAGTTGAACGGACTTCCAGAATGGATTCTGGTCGGCTTCCAAGGTACAACTGTACTACCATCATAGGGATAAATACATATTCTTCTCCATCCAAATAGGGCTGCTGCTGCCCAGTCTACAGGTGCCTTCACTCTATTAAAGCCCTATATGACCTAGGACCCTCGTACCTATGGGACCACCTCTCCTGGTAAGTCCCACGGAGGACCTTATGGTCTTCAAATAAAAACATCTTGGAGATCCTGGGCCACAGGGAGGCTAGGCTGGCCTCAGCCAGAGCCAGGGCTTTTTCCAATCTGGTGGAACGCTCTGTCACAAGAGACCTTGGCCCTGCGGGACATGACATCTTTCCACAGGACCTGCAAGACAGAGCTGTTCCACCAGGCCTTTGGCCATGGCACAGTCTGACCCCCTACTTCAGTAATCCTCATAGAACTCTAGCCCAATGGTTGCCATTAATTTGATTCTGAATTGATTTTAGAATGAATTGATTTTAGAATGTATTTCAATTAATTGATTGTGATTTTATGTAAACTGTGTTGCTTTTACTGTTGTTAGCCGCTCTGAGCCCGGCTTTGGCTGGGAGGGCAGGATATAAACAAATTATTATTATTATTATTATTATTATTATTATTATTATTATTATTATTATTATGGCTCTCCCCATCTTTCCGTACAGCAGTATTGTAAATGGTATCTTTTCATAAGTTGTGAACCACAGGAGGGTCTTGGAGATCCTTGTGGATGTGATGGTCTTCAGCGTGACCATGAAATCGTGGTATATGACAACTGAGCTTTCTTAGGCAAGAAGTCTGCAAGAAGTTGGTAAATTAGGTCAAGAGCCTTGCATGCAGTCTTGTCAAGTCCTGAGTCAGAAGACCACCCTGAAAAAACATCCCCATCTCCTATAGCCATTTTGAACTGTATTGAAAGTCCCCTCATATTGAGCTCATCACACCACTCACCCTCTGGGTTTATGGTTGGCTTGGAGCTGGCATGGATTGCCAGCTCTATGAATAAATTGCACACATCCTGGTCATGTACAGAATATTGCTATTGTGCCTTTGGGGCCTCTTGAAGCTTCACTTTGCATGCTCTGGCACAGTGATTTCTGATGCCATGCAAATCTTTCCATATGTTTGACAGCTCCTCCGGGGGCGTTTCCTTTTATGGCATTGACAGATTTTCCTTGGGCCCAATTTGCCTGTGTATTTGGGGATTGTTTTGCCTGTCTTTACATTTCTCTTGCTCATTTTGTCCCCATCACGTACTAATTGGACAAACAAATGCAGATCTCTGTGCTCAGTACTGGTCCCTAGAATGAGTTGAACCTGGGCACTTTCCCTTTTGCTGCACAGTACATGACAGTGTATGAGATTTGACGTATGTAATTGCAAAATGATGTACATCAGAAGAAAGGGGGGGAAGGACGGGTCTTTAGAAATATGCCAGTGGCATCTAAACTGGCTGTTATGAATGACTCTGGGGGGTGATTCTTAGAGTGATCGTGTTAACACATACTGTATTCACTGATATCACTGGAAAAAAAGATCAAATCCAGGGTTGAAAAACTTTAGGGTAGTGGCCATAGCTTCCCTTTTTTTTGCGGGAAATTCCCTTGTTCCAGCGCCGTTTCCCACTGCTTCCTGCTGCTATCCCGAATTGTTAGGTATCCTGTAGACTGTCCCTGGGGCAGGTGAGGCTGCTGATCCCTTATTTTCAAATCTGAAAGTTGACAGCTATGGTAGTGGCTGAAAATAAAACAGCAGGTCTCCTATTGCCATGATATTCATTTCTCTTTCCATTTATATAAAATGGCTCCTCCTTTAAGCCAGGAGTGGCTCAACCATGGCTCAGGGGCTGAGCTGACCACAAGAAAAAAATTCTGGCCTCCTAACCTGCCCCTCCTTTTTTTCTGGCCCCAAGCCTCCACCAGTTTAGGGAGTAGTAGCAAAAAATGAAAAAAAAAAAAAAACATAGACTGGGTGGGAGAAAGGCAGGAAGTTTTAAACTTCCATACTCAGGAGCCTTATAAGGACTTTTAGACACACCCACCACTGGCTTGTGGGCCCTGAAGGGCTGGCCAAGGATGAGTGTGGTTAGTTACCTCTGCTTAAGAATTATGAGTTTACCCACAAATAGAAGGGCAACTTATTTTTATAGTTCTTTGAGAAGCAGAATAATAATTACAGTAATAATACATAATGTGTCACTAGAGTAAAGAAAACAAGGGGCTTTACTGTAGCTTTGCATCAGAATTAACTCTAAGAAGGGAGGAATCACTCATCTTCCAGGCTCTGCCACTTTTGTATGTGTGATATTCATATTTTTATACTGACATTCCATTTCCACATTGAATCTATAATCTATAATATTGAATCTATAATTTTTTTTAAGAAAATCAATGTTTAAATACAAATAAGCTTTTCAATATGCATTTCTGAATGCATTTTCACCTAAAATAAACATTTATAAATGCACTTCCTTCCAAAACACGCATTTTAAAACACAGCTTGGTTTTTATTTTTTTAATTTGAGAACTGTGTTGCGCTGTTTGGAGAAGTCTGAAATTCAATAGATTCACCCCAATCTGCACCTTAGTCCACAAGATGCAGAATAAGGTCAATTTTCATCCAAATTCACAAAGATTGGATTCCTTGGGCACCATGGCCTGCTAGTCCCCCCTTTTCAGACGTTCAGCTAGAGAAGGGGTGGCTCACATTTATAGGCCTGAGGGGCACCCCTCCCCATTACAATCCATCTCGGGGGTCACATGCCTGTGAAAGAATGATTCATTTTGCTAACATGCTCTGTGATGAAATGTGCTTCATGGTGTCAGCTGCCCCAGCACTATACATTCTAGGAGCAGATTTGGACTGAGCAATAGATCTATTCAGGTGCTGGCGTATTGTTGGTGCTGACCTTTAAAGCCTTAAACGGCCTCAGCCCATATACCTGAAAGAGCATCTCCACCCCCATCATTCAGCCTGGACACTGAGGTCCAGCGCTGAGGGCCTTCTGGCAGTTCCTCCACTGCGAGAAGCCAAGTTACAGGGAACCAGGCAGAGGGTCTTCTCGGTAGTGGCGCCCGCCCTGTGGAACACCCTCCCATCAGATGTCAAGGAAATAAACTACTATCTGACTTTTTGAAGACATCTGAAGGCAGCCCTGTTTCGGGAAGTTTTTCATGTTTGCTGTTTTATAGCTTTATTATTATTAATGTTAATATTCTGTTGGGAGCCGTCCAGAGTGGCTGGGGAAACCCAGCCAGATGGGCAGGATATAAATAAATTATTATTATTATTATTATTATTATTATTATTATTATTATTTGAATTATTAAATTGTGGAGGGAAATGGGGTATGTACGCATGTCCCACCTCCAACACCCTTGTGCATCCTGGCTTCATTTCCGACCTTTGTGTGTTTGACATGAATATCTGAATGCGGATTCTGAGTGGATTCGGCTGATTATGCAGGGTTCCAGGTCATGAGGAGGCAGCTGAGAGAATTTAGCTGAATATTCTTTGAAGCCCCCTTTAGACCTTCGTGCTGAATATGCTAAAGTCTGAAGTCGAACACCAGGGTGTGGGGGAATGGCGCTTGTGATCTTACCCCATCCTCAATTTTAAGCCCTCATGCATTTGCTTAAATAGGCCATATGAGGTAACCATTTTGATGCCATATGGTCAATGGTCCGAAAGAACCTCAGCTGCTACCACCAATTAACGCACACATAAACTTTTTGCAAAGCTTTGAGCAGGCACCCTGTCATGCATTGGCCCTCCTCCTGACTTGCCATACCAGAAGCTCCCAGGCCCTGTGCTTTTAGTTTCTGTTGTTTATTACAAGCAGCAGTCTGCTAACATACTTTTCCTCCCTCCATAAATCATTTTGTATTGAAGTCCTTTTTGTTCCCCCTCCTCTTCCAGATACTTCTCACCAACTTCATTTGAAAGGGTGGCCCCTGTCACTTTATCTTACCAGTTCATTCCACCTCACCTTTCTCTTCCTGTCATAAGAAGGCCTGCCCGAGGACTCTCTAAAATCCCTTGAAAAGATTTTTTTTTCTTATTTGTGTTTTTCTATCTTCACCGTATGTTTTCCCTGCCAAAAACACAATTCCTTGCTATTCTCAATATTTTTTAAAAGTCTCTTCCATTATCCTTGGAGAATATAGATGTATTCTTTGTGTGCTCTTTGTACTTTCCATCGAGAACTAACTGCCCACCCCATGCAGCCTGTATGTCCTTAAATTATGGAGAGTGAACACTTACAGTAATTGTGACTGGTGCTCTTTCCTCACGTCTCTCCTAAATGATATGTGTTCACAGGCAATTACAGAACTATGGAGTTAGAGGACTTTTTCTGAGGTATATCAGCGGCCTCAAGACAAAGAGGAGGAAGGAGGGCCATGTGTGCTGTACTTTCCTTAACGGGATGCCCTTCAAGAGGGTAGACTTTGGCACCTTGTAAAATTATGACTTTTATTTGGCCTTTCAGATATGAACCAAGCAAGGCTGTCAACATACACAGTAGTCTTCATTGTGAAGGCACTTCGCTTCGTCTGTCAGCTGTAAACAGCTTAAGAGGCATGTCATTCTAGTATTATTATAGCACTCTAAGATTTGTTTTTAGATTGGTTTGTACTTCTTTATTCTTCTTCCCCTGGCAAAGGCTTAGATATATAGATGACATGAGTTATTTACTGCATTTACTGCAAAATGCTATGTGCTCTTTTGTGTAAGTATGAGGCAGTACCATGTGAAATAAAGAGCTGGGACAGTAACCCGTCATTACAATCGGATAGCAACTTCTGGTCAGCTCCTAACCTGAAGGAACTCCTACGGATTTAATAGCGGGTTAGGGACAGGTTCAACAGTTGTAGCTTTTCCTTCCATTGCAGGATTGGGAAAGGCGAAGCCTCGCTGGCTGGCATGCTTCCAGTCACAATGGAAAATGTTGTACAAGGAATTGTTGATTTTGGGTAGCACTAAAATTAACTTATAAATGTGGTCTCCTGGGTATCAAGAATTTGGATACCCTACTTAGAGATGGGAAAATCTGTCAATTTCAGTTTCTCTTTGTTTCTCATCCCCCCCCCCCCAAATATTTAGTTCAGTTCTTCACATTTTCACATCACTTTGTGATTTCCCCTCTCGTGAATTCAGCATTTTAGTGCAAATTTATCCTCGTATACACATGTTTGCCAACAACTTTGGGTTTTGACCCAATGCATTTGTCTAATATATTGCATTATTTTCATGGATAAGTTTATTCTATGCACATTTTACTCTTGTATATGCATCTTTGTGTACATTATTTGGCCAGAGAACTGCACAGCAAAATCTGGAACTCTCATTTTTGAAGGATGACCATTTGGGGGGGGGGGGTTTGTATTCCACAATAAATAAATCATATACCAAGGCATTTTAAAAAATTGACAGGAGAATATAACATCCTTGGTCTTTAGGGCCTTTGAAATCCTGAAAATTAACTGATATTTCAGATTCATGTGTTATATTACAAAACTGGAAAAAAGATGTAAAGTATGACAGACTTTAGCAAGAGATTAGTATTATGTAGCTTGTGTTAATGATCAACTGCTTCTGACAGGAAACGGTGCATTAGCATTAAATGACAAAGAGTTGTTCAGGGATAGGGGGAATTAAATAATATGTCTTTTTAATGCCAAGTTCGAGGTAATCTTTTTGGAATATACTCTGCACAGCTGGAGATGCGCTATAGGTGCTTTTGTACTCCGTTCAGACAACAGATTGGAGCAACTCCCACAACTTTTCTGGTGCAAATAGGCAGCAGCTAGCAGTATTTTCACAGGTTTCAATAAGCCCCATGTTAACCGTGTAAGGTCTTTGAAAATGTAGCATGTGAATACACAGCAGGACTGGACTGAAAGGATCCAGGCTCGTTTTGGACTGGGGTTTTCGTACTGTTGCTGCCCTTGAGCTGATGCCTCTTTTTGTTTCGCAGTAAACACAAGTTTCTGTAGGTGTAAACGGCAAGTGATAATAGTCTTTCTCATATGACTGTGCCACAGTCGTTTTATGAAAGCAGACATCGTTTCCCTCTATTGTTGGTGTTCGCGGCTGAATGCCAATCCTTATCTAGCAAAAACAGCACCACTTTCATACAACATGGTTTTCTTACTATTGTTCCCCTTGACCTAATACTTCATACACCAGCAGGCTCAGGGAAACACCAAGGCTTGCAGAAGTGGAAAGATACTATTTTTGTGGTGGGTAAGTGGGACTAAGGACAGCCCACTGAAGATTGACTATATCCATTGAGCATGGAATTCTGTCTGTCTGTAGGGGTGACAACTGGAAGGATGTGGGATGGAATCAAGTAACCTGAGTGTGACCGCCTGGCTGCCTAGAACCCTGAACAGGAGCACTTGACACGGCAACATTTTGTTGCATGCACTTATTCCTTCTAATAGCAAATTCAGGCGAATCTGTGTCTGCAGGAGCCAGTGAGAAATAAGACGGGAGGTATCAGCATACTTAGATGAAAACAGCAACTCCGTCCCCTTCCCAGAAGACAGCCCAATGATGCCCAGTGCTGTTGAATGCTGAGTGTTTGTTGGAAAACAAAAATGGTGGGGTAAAAGAGCCCTTTACAATTTATAGCATGCTGGTAAAGGTAAAGGATCCCTGGATGGTTAAGTCCAGTGAAACATGACTATGGGGTGCGGCACTCATCTTACTGTTCAGGCCAAGGGAGCCGGCATTTGTCCACAGACAGCTTTCTGGGTCATGTGACCAGCATGACTAAACCACTTCAGATGAGTGTCAGAGTGCACAGAAACGCCATTTACCTTCCCGCTGCAGCGGTACCTATTTATCTACTTGCACAGGCATGCTTTTGAACTGCTAGCATGCTGGATAAGGCTAAGGCTGAGTCACTGGCTGGAAACAGGATCCCTCCTGTGAACGTACCTTGCAGCATTTTGTTGCAGGTCCTGCTTGTCTGTTGAACATCTGGAACTTAAAAATGAATAACTGTTTCACCCAAGGCTCAAAGTTGGGGGGTATGCCATTCCTCTGCCCTGTTCTGGCTTTCTGATCATGACAGGGAGCTGTCCAGCAGCACCAGAAATCAGAGAGCCTAATGAGGAACTGGAGAAGAGCTGTCGAAGTTAGACGAGAAGCACATCTGTAAAACCTGACAGGCAAGTGCTGCACTGCTGGAACCGAACTTTGGTTTAGGCTCATTGTTTTCTTTGTTCTTGAGGACCCAGCAGTTATTTGGGGGAGGGGCTCTAGGGGGTGTATGCATTAGGGGTAACGCATGGACTCAAAGATTTCCATTGTATCTGTATCTATGCTTATATGAAAATTGGAATCTTTTTATAATACGTACTATGCGCTGTTCACTTTGGTGGGTACTGAAAAACCCGATGTAAAATGACTTTCCCAATCTAAATGTGAATCTAAGTGCATCTAAGTGAATCTAAAAATGTCTATCACTTCCCCAGCTTGCTTTTCGCCAAAGTCAATGGAATTTATTTTTAACTACATTGCTCTGTTGTAACAACCACAACCACAACACCAACCAACCAACCAACCAGCCAACTGTCAGAGCTCTTCATAAATCCACAGGCAATTTTCTAGATAGCCTATTGGAGGACACAAATAAGCACTGGTAAAGCCAGTGTGAAGCTGCAATTTAAAAAATAAAAAATAAACAGACAAAACTTTATACCACTCAGTCACCTAGTAATATTTTAAGGTAAGGAAGAGCAACAGAAAAACTCCTCATAAGGAATTATGAAGGAAAGTGAATCCTTTCCTATGAGAGGGGGTGGTCCCTGCCTGTTTGAAAGAGGCAGTGGTAAAACCACTCCTTAAGAAATCTTCCCTGGATTAAGAAAACCTAACTAACTTTTTGCTTTTACAGAAATCTCCTACTGCCACACTTTAATACAAAAATCAACCCAAAGCTCTTCAGTGCTTTGCAGGCAACATTTTGGACAGCCTCACTTCTCCCAAAGCCCCTGGACCTAGAGAAACACAGAGAATTAGGAAATCGTAGCACTATAGGATGCAGAAAAGTTCACAAAGAACCAAATGACACAAGACTTTGTGGGGTCTCTGATTCTCCCCTGGGGAAGGGGAAGGGTTGCTTTGACTTTAGAGAGTGGAAAGATCCCCCAAAACATTCTGATTCATCTCATTATTCAACCCAGACACAGAGCCTATGCAAGCCCCAAGTATCCAGGCCCTGTGGCCTGTTGGTTCCCTGAGTGGGGCATTGTCCATCATGCAGGGTTCCATAATGGGGTTTTCTTCTGATAAGAAGAAAGAAGAAAGAAGAAAGAAGAAAGAAGAAAGAAGAAAGAAGAAAGAAGAAGAAATCTGAGTCCAGCCCTTGAAGCTGGTAGTTTGTAACACCCACTTCTTTGAAAGGATGTAATTAAGTCTAGACTAATCTTCCTTGTTTCACTCAAATGAAATAATCCCACCTCATTTCCACCCTTCCTGCTTTTAGCAGCTCACTCCCTAAAATAGGTCTGCTCAACTTGCGGAGCACCAAGTTGGCCTATATGGTGATCCACCAGAGGCTTGATAAAACTCTTGGTTTGCTGCCTGCCTGGGAATGTGGAGGTGCTGATAATGCATGGTTTCTGGACCGTGTATAGGTCACAAAAGGATGGGTATAATTTATGTGGAAACAACTAATTCTAATTCTATGTGGAAACAGAGTCTTCTTTTCTGATCACTCTTAGCCAAGTAAGATTGTCTTCCATGAATAAGGTCTTAACGGTGTGTCCGTAAGTGACTGTGGAGGCCAATTCTGGATCCACATGTCCTTCTGCAGTGGAGGCATAGGTTTCTGGGCAAGAGTTGATCACAGTGAGGATTTGCCAAACATGCCTTCCTCTTAGCTTGTTTCTCCCTTTCATCCCAAGCTGTGCTTCTTCAAAGTCCATGATGCCTATGGCAGAGGCAGAGAAATTGCACGGCTTTTGTAGTCAGGGAGGAGGCTGGGAGGCAGGGTGATGGGTGAGGAGATAAAGGGGGAAAGAAAGAGAAAGATGCCTCCACCACAAGCAAGCGGGGGAAAATAGCTACTTTAACAAGAATGAGTAGTTGAAGAAAACAAGTATTTTCAATATATTGCAAACAAAATTATCTGCCAAAAGGGCAAGATAATTATCTTAATGTGATTTTTGACCAAGATAAATATATCTTATTTTATAAAACCGAGCAACAATTTGAATCTTATGCAAAACATGGAGATAAATCTAAAAAATATGATAATGTAATAAAATCAAAATTATTAGGGATCACGCTGCCAAACTTGAGGCAGTAAAATCTTTTTAAGTTCCAAGAGAAAATAGGCTAGTAAAATCCAAGTATGTTACTACAGTTTAATCACTTGACAAATAGCTGCATTGTTTGGGAAGAATGGATAGTGCCATTATTGCAGCATCCCTGTTCATAAATAGTACATTGCTGATTCAACTCTAATGGATGTCTGCAGAGTTGGTATCAAAGTATTGTCATCATTTCAGTGATCAAGGGAAGAGAGGATTGAACCAAGCCTGTTTATATTACTTCTCCCAGAATGTGGATTGCAGCACCTCGGAATTCCGTAATGGCCCAAATAAAAGGAAATGTTACAGAGGCTGGAGAGCGAGTCCTTTGGATTTCTTTCAGACATAGAGACAAAGCATGTGGGTGGGTTATTTGGTGTTTTCAAATTGTCTGATATGTTGCCATTGCAAAAGCCAGGGATAAAGCAGTGAGTTAGGCAAGCAACACAGCTTATTGGATTAACGGGGGAAAAGAAGGTTCAATGGGAACTCATTGACTCAAGAGATTAGTAATAGAATAAAAGTTGTTTCTATTTCTGTCAAAGGGATGCAGCAGTTTTCATCAGTTGTGTGTGTGTGTGGGGGGGGGGAGATTGAGAGGAAGGAGGGAGGGCAGCTAATATTCAACAAATGTTTGAGACATGAAAATGGTTGGCCATAGAGATGGTCACTCACTGTCCTATTCAGCCTGGAATGAGCATGAGGCTTTTTTGAGTGCTCCAACTGAACGCTTCAACAACAACAACAACAACAACAACAACAACAACCCCACTGTGTGCTGCCTGACTGCTTTAACCTAATGTATGTTGTTGAGCCCTTGGGAGAGGCAGTAGAGGTTTTGATCACAATTCAGGTGGGCACTGGGGGCTTATAGCAGCTGCGCCCTCCTTGATTCTGCTCACAAGAATTCCAATGGGAAGTGTCCTTATGCGACCACTCTCTGCTCAGATTCCTGTAGCATTGCTAGTTGGATGGAGGAAGGATTTTAAATTTCACTGCTTTCCTACTTGCTTCCCACCCCACTCCTTACAGAATTCTGGCACATGGAAATGTATGCTGATGTGTGCTAGGGTTATTCAAACAACCCTGCTGTTCCACACATTTTCCCACAACAAAAATAAAGATTAGGGTGGTATTCAACTAACTCATACTCAGAGTAGACTCTGTAAAATCCATGGACATGTGTTAGTTATAGCTAACCCAAATTCAGTGGGTTTACTTTGAGCATGTGAGTTTAGTCAGATACCATCCATAATATCTGAAATCCTTGCACAGGGCTTCTACTGATGGGACTCATGAGTTGAACCCCACCCAATTCCACCACCTGAGGGTTTTTGTTTTTTGTTTAACACCTGAGGTGTTAAAAGGAAGTGGGATATCCTTAGACAGGCAAAAATGTATTTTTTAAACTATGAAAGGTTGGTAATGGGATAAGGAATTCTTGCCTGAGAGGGAAAATGATGTAAATGTATCTATATCTCACTGCACCAACACTGAAATACAAATGTAATTCAAGTTGTGTGTGGTTTTGTTTTTTTAAAAATCCAGCAGTGTTCTCAAGATAGAAATGAAAAGCAGAAACATGTTGCTACTTTTTATCATGTGAAATGTCAATCCAAATTTAATGGAGCAATCCAAACTTGATGGGGCGATTCACACTTTCAGGTCTCTAGGCTTATCATGTGGTATGAAGATTTTAGGAATAAATGTGGAGCACACACTGGGCAAATGTGAGAGATCACAATTCTTTAGCATATATACACTGTTTGTTTGCTGTCATAGGCGGTCCTTTCACATTTTATGCTGTTCACCGCTGCAAACACCAATTTGGTCCTGCTAATTTCCTTAGCTCCAATTGCATTTCGTGGCAATGGATCCCACAGTTTAACTAGATTGCGTAGCAATCTTTTGCTAATTTTAAAAATAGCCACCCTTATATTTCAATGACCCTTGCTCCATTGTGAAAGCAAAGACCATATGTTTGACACCCTTTACTTTGGAAAGGCTCAAGAAGTCAATCTGCTTCCTCTAGAATAACAGATTTTAAAGGCTAAGGTCAAAAACTTTAACTTGGTGAGCAGCGATTTTTATAAAGAAGCAATAGCAGAACGGCTCATTTTCTTGTTAGCAGTGTCTTCCTAGTTCATCCCATGCCTGTCAGTGAGTTAATAGAGCGTCTCAACCCTGTCTCCCTTTGCCCAGTGCCATCCAATCAGCTCCTGCTAGTTAACATTTTAGAAAATGAGCCTAGATGCATTGCAGCCTTGCCTCTTGCAGCAATGGGGGTGATGAGACCTGACTACAATAGATACGGAGCCCCAGCAATGGCACTTTATAATACTGTATGACTGGAGAATTGCTATTGTAGGTAGAGAAAAAGGCAATAAAGCAGCATTGATATCCTGCCTGCCCTCTTATAAGAGTTATTGAATCAAACCTACCAGAACTGCTAGACAAACAATTTTCAGCTGCAGTCTGAGGCATGACAATGGCATCACATCAAAAAGAAATAGGTAAAGCTCACATGTTTGTGATGCCCCTAGTGACATG
Source organism: Podarcis gaigeae (assembly GCF_964106915.1). Lineage (NCBI taxonomy): Eukaryota > Metazoa > Chordata > Lepidosauria > Squamata > Lacertidae > Podarcis > Podarcis gaigeae. Next base: position 70,124,295 of record NC_139678.1, read on the forward strand.
CCACAGCAGGCTGCCAGTGATTGTTCTCTACATTCGGTTCCTTCTCTGGCTCAGTCTCCCTTCCATTGCCATCTGAAATCTTTCCTCAACTCCATTTCTGCCAGAGTGAGGCAGCCACCTCAAGCAGCTGATTTTGGGTGCCATAATAACAAACAACAACAACAACAACAACTCATTGTTTAATGTACCGTATTTACTCGAGTCTAATATGCCATCAAATCTAATGCGCACCTCAATTTTCAGAACCTTGAAACCAAAAAAAGTATTTGCTGGCAAATGTAAATGTGTTATTGAATCTAATGCACACCTTAATTTTCGCCAAGTAATTTGGCCAAAAAAGGTGAGCATTAGATTCGAGTAAATACAGTATTTCATTTTTACTGCCAGGGAGGAAAGAGATGTTCATAGGAGCTTGTCTTTGTAGCTTTATGTGCCAAAGTAACTTGGCTGGCCTTGGGTAATATCCACCTTGACTTGAGGGAAGAGGGTGCTATTTGTGTCTCTGCCTCATATAGCAAAATGTCCTGGGTCAGCCTTGTATGGTCCACCACGAATATGACATTTGCTACACCTTCCATCTGGAGGGCTACAGGTTCTCCACCCCTGCTCTGTTAGTAATCTTTACGTTTCTTCCAGTATGGCATTATGTTCTTTTGCCATCCACTTATAACCTTGGTTTGCCAGATCCCTGTGGGTATCTGGCAGGATGTTGAAGGAGTCTTATCTGTCAATTTCACATTTCTTCTACCCACTTCCTGGGACTCTTGGGGTCCAAAACTGATGACAGATCTGGCTTTGTCATGGTCTGGCTGGATACAGAGCAGTGGTGGGAGGCACCAGCCAGAAAACTCCCTAGGGAACCCCCCAGGGAAGAAGGCTCTGAGTCAGGGGATTGGTGGTGGGCTGAAAATGAGTGGTCAAGGGAGAAGAAGGTGTCAGAAACAGAAGAGGTGACAGGGTTTAGTGAAGGGCAGGCATCCCCAACCTGTGGCCCTCCAGATGTTTTGGCCTACAACTCCCATGATCCCTAGCTAACAGGACCAGTGGTCAGGGATGATGGGAATTGTAGTCCACAACATCTGGAGGGCCAAAGGCTGGGTATGCCTGGTGAAGAGGAAGAGGCTGTGGCAGAGCACAGTTCAGACTCCAAGGCAGAAGTGGGGGCCTGGAGAGATGGAGTCAGGAAGCAGGTGGCTGAAGAAGCCAGTGAGTCTCCCTGGCCTGCTGCTCCCATCCCCTCATGTCTCCAGCAGCACACCGAGAAATGTAATGGGCAAAGCAGAGGGTTGCTGTGTGCAGGTGCAGCCTGGGACTGCGTGGAAAAGAACCTGGAGAGGAGTCCTAGTGGGTACTGGGAAGGCTGGGACCTTCAGTCCTTGCAACTGCTTCGTCAGGGCAAGATCTCCTAAACAGAGTTGCTGAGACCACTAGGCCAAGCCCATTCCAAACCAAGCCAGAGCTCTTCCATCACTACTAGTCACACACCATTCAACAAATTGCAAATGGCCCGTAATAATGGATACATCCCATGATAGGAAGCAGAAGGCAGCCTTTTAAAAACTGATCATGCACTTTAGCCAATAAGCTTTTTCGTTCTGTTTACAGATGCAGGAAACACAGTCTGATTTTAGCAGCAGTTGCAAAATTGGTCAAAGATATTTGTCATCAATTCAGAATGTCTATTAGTACGCGAGTCTGACTTCTTCCATCAGAATCACAATGGCAAAGTGCAGTGTGAGTGTAGAGTTGAGACATAAGGCAAGGACAATTTAAATGTCAAAAGGCAAGGGAATGGAAATCAAACCATTATTGACCATGATGGCTACACTAACAAACCTAACTCTATGCTGCAGTATGAAAAATCCTTTTAATCTGTGGGCAACATATTTAAGGTTCACAAGTGATTATGTTGAGTACTTTCAGTTTCCTACCACAAAATATTGATTGCGTGATTGTTGTCTGAAAGTATGCACACACAACTTTTAGAAGTCATCTGAAGTCAGTCGTGTATCAGGAAGTTTTAATGTTTGATGTTATATTATGTTTTTATATGTGTTGAAAGCCTCTCCGAGTGGCTGGGGCAACTCAGCCAGATGGGTGGCATATAAATAATAAAATTATTATTATTATTATTATTATTATTATTATTATTATTATTATTATTATACATATATTTTAAGTTATCAGTTAGGCTAAAAAGCATTAGAATTGTGGGATTTTCCAAATTTGACAAAAAGTGTCCTCCTCTTGCTGAATAATTTTACATACTCCTTTCCCATCTCAATTGACAATGAAAATCTACTGCTCAGGAATGTCATGTGAGTGTGATAAGTTGAAGTTACTAAAGGAGAATTGTTACTAAGATTTGACAGGCCCAAAGGCTCAGGCACAAACAAATTATATCTTTACCTGAGGGATTTTTGAAATGATATTTTTAGGGCTCTCTGCATAATGACGAATTTCAAACTCCATTAAATAACTTTTTTTGTGTGTCAAATGATGCATTGTGCAATTAGTACAGAGACCAGGATAGGAAGGGACTCTAGTGAGTTTGCCTGATACCTTGCAAAACTGTGTATAACTTTAATATATGAGGCACTGCCAACCTAATTATGGAGGCATATGCACCCACCTGCCACTTCAGAGATACTTATCACTTGATTAAATGCTCAGCAGTGAAATTAGTATGAAGGATTTGATATGAAAATATCATTGATCTTTAAATTTTCATTGTTGCTACAAATTGCACTCTTCTTTGTATAAGCAGCTAATGTGATATGCAGTGAGAACCATGATTTAAAAAGCATCAACACGCTTTTGGATCAGGTTTTCGTGGGGGGATTTTGCTAAGAAATAAACACAAATTTATTTCCAAATGATCTATAAATGATGCCAATAGGGATGTTGGGGAATTCTACTGAAAACAGATATTGGTGCAGATATTGCTGATGTTTACTTATTTGTCCCATGTCTGGAAGAGAAATCAATCCTGTAAATATTATTAGCATTGATTGTTTTTGCTTTCAGTCCACCAATGCTATGCAATCCAATTAATTTTTCCGCACATTTGCAATACATTTCCTTTGCACTGAAATGAATAGGGTGGGATAATGACAACATAATTTATATAATGTAAGTTTTATAATTTCACCACAGTGGGCAATGAGATGAATAACATAGTTTTTGGTGGATAATGAGCTGCAGCAGAAAGGAAACAATGGTGCATTCAATGAATAGGGCAGGGCAGAAAGCAATGCCTTCTTACATACCCAGATGCCAACTTTGAATTTCAGCTTATTTTGTCTAAAATGTAGTTGCTAGTATACTCCAAACATTCTGGGACACCGCTTAGAAAGTAAATTGTTTGCACAATGTTATTATTTTCCACTGACAACTTTCACTGTAGTTGGTACAGCTTATTGCTTTCCATGTGGGTAATGAGAATACAGTGGTACCTCTGGTTACAGACGCTTCAGGTTACAGACTCCGCTAACCCAGAAATAGTACCTCGGGTTAAGAACTTTGCTTCAGGATGAGAACAGAAATCGCGCAGCGGCAGCGGGAGGCCCCATTAGCTAAAGTGGTACCTCAGGTTAAGAACAGTTTCAGGTTATGAACGGACCTCCAGAACGAATTAAGTTCTTAACCTGAGGTACCACTGTACTCCTTCTCGGCTTAGAACCAAACTACATACAGTGGTACCTTGGTTTTCAAATGTAATCCGTTCCGGAAGACCGTTCGAGTTCTGCAATGTTCGAAAACCAAAACTCAATAGCTGACAGCTAGGCCTCAGGATCTTGCACTCAGCGGAAGCCGCATTTCACGTTAGACTTCTGAGGCGTGTTTGAAAACCAAAGCATTTATTTCTGGGTTTACAGCGTTCGAAAAATGAAATGTTCATCAACGGATACGTTCAAAAACCAAGGTACCACTGTATATAGCAGAATTGCTGGATACAGCTTTTTCTGGCCAGTAAAACTTTAGACAGTAGGCATGGGTTAATTGTTTGAAAGAGTGGAGCTGCTCTCCCAGAAAGCTAAAAGTTCTTCATCCCAGCTCAACTAGAGATACACTGGGGTAAGTCCCCTTTCCTGGTTCAGCCATCTGGTCCAAGGCCAGGGTTAGTCCCCATAAAGGGTATTCTGAGGGTGTGGCAGGGGTGGGACAGGGCAGAAGCAGTCTGCCTTTCAGTTCAGTAATGTGACCTAGCAACCCAGTGGAACTTACACTGGCAAAAAGGGTGCCGTAAGCCAAACTTTATTTTAAAGGCTTGTTTTACCTCTGCCACACTCAGACCAGCTCAACTGACAGTAGTCCCACCACTGAAGGGAGTTTGGAATAAGGGTCTCTTATGCTGGCTTAATTTACACGGCCATAAATTCTGCCATAGTTAGGATTGTGATGTCCCACAGATGACTCTTATTGTTTTAATTACTACAGTGGTACCTTGGTTGTCGAACTTAATCCATTTTGGGAGCCCATTCAACTCCTGGAACCATTCGAAAACCAAGGCTCGGCTTCCAATTGGCTGCAGGAGCTTCCTGCACTCAATCGGAAGTCGCGGAAGCCATGTCGGATGTTCAGCTTCCGAAAAATGTTCACAAACTGGAACACTTACTTCCGGGTTTGCGGCATTCGGTAGCCAATTTGTTCAGGAGCCAAGCCATTCGACAACCAAGGTGCCACTGTATTACTTAACATTATTATTTTAACCCAGTGATGGGGATTACAGGGCTTTTTGAACACAGGGCTTTTGAGCGCAGGGCTCAAAAGCAGGCCTCTCTATCTGGCTCCATGAACATTTCTCAGCCCACACCCCCTCCTCCATCACACCCCTTACTGGCCCTACTTGGAACCCTCCTTGAGTATTTCTGCTTTTTGGATTGTGTCTCTGATCACGCCACTTCCTTCCCTTGATGGAGGACAGAAAGGGGCGTGTTAGCATTTGTAGCAACTAGCCTACAGGACTGAGGCAAAATCTGTGTTCCCTGCTATGCCCTGAAGAGAATTTTACCTCAGGCTGAAACAGGTTTCCACCTGTATTTCAGTTTCAGTCTGCATGGCACAAAGAAGGTATGTTGGTCTGCTATCTCGTTGCCTGAGCAGAATACAATTGTCTTTTGATATCTGGTACTAGTAAAGATAGATATATATAATATCTCAAGTAGCAATGAAATACAGTGCATAATTTTGACTGCAGAAGACTGGAAGTGCAGTGTATGTGCAGTGAGTTGCAAACGTTTTATGATGGGCATTCAGGACATCTTTAAAGCCAACACAGCTTGAGATAGCCTGATTTCCTGGAGAAGCTGAAAACTCTGTGGGGACTTCATTGTTCGCTGGAAACTTGAGACTGATTTTCACTGCTCCTAGAACTGCTGGAGCAAGAATTTATTATAATTGTGCGACCTTTAATATACCATGGAAAGATGGAAAGTTCTCTGTGTTTTTGCAGAGTGTATCAAATCCAGCGTTTAACTGTGCAATACAGTCACCAGATTTACACTTTAGACAAAAGGGTTTTTTTCCCAGTCATTCTTCTGGCATTTTATTTCCTAAGCTATCCCATGGTTGAATTGAGAGGCTAGGACACCTACAAGGTATCACATCAAAAAATATTACTAGACTTATTAATATCCAAGGTTTAACTCGCATCCCTCATGAACAAATCAAATAGACACGCTGAATTGAAAAAGGTAAAAACATTAGAGGGCATGTCTGTTGCTTCACAAAGTTCTCTGAGGGGACAGGAGCCAATACATCCTTTCCCCTCAAGCCATGGAACACCTATCCAAATTCCAGCAATGTAGGCCATTTCTGTAAATGAATGTAGTTCACATGTAAGGCTATGCTTGGAAGCAGCAGGCCTGTGTTGTTTTCCTCAGAGCAACCTTCCATGCACCTGGGACTTTGAACATGGATGCTAGGTTTATCAAACTATGTTATAAAAGGGAAACATATCCTAAACGTGGCACTGGTTTTGCAAAAGTGCTGTAACCTTCCTAGCACCCATGGTTACCACTGAGGATATTTCACCCCTCCCATTGCAAGAATCTGCTGATGTTTCAGAAAGGAGGGGGCGAATTTTTCTTATTACTTATTCCGCTCCAGCCTGACTTCAAAGGGGGAGTCTGAGTGTTATTTGTGTATAGATAAAGTCGCTGCTCATGCAGCTGTAACACTCAGTGCAGTCCAGCGTCTCCATTTAGTCTGCAGTTAGTTTGTATAGTAGCTGCAGAGAATAAAAGAAGTTATTCTACAGAAGCTGTCGTTCGTGTGGTTCATGCTCTGCTGTGCTCCGCTGACTACTGGAAGTGAGTTTGGTGCTCACAGCTCTGAGTTGTGAGTCCACAGCACTTAGACCTGCTTCCTGCATGGAAGGTCTCTGGAAGTGCTTTCCAGCTCGCCTGGCCCAGTCGGGGCTGAAGAGGTTGAGCCCAGTCGGTAGCACTGGCTCAGAGGCGAAGCTGACAACCACAGCTAAAGGAAAAAGAGACCCCAACCATACATCTAAGGCAATAGGTGGTGGTAGAGATGGCTGCAAGTTCTGGGCTATTTGGAAGCTGCTCATATTTGCTGGTTTGTCTTTTGGTTGGCTTTGGTTCACGCCATTCAGGTAGCCCATGTTAGTCCTGCTTGAGTCTAGCAACCTTTTCCTTCCCATGACTAAAGCCGGCAAAAGTCTTGCCTGTAGTGGCATGTATGGTGGAGCAGTTCACCAGGGGGACTGTTGCCACCGATCCAGCACTCCTGCCAGTGCCCCTGAGTATCTCTTGGCTCACTGCCATTCTGCCCTGCCCCAGCTCTGTCCAGGTAATCAGGAACAACAACACTGGGGTCAGGAGAGTGGCATGGACCACTACTGAGTCTTACTGTAGTATTCAGAAACCTTTTCATGCTGTCATTTACTCCCAACCCTTGGTACTGCCTGAGCTGTGAAGGGAAGCATTGTGAGCCTCCTCCACATTTTGCAGATGGGTGAAACCAAAGACAAGAGCCGGTCAGAGCAAAGCTATCTGCGGCAGTGGCAGGCCTCCAGCCAGGCAGCAGAGTCTCCAGTTAAAGACTGCGCTGCAAACCCAGTTGAATTCTATCTGCTTGCACAAGGCCTGCTTATTTCTAGATTCGCTTCTCATCTTAAGGATCAGAAATAAAAAAATGTGTTTAAAGTTTTCCTTTGCCTTCTGTTTAGATTGTGAAGCAGCAAAATAAATGACTCAATGAACTGTCAGAACTGATGTGGGGCGTAAGGAATAAAATTATCTTTCTGGTTCAGCAAGAGAAAGTATCCAACCCTGAGCAGCCTTATTGATAGTAGCCTGTAAGCTTCTGACTAGCCCATCTGTGAGCAGAAGCCTTGTCTTAGCTACACACACATTTATCGTACACCCTTCTTTGCTTAACACCTTTTAGGCTTGTGCCAGACTGAAATAATATTCTTCCTTGACAAGTCCTCCCACCTCACATAACGCACACACACAGAGTAGCTCCTTTTCTGTCCTACTCTTACTCCCACATCCTTCCCCACTGTGTAGAAGGTGACAATTTAGGGAATACTCCCTTTTGTAAATTCTGACCTGTGCAATTGTGTGCACCTCTTTTGAGCCCGTAGCCCATTGTAAGCCGACCCCTTTTGATCCTGTCTCCCATCCCCTTTTATTGACCAGCTCTCCCCATTTCTGCAAATGCACTGGCCCCGCTGCTTGCTCCCACTGTGAATGCTTTAATTCTTGATATTTCTGTAGCAGGACCTGGTCTGTCATCAGTTTGTTTAGGGGAGTAGAAGACAAAGGCAGGTTGCTGTCACTGCTGTTGAATAGGTCAGCAATGACAACAATGTGTTCTGCGGGAACTCTCCCCCCACTGACTCTGTTTTCAATCCATTTGAATTGAGGCACTTGGGAGTCTTTCTTTAGGATATGGGGGCAGGGAAAGGCAGAGAGGTGGAGAAAGGGGGGGGAGAGACTTTTTTTTAATAAAAAAAGTAAAATTCAACTTCTTCAGTTGACATGGATTTCATGAACAGAAATAGCAGCATTATATTAGAAACTGTTTCTCTTTGTCTCATAATGGCTGGAATCCTGAATCCATTTATCCATGACATGCCATTTGCCTCCCTCCATTAAGTAAATATTCATGTATTCCCCCCCCCCCGGGTGGGGGCTAACTTAAAGTGAATTGAGGATTGAACACAATGGCTCCAGGAGAATGCATCAGTATATTGTTAGGATTACAGTGGAACTAGACATGCCAATAAATATGGGTCTGCCAATGAAATGGCAGCCCCACATTGAGTTCATGTCTTTCCCCCTTACATAAAGTGTAGCCAAACTTACTTGTGCCATTATATTTTGTGTTTCCACATTCTCACTCCACTCCTGCTACCACTACTGGCTGGGACATGGAAACACAAAATGAGGCTGACTTGGGTAAGTTTCATTATATATTGCAGAGGGGTATACTTCTGGGTCCATCATGTTCACCTAGGGCTGCCATACGTCCGGATTTTCATGTCTGGGGGGAATTTCCAAAAGGCGGTGCTTTGTCCTGGATCTTAGGCAAGTCAATTGAAAAATCATGGAGTTTTTTGGCGTCTTTCTGTCTAGGGATGTCCTTGTTTTTACTTTTTCAAATAGGGTAACCCTAGATATAGCTCTGTGTTTACTTCATGTGATTGTTGGACTCACAAGTAGGATGGAGCCAGGTGAGATATATCAGTTTCATGGTTGGTGCAAACTATACCTTTTGGAAGTGCAGTATCATTTTTATAATGAATTTTTCATCTATTTAGTTGCTGTGTACAGCCTTCCTGTGAAGCACAATTTGGGATGGGGAAAGAATCAGTTTCATTTGCTTTCTCATGCTCCTGAACTTGCTTGTGGATTAGAGCACAACTCCAAGTCAGATGATGCTTCTCTCTGGACTTCGCAATGTATTTTCAGTGCACACAAAAATCTTACTTGTACACAAAAGATGTCTACGAAAATGTGTATTTTAGGAGTGAATGTACTGAAAATTGTGTATCTGGTATTTTATGTAGAAAACGCAAACAAAATGCATACAATGGGCCAGAATTACATATAGTGGGGTATAGAACAGCAATAATTACAAAAATAATAATGTTTGTGCTACAGGTTTTTTGTAAGCTTTGCTGAAATGTGCTCTTTACAAGTGTAATGATATTGGTCAGCTGCATAGAGCATTCTTTAGTATACCTCTTATGCTATATGGTTCTTTGTAAGCTCTGCTGAAATGTGCACATTGTAATTGTAATAATATTTTGTCTTTTCTATTGTAACGTCTTCCTATCATATATGGTTGTTACTGTTGTGTGCCCTTCAGCACTTTTTGTAGTGGTTAATATAATGGGATGGAACAGAAAAAAGCTATGACTGCATGCCAGCAAAACCTACAAGGGATGGAATTAGCTGCTTAACCCATCCTTAGTAAAGTGCACTTGTGTGGAGCAGGGCAATTCCCCATATTGAACTAGCCCTCTTCTGGTATTCAAAATGGAGGGAACAAAACACTTCAAGGGGGCAGTGGGTGGAGTGTGTTAACTTCACTTCCACAACACATAAAAAGCAATGGTGTGCAGCTGAGAGCCTTTGGACGCATCCCACACATTTTCAAACCCCGGAAATACCTGTGTGGTGTGTGGTGTATACCAGTAATACAATTATGACAAGTGCTGCATTCTTGACAGTCTGTGCATAAGTGTGTATGGATGGAGAAATGAACTTACCGAACTGAAACTCCGAAGTTATACTTGCACTGAATATTGCTGATGCCATTTTAGAGTACATTACCAGGGATGGTGGAGGGATTGCCAGCATGTTGAAAGCACTCCATAACAGCTATACAATAAAGGGAAACTAAAACACCACATAGTACATTATTCAGATCATATGCATTTTGAAAGGATTTTAGAGTGATCTTTGCTTGATGGTGCCTCTTATCTAAGGATGGGCCCTAAACATGAGATTGTTCCCAGCATGGATTTTTAAAGGGGTAGAACAGCCCCAGTTTTGGGAGTGTGGCGCAGGTACTGCCTTTTACTGCTGATAGATAACCCGGTGGAATATTTCTGCCGTCCTTTACTTACGTCCCTATGTCCATGTGTGGAACATATCAGGAGGGTGGAAAAATGCATAAACTGGACACCCATTAGAATCTCCTTTCCAGGAGTGTAAGTGGCAGCTATTGAGGCATTTGAAAGAAAATATGTTTTATTTAAATATGTTATTGGAAAGCGAGTAAAAAATAGGCAGAGCCGACAGAATCTTTTCCTCAGCAGTCGCATACATTTTAAGCAGTCAAGTCAGTCAGTCTCGGAAATCACCACATCTAGATTGAAATAAGGCAGTGCTTGTCTTTTCAGGCTTTAAAGTATGCTGCTTAATTCACTTGAAGAACTGCTGATGCCTTACTGGGGGTGGGGCCTTTGGCAGCACTGTGATCTCCCTTCAGTTCAGGTTGGTGTCAGGGAAAAAACCAAGTAAAGACAGCTTAAGGATTGGAAACCAGGGGAAGGGAGAGCTAGCACTGAAATTTTAAGGCTGGACATTTCTCTCTAAGCTCATTAAGTTGCCTCCTTAGTTCAAATTTAAATTTTTGGCATCTGAGAACCTCTTAAATAATATACTTGGGAAGGTGGTTTTTTTTGGGGGGGGGGGGTTAGTAGCCCGGAACCCTTTTATTCACGTGCTTACCAAGCTTTTTTTCAGAGCAGAAGCTTCCCTAGTCTCCATCCCTCTGTGCCCTCCCTTTCTGCCTTCACCCCAATAGCAGATGACAGCACTAAACTTAGGCAGGGAGATGTTAGGACTTGGTGGGCTCTGCAGGATATATTCCACTGCACTTACCTTATTTCAGAAATAGAGTAAACTATTTGCAGGTTTTCCAATGTACCTCACTCTTGAAGGGTAGAAGAAGCTACCGTTTTTTTGGACTTCCTTCGGATTCTCTGAGCAAATTTGATATAACTGTATTTTTTGTTTTGTATTGGAAAATAATAAAAATTATTATAATAATAAAAAAGAAGCTACCGTTTAAAAGTGACTGTTAACAAATATTAAAGCCTGTTGTTGTTGCTGTAGGAATCCATAACAGATATTTGATTCCATGCCCAATACCAAATTCTGCACAAAATTTCATGCTGGTGGAGTCGCAGAAATGAGCAGCCATAATTAGTGAAATTAGCTAACACACTGCTTTGTGCTGAAATATTTATTTAAGGCTTCACCATTTCTGCTAAGTGCATTTCATTCAGTCTCTGTTTGACCCTTCTTTGAATACTAACCTTTACTAATGTCCCATACCTGTGTATGCTTTCCTCTCATGATTGTGAGGTGAGCTTCTTCAGTTTGTGCTGTTGAACCATGCCCCATACAAGCACCAACATTTTGGATAAATACATGCCTAAAAGGGGTGAGGAGGGAACCTTGTGAGGAGATGATGCAGTACATTAGGTTCTGCCAGAGTGCAAAAGCACCTTCTCTTAGCAGGAGGAAAAAGCATGGTGTTTTATATAGAAATGGTATGTTTGTGCAGATTCGTTTCCAAGACTCACTGCCATGCCTGTTCCTGCCAGGGGGAGAAGAGAAAGGAGGTTGCAAAGGTAAGAACAACCACTGAGGAACAGAAGCAACAAGAGTAGGAATAAGACTGAAGCCTTATTGACAGATCACATGATTTAGTGTTCAGATTCTGGCAACTCCATATAGGACTGGGTTTCAGGGTAGACCAGGTATGGTGATGGCCATCCAATTCCCATCAGCTAATGGTCAGGAATGGTGGGAGCTTGAGTCCAACAACATCTGAAGGATCCCAAGTTCCCCATCTCTGCGGCAGAGAGTACTGAACTCAATGAACCAATGGTCTGACAGATTCCTATGCTCCTAACTGGACACTGAAAAACATTAACAAGGCATATCCAATACCCCTTTCTGTACTATGATTTTGTGAAGGTTGTTTCCTACTCACAGCTCTTTCAGAATAAGAAGGGCATGGTTAGTGATGCTGATGTACCTGTGGTTTTTATTTTTTATTATTCATTAAGCTATTTTTATACCACCTTTCACCACAACGGTGTGCAGCAAAATAACACAATACATAATAAAAATCTGTAAAACTAAATTTGCAAAAAAACAAACAAAAAAAACCCCAAACTCAAACGAACCCTGCAAGACTACTAATATGGTTAGACTTAAAACTGACTTCACCCATCACACCTCTCCACCTCTTAAAACTGATGAAAGAGGTTTTGTTCAGCAAAAATAAACTTTAAACTCTGAAGAAAAACTTGGAAGAATAATCTCTAGTATTTCAAAACAAGATGGTTTTCAAGGTCTGCTTTACAATTACAGAATCATTTAAAAATCAAGTTTAGAAACTTGAGAATTTGTCATATATGACTAAACCCTTGCTAATATCCTTAACTGGAGACTCTGATTCATAATTCATAATGTCATGTGTCAGGATGGTGGACACCATGTCAGGCCTAAGTATGATTTTCCTTCGTTTAAGCTGGTTTCTTAATGATGTTGAAAGTTAAAGGATTTTCTTATTTTAATATCAAAACTTCCATGTACAGCTGGACAGTTAAACAGCAGCATTATACTGGTAGTCGGAAAGCTATGGAAATTACTCTCAACCAAATGACGTATGTTCTCTGAACTTGCATATTCAGAAAAGCCCTATCACAAATGGAAAATGCATTCCTGTTATAAATTCATATTGCATTATCCTTTCCTAAATATAGTATTTGTTTGGCTAAAGGTACAGCTTGAAGACTTTTGCAAATCTTAACGCTGGATTTCAGAGCAAGATCCTGGCTGCAGCATTAGCTAAAAACCAGAGACAAGGGCAACGGAGCTACAATTTTTTGTTTTAACTGCTTTGAATTTGTGTGGGGATTTTGTTGTTGTTTTTAATAAGGGAGGGGAAATGCATCTGGGAAGAGAGGAGCTGGGGAGAGCAGGGGCTCCTGATTGCAGTGGTTCAGGGTAAAGGGAGGTATGGTGTGGGAGGTGGGGTAGGCTGGGTAAGGAGCAAATAGCACAGGCATTTAGTTACTCTGCCATGTGCCAGACCCCCCTCCAACTTGGGGAATTGTGGTTGTCCAATCAGCCAACCCTCAGGTCTGTGGCTGCTGTTTCTGAATGCTAGGTCAGCTTTGAGAAAGACCTACCTCATCCATGTTTTGATTATGGATGAGGTGGCCAATCTGGTCTGTATCACTGAGACCTGGGTGGGTGAGCAGGACAGAGTTGTTCTCACTCAACTTTGCCCACCTGGGTACTTGGTGCAGCATCAGGACAGACTTTAGCATTCTGGGTCACCCAGGGCCCCAGGAGTTTGGGGGGCAAGAGCCATTTGGAGGGCTATCTGCCGTGGTTTGGGCCCATGAAGTGTTCAAGAGATGTTGGGAGTAAGCAGAGAGGGGAATGAGAGAGACAGGAACTTACTGGGATGCGTACCCCTCCATCGTAGGCTCAGGTTGTATATATGTGTAAATAGACCATATATCATAAAGACACCACAGTCTCTGCTGTGCCTCATTTCCAAAAGGAAACATGGACTCTTGCCGAGTGCCTGGAACCTCTGGAATCTCACACTGCTTGGAGATTGGGGTGGCGTGCAACAATACCAATAAAGACAGCATAGAAATTTAATTAATGATGATGATGATGATGATGATGATGATAATAATAATAATAATAATAATAATAATAATAATAATAATAATAATAATAATACTCCCCCACCACTTCCAACTAAATTTCTGTGACTGTTGTTCCATAATTCGAACTGTTTGGGAGCTGTTGAACTGCAGTTCCTTCCTGCACCACTGAAATTCAGAAGCCAAGATGATGTGGCAGCAGCTTGTGACATGTCGCCTTCCCAATATGGGGCTGCCCACTCCGGGGAGGAGTTGTGCTGATGTAGAAAACAGCCAAGTTGTGGTCTCCTCTTGTGTCATCTGTGGTGCCTAATGGTACCATAACAGCAAACAAAGGAACACCTCCCATGTTCAGTAGCTCTCATGGTGCTCAGGTAATGTCAGAATGAGCCCTTGCGGAAAGCATTCATAGAGGAAGTCCAAAATAATTTAAATCAGGCCACCATCGCTGGCATCACCACTGAAGCAATGGCACTGAAAAGGTTTAGTGGAATCCTGTCAGTGATGATGCTGGTGGTGGTGGCCTGCTGCCCATGGCAGGATCTGGATTTATGGTCAGGAACCAATGTCTGGTGGAGCTTCCTTTGGCTGCCCACAGCTGTGTCCTGTTCAGCAATCAATTAGTTGCAGTAAAACCTACCCACTTCTAGGCTACCACAGGCTTAGTGAGTTTCCCAGAGCGTGGGGAGGAATGATGCCAAACTGGACTCCCTGTTTGCATTTAAAACATATTGTCTCCCAAAAATATACATTTCTAGAAATATTTTTCCTCGAAAGACAATTTAACATGTATTTTGATATTGGGAGCTGTATTTCAGCATTTGGAGAACAGCAAAAATTGGTGGATCCATATTCTGATCTATGGAAAGGACAGGTCACAGCAGAATTTGAAAAGATCTGATTCCTCAGCATCCCTACTGCCGCACACAGGTGCACAATTTGCAATTTGGGGGATCTTTCTTCCCCCTTCCCCTTTTCAAAGCATGCTTCTAAACCAAACTATGTGAAAAGTTTCTGATGAAATCTCAGGTGCCAGAACTGGTATGAGTTTTCCATAGTCCCAACCTGAATAGTTCTTTCCATGCCCTCTGCCCAGATAGTTCTAATCCCAACTTCCAGAACCCTTGACTCTCCCCACCCATTCCAAATACACACTATCCTGATCATAGTTGGAATATGCCAGGATCATTTTAAATTTGCACACATACTCCTTGTCCATGATTATTTGCTCTTTTCAATTTCTCCCTTCCGTCTTACCGTTCCCCTTTTGTCTAGTTTTCAGGCAGTAAGCTTTCAGCGGGGATCTGTTTTATTCCATCGTGTAACACACCATGTACATTGATGGGGCTATATAAATAATTAATAGCAATAATAATCACATGAATCTGGGGCATCAGTGTGATATCTCATTAAGGAAGGTGACTTACGGATGCAGTAACAGAGGATCATCTCATGATGCCAAGCTTTTATATTCAACAAAAGCTGTAATTTGCTTCTTCTTCTTTTATTTTTTTAAAAGGAAAAACTTCACCATTCACTTACCAGTTGAGTTCAGAATTCTATCAGTCACTCTTGTAATTCTTTGGGGGAAAGATTGACTTTACTTGTGAAATTTGAATAGGCTTTTATCTCTGTGTCACTCTGATGCTGGTGAAGAATTTAAGAAGAGTCCACTTTCTGGATTTTCAGTTCATTGAGCTGCAGATAGATGGGTTTCTATAATTTAAAACCCATCACATTCTCACTATTGGAGGAAAAACACATTTAGGAAATTAGATCGTGGCTTGATTCAATCTGTTTCGCACACACAAGCACCCGTGGCAGCTAGCGCAGCAAGAAACAAGCAGGAAGTCACACCTGTATGCACTCAAATAGTTACGCAAGGCAATTGTCATAAGTAAACAGATGCAAGAATCCAAGCAGAGGCAAAACGATGAATGTTGCCACCCACCTGTTCAAGCAGCCTAAAGAGGACAGGAGAGGAAGATAGCCAGGGTTCCAGAGACCTCGGCAACACTTCAAATATGCCCTGGCAGAAAACTGATGCAATTTGCACCACTTCCAGCAGCGATGATGGGACCATTAGTCTTAGTCCCATCTCTGGCAGGTAAAAATGATACATTGGAGCCTCTGGAGCACCCGCCGCTGCTGCCTTTCCCTCTTCCTGATCCAGAAGCCAACTTCACAGCACAGGAACTGAGAAAGGGGGGGGGAGGTGGCAGAAATGGGAAGTGCTCACTAAAGGCCCGTGAGCCTTTAGTGAGCACTTAAACCAAATGTTCACTGCTTTGGGGGAGAGTAATAGGATGCTCTAGTGATGTATGGAAGTGAGAGCTGGACCATAAAGAAGGCTGATCGCCGAAGAATTGATGCTTTTGAATTATGGTGCTGGAGGAGACTCTTGAGAGTCCCATGGACTGCAAGAAGATCAAACCTCTCCATTCTGAAGGAAATCAGCCCTGAGTGCTCACTGGAAGGACAGATTGTGAAGCTGAGGCTCCAGTATTTTGGCCACTTCATGAGAAGAGAAGACCCTGATGTTGGGAAAGATGGAGGGCACAAGGAGAAGGGGGCGACAGAGGACGAGATGGTTGGATAGTGTTTTCGAGGTTACCAGCATGAGTTTGACCAGTGGAGGACAGAGGTGCTTGGCGTTCTCTGGTCCATGTCGTCACGAAGAGTCGGACACGACTAAACGACTAAACAACAACAACAACAACAAATAGGATGCTCACGCATCCCTGCAAGACACTATCCTTTGTTTTTTTAATTGCTGCTGTACTTATGGGGAGCAGTCATTTTTTTGTATGTACATTGCACACCAACTCCCTGTTCTGCTCAGAGGACTAGTTTGAGGAGACAAATTGAGGGAGGCATAAAAATTCCTCCCTGGATTATAATCCCTTGACTGCGCTGTTGTACACTTGCTTTACTGCTCTTGTGTCATTGGCCTCCCAGTCCTTGGGAACTGAGGAAGGGTGAAAGATACATATAGAAAGCTAAAGCTATTATTTGAACGCACTAATAGATCTTGTGGTTCTACAGATTTTAATAGACTCCAATTCCTATCAATCCTCACCACAGCCTTGGGCTGATGTGAACTGTAGTCCAACAGTAGCTACAGGGCCACAGGTTAGCCATGAGGGTTATATGCCCTCATTGGGGGGGGGGGTTATAGATTCATAGAATTGTTGAGTACGAAGGGACCCTGGGGATCCTCTAGCCCACCCCCTGCAATGCAGGAATATGCAGCTGTCCCATACGGGGATCAAATCTGCAACCTTGGCATTCTCGGCACCGCGTTCAAACCAACTGAGCTATCAAGCAAATATTGCAGATCTGACAGATTACTAAAATCTTGAAAAAGGGACAATTCTCTGTGTGCAATATGCCTATGACTATAACTCCTTTCTGGATAAAAATTGCTCACCCGTCACTAACCTTAGCAGCACCTTTGGTACATGCAAACTAGTAAGGCAGCTAGCATACACAGGAAAGCATTTGTTGCGAGACTTCCGGTCGGCGCCAGCGCTTAATGGCGGCGCTCTCTCTGTTCTCCGGGGAGAGGGCTGCTCCACGAGTTCGGGTCTGACCGCTACGGCGAAGCGGGGACCCCTAAAATCACAGGCGCGGAAGCCTGTGAACAAGGAGACTCGGTGGGCACCATTTGCGCCCCCCTTTACTGCAAAAGAGCCTTTTTAAAGGCTCCGGAGGAGCATCGGGGGATCGCGCGGTGCTGAGAGTCACTACCCAGCCCGTGGAGTGAAGCCGCATCGCCATAGGCGGAGAGCGTCGATCCCTTCCTGAAATTTGGACTGAAAAAGACACCCATAAGTAAGATTGGATACCTTACTGGGATTACAAACAAAAACCTTTAAAAATTTGGCTGAAAACGGGGACGGTAAATAAAGGAAGTCTGCCTCCCCCGGACTGCATGATCGCTAAAGCAACGGAACTAGGAAGCTGCAATTGAAAATTTACTGTGAACTTTTTGGATTGGGCTAACCCTAACACTGAAGCTAATTTCCCCCCCTTGTAAGCAGGAT
Organism: Podarcis gaigeae; assembly: GCF_964106915.1. NCBI lineage: Eukaryota > Metazoa > Chordata > Lepidosauria > Squamata > Lacertidae > Podarcis > Podarcis gaigeae. The sequence goes on from NC_139678.1 coordinate 70,142,025, forward strand.
CGGGGGGGGGGGGAAGAAGTAGAAGAAAAGGTAACCTGCATAAGGGAGTTTAAAAGGACAATTTCCCGCAGTCTCTGACTCTGGGAACGGACTGCCTGGGTGAAGCACTTTGATAGGAACTGTCAGACCACCTTTGTTTTAAAGTGGACTTTATTGGATATAACTTTTGAGACTTTGTGAAATAACATTTTTGCAACTAAAAGACTGATAAACTTTCTTAGAAACTTTTTTCCTCTGAGGGCTGTTGGATTCTTTGTTTCCTTTGCTTACTGGACACATTGATGCTCCCTCTAGAGGGCTGAAGATAACAGTTGCAACATAGGCTTTAAAAAGAAAGTCACTGGATTTTTCCATTGTAAACCTGTTCCTGTGGGAACGACCTTGGGACATGAGCGGCCCTGTAGACGAAATAGCAACAAGGTCTAAAGCTAAAGCTGCACAAAAGAAAAGGGGCTCGCTATCAGGACTACCGCCAACAGGTGCAGCAGGACAGGAAAAAGGAATAACAGCATTCATGGATTCAGTGACACAGGCATTACTTAAAATAAATGAATCTTTAGAAAACTTGACCAAGCAGAGTACGGAAAATACTAAACAATTGACAGAACTTACAGCAAAATTAGATTTAAATACCAAAAGTATTACATCTAATACAGAGACTATAAATAAACTGGTGCAAGAAAACGCCACAATCAGGAAAATTGCGGAGGAGGCCAAATCTACAGCGGAATCCACACAGGAAAATTTAGTACCGGTTTGCAAGAAGCTTGACCAGCATGAGGCGACCTTGTCTTTGTGGGAAATGCAGCGTAAGGAGAAGAACTTGAGATTGAGACTCGTCCCAGAGAGTGAAGGGGACAGCCTAGTGGACTTTCTCACAAAAGAACTTTCGGAATTTTGGCAGGTGAACCTAGAGGAAGAAGAATTTGAGATAACAACTGCCTTCAGATTGGGCAGAAGGCAAGGTAGGAAGATTCCAAGGGATTGCCTGATAACTTTGAGATCTAAAGAGGAAAGAGATAAAATACTGAACTTGCACTATCAGAAAACTCTCCAGATTGAAAACGCTACTGTGCAAATATACAGGGACATCCCAAAATACATCTTAGAGATAAGGACATACTTTAAGAACTTGGTTGACCTGCTGAAGAAGAACAACATACCTTTTAGGTGGGAATATCCACAAGGCCTGTCCTTTAATTTCAAAGGAAAGAAAGTTAAGATAAGAACAGTACAAGATAAAGAACAATTCCTGGACAGATACGAAGAGGACCTGGTGAAAGGAGTGCTGGACTCGACATCGGATACAGATTTGGGAAATTTGACATTTGGACTTAAATCACCTCCAGAGGGAGAACCGCCGCAGGGTGCGGCTGGAGGAAACTAACCAACAATGTCTCTGCGATTCCTAAGCTGGAACTGTAATGGTTTGAACCTTCCCAGAAAAAGACGTGAAGTTTTCCACATCTTAAAAAGAGAACAATTGGATTTGATTTGTTTACAAGAGACCCACATAACAAGAATACACAGAAAATTGCTTATAAACAAAAGGTTAGGACAGGAATTTATTTCATCGGATAAAGTTAAGAAAAGAGGAGTGGTGATCTATGCAAAGGAGAAATTGGCCCCCAAACTGATTTTTAAAGATGAACATGGAAGAATACTGGCAATTGAAATACAAATCCTAGGAGAAAAGTTTTTGACAGTCGGCATATATGCACCAAATGAAGGGAAGGCAGAATTTTATAAGAAATTGCATGAGACATTGATGGACTACCTGGATTATAAGGTGATTCTTTTAGGAGATATGAACGGTGTCGTCTCTACATATATGGACAAAGCACAAAGACAGGTGATCTCCAAGGATGGGAGACTACCTAAGACTTTCTTCGAAATGACTGACAATATGAACTTGATAGATATTTGGAGACTAAGAAACCCTCTCGAGAGAGAGGGGACCTTTTTTTCAGAGTCCCAGATGACATGGACAAGAATAGATCAAATATGGATTACTAGTGGAATGGCTCCAATGATAAAAAAAGTGGAAATCTGCCCAAAGACACGCTCCGACCATAACGCGGTAAAGATGGAAATGAAGGTAACAACAGCTGGTTCCTTTAGATGGAGAATGAATGACACCCTATTTAGAGATCCAGAAGTCTACAAAAAGGCCCAAAAAACTTTGAGGGACTACTTTGAGATAAATCTGAGGACAGAAGTGGAGAAAAGAGTGATCTGGGACGCAAGCAAGGCCGTGATGCGAGGTTTCCTAATACAGCAGAATTCACTAAAAAGGAGGAAACAAAATGAGAAGAAAGACAAGATCCTGGAAAAAATAAAAGAAGGTGAAAAGAAATTGAGGTCTAAACCAAAGTCTCATGAGATCTTGAGAGAAATTAAGTTTTACCAGATGCAATATATGGAACTGATGAATCAGGAGATAGAATGGAAGATAAAGCAAATGAGACAAAGGACATTTGAATCAGCAGATAAATGTGGGAAACTCCTATCATGGCAACTGAAGAAGAGACAGAAATTGAACACTGTTACAAGCTTGGAGGTGGATGGAAAGAGCATTTCTAAGCCAAATGAGATCAGTAATTGCTTTCAGAGTTATTTCAGAAGACTCTATGCACAAGGGCCAGAAAATGAAGGAGAAATAGAAGATTTTCTTAAGAAATATGGATTACAAAAAATTTCGCAACAGAGTGTGCAGACTCTGAATGAGAAAATAACTGAGCAAGAAATAGAGGGTGCCATTCAGAATATGAAACTAGGGAAATCTCCAGGACCAGATGGACTAACCTCCAGATACTATACGGCGTTAAAGGAATGGTTAATACAGCCGCTTAAGGAGGTTTGCAATGAAATATTAGAGGGGAGGAAGGCACCTGAATCGTGGAAAGAAGCTTTTATTACACTTATACCAAAGACTGAGGTTGATAAAAAACAGATCAAGAACTACCACCCAATATCTTTACTGAATGTGGATTATAAAATATTTGCAGACATTTTGGCAAAAAGATTGAAGAAAGTGTTGGTGGAGGAGATTCATAAGGACCAGGCAGGCTTTCTCCCGGGTAGACAGCTATCGGATAATGTAAGGAACATAATTGACATAATAGAAATGCTGACAGTTAATAGTAATACAAAGGCAGTTTTGATTTTTGTGGACGCGGAGAAAGCCTTTGACAATATTTCTTGGAAGTTTGTGAAGAAGAATCTCCATGGGATGGGGGTAGGCCAAAGATTTGAAAATGGTATAGGTGCAATATATTCGGAACAAAGGGCAAAACTAATTGTAAATAATGTGGTTACAAATGAACTTCTTATAGAAAAAGGGACACGGCAGGGGTGCCCAATTTCCCCGTTACTTTTTATATTAGTCCTGGAGGTTCTGTTAAACATGATAAGGGGTGACCAGCTGGTAAAAGGAGTTCAGGTCGGAGCCAGAGAGTACAAACTGAAGGCTTTCGCAGATGACTTAGTTTTGACCCTACAGGAGCCAGACACTAGTACAAAAAGAGTTTTAGAACTAATCCGAGTTTTTGGTCAGGTAGCAGGATTTAAATTGAACAAACAAAAAACCAAGGTTTTGGAAAAAAACTTAACAAGCGTGGAAAGAGAGAGGTTCCAAGAGGAAACTGGACTAATTATGGCAAAAAAGTGAAATATCTGGGAATTAATATGACATCTAAAAATGTGAATTTATTTAAAGACAATTATGATAAATGCTGGACTGAGATTAAGAAGGATCTAGAAATATGGTCGAACTTGAAGCTTACCTTGCTAGGACGAATTGCAGTGATTAAAAGAATAAACTTTAAGATACTTACTGATTCAAAAGAAAGAGGGGGATTTGCCCTGCCAGACTTAAGACTGTACTATGAATCGGCAGCTTTCTGCTGGTTGAAAGTCTGGCTACTACTTGAAAACGCAGACATTCTGGATTTGGAAGGTTTTAATAACATGTTTGGTTGGCATGCATATATCTGGTATGGCAAGGTTAAAGTGCACAAGGGTTTCAAAAACCATATTGTCAGGAAAGCATTATATAATGTTTGGACTCGGTATAAGGATTTGTTGGAAAATAAAACTCCCAGGTGGTTATCACCAATGGAGGCTAAAGAGGTGAAGAAGCTAAACACGAGAATTAATTGGCCAAAATATTCTGAGATTTTAGAAATAGAAAGTGGCGAATTTAAATTACAGAGCTTTGAGAAGATAAAGTCCAAGGTACGAGATTGGCTCCATTATTATCAAATAATGGAGGCCTTTAAACAAGACAGGAAAATTGGGTTCCAGGTGGAAAAATCGAAGTTAGAAACTGAATTGTTAGAATCCAATACTAAGAACCTATCAAAGATGTATAACTTGCTGTTGAAGTGGAATACAATTGATGAAACTGTTAAATCAGCAATGGTTAGATGGGCACAGGACCTAGGACATGACATCATGTTTGCTGACTGGGAACAGTTGTGGACCACAGGTATAAAATTTACGGCTTGTAATGCCTTAAGAGAAAACATTATGAAAATGATTTATAGGTGGTACATGACCCCAGTCAAGCTTGCTAAGATTTATCATTTGCCCAATAATAAATGCTGGAAATGTAATGAGACTGAAGGTACCTTCTTTCACCTTCTGGTGGACCTGCCCAAAGATTAAAGCTTTCTGGGAAATGATTTATAATGAAATTAAGAAAGTACTTAAATGTACTTTTCATAAGAAACCAGAGGCATTTCTTTTGGGTATGGTGGGCCAACTGGTGCCAAGGAGGGATAAGATCTTTTTTATGTATGCCACAACGGCAGCAAGGATTCTACTAGCAAAGTATTGGAAGACACAAGAGCTACCCACGCTGGAAGAATGGCAGGCGAAAGTGATCGACTTTATGGGACTGGCAGAAATGACTGGCAGAATCCGTGACCAGGAGAAAGAAACTGTGGAGGAAGATTGGAAGAAGTTTAAAGTATATCTTAAAAATCGCTATAAAATTGAGGAGTGTTAAAGTGTGAAGGGAAAGGAAGATGTATAATTACAGCTATATTTATTCTTTTTGATTTAATGTGATATTGAATAGGAGAATAAGTTTAAACTTTAATTGGCTAAAAGAGTTGCTGAAAAATTTATGAAACTAGGATGCAAAAAGGGGAAGGTATGGGGAAGTCCGAGAAAAGAGGCTTACGAAAAGGAGGTTAAGAAAGTAGGATTTATGTTTTTTGTGTGTGTCTGTTGTTGTATGTATTATTTAGTGTTGTTGTGTCGATAAAATTGGAAAATCAATAAAAAATTATTTAAAAAAAGGAAAGCATTTGTTGCAGCTGCCTGACATTTAGGAGGCCCAATTCACCTGAAGAGACCTATAGTATCATCACTATGTTATCATGTAGTATTGTCTGAGCTTTCTGTTTCCATTGGCTGGGGTGGGGGGCTAGGGCTATGTGGATGAAATTTTAGGCTGTAATCCTATACATAGATTACTGGGAGTAAGCCCCTTTTGAGCACAGTGGAATTTACTTCCCAGAAAATATGTGCAGGGTTCCACTGCTAAGTATTTGTTCCATTATTGAACTATGCTGGATTTTAATATAATTTCTGGAGAATATGTTATTTATTTATTTCATATATTTATATGCCGCTTAATACCCAAACAGTCACTAAATGGCTTACAGAAAATAATGACACACACACACACACACAGAGAGAGAGAGAGAAATGAAAGCCCCCATACAGTACCAAATAAAACATTTAAATCCATCTACCACCACCACCCTGCCACAAAAAACAACAACAACATAGCAGGAAACCTTGTGTCAGAGATCCTTTCATTCTTCACCTACCCTTTGGCCAAGACACATCACATCTTTGGTTTGTATTGTCCTGTGCCCATTCTAAACTTTGGTATGGGTGAATACTATAAATTCAAATTAAGTAAGCAAATGATGCATATACTTTTGTGTGCTCTTCCATCTCCAAAAAAGAAAGAAAAGATAAAAGACTAGAGCTGGTGCCTGTCAGATTGTATATTGAACCATCATGGCCAACGCTGTTTTGCATCATTTCTTTTTTCATCATTCTACAGATCATGAGAACGTATTCCCCTTGTAAGTTAAACTTATCATACGATCCCAACTTTTGTTCACTATTAAAGACATTTTGCTTGAACTTCAGAAGAAATAATGAGGTAAACAATATAAGGGGTGAGTTCCAAGAAACCTGCTTCTGCTGTGATTTAAGCACCCCCCCCACCCAAGCGGTCATTGATGATGATGCTCTGAATATGATCTAAAAGGTGTCGGACAGCCCATTATGTTATAGGAGAGAAATATGAACAATCTGTTTTATCTAATGCCTATAAGCTATTAGCGAACCAAGAGAAAGGCTGTGAAAGGTCCAAGTGTGTTTTAATAATCTGTGTTGCGTGCTGAGGTCCCCAAGACACCCCAAACCCAATAACTCAAACTTCACACATTATTTTTGTTTAAGGTTTTTGGCATAATTTTGGCCACAACTTTATTATCAATACAAATTGTGAGTGGTTGCTTAGGCATTGGTTAGACTATCTGTCCTCCCCGCCTTGGGGACAGCCCTGACTCCGTAGTCAGTGCGGAAGAGCAAGATCAGGGTCAACTGGAGCTGCGAAACAGACCCTCAGCTAATCCCCGCATGCTCCTTGGAACTTACACGGCCCGCACCCTGCACCAAGGGTTTGGACGAAGGGGATGGTAAGTTCCAGAATTCCTTTAACGGAATACCCGTGCAGCATTGGAGGGGCAGGCCCAGCCTATCCATACCCCTCCACCAACCAATTTTAACCAATGCCTAACCGCCAACCTTACAAGTTGTGACGATTTGCTACGCAGTAGGCAAAACCCAATTGGCACACACTAATCAGCCAAGAGGTAAATTCCTACTGGGCCCCCGCACCAAGGCGAACGACCCCATGACAGGCATAGCAAGGTCAAGCGAAGCCCAACAAGGGAGGGCGGGTGGGAGATCCGATGTCCACAGCAAAAGAGAAAGAGAAAGCTGTGGACCTTGCTTAAATAGCCACTGACCCCACCCCTAAGTTTGCAACATCAACTTTCCCCAGATAACCAGATCCTCCCATCTAAACAAGCCCTGGCTTTAACTTGCCTAGCAATCATGGGGTGCCTTGTATAGCCCCATCCGCAACCCGTGCTCTCCTTTTAGTGAGAACACGCTTTACAAACAGACCATAATCTCCACAATTAAGCTTCTGACAGTTGGCAGGATTTTGAACAGTTGGCAGGCTGCCTTTTAGATAAAGGTCAAAAAAGAGAGCAAGGAATTAACCAATAAATACCAGCTGAAAGGGATCATCATTTCTCCCAGAATCCAGAACATGGCATCTATTCTTTTCCTTATTTTGCTGGAGCAGACAAAGGACTAAAATATCCTTATTCTGAACATGGACTCCAGCCTCTCAAATATCACAAGTTCACCTCACAAGTTCAATATTTAAGGCCCTATCTGCACTATACATTTAAAGCAGTACCATGCTGCTATAACACTCATGACGTCCCCCAAAGAATCCTGGGAACTATTGTGCTGAGAGCTGTTAGAAAATCCCCCATTCTCCACACAAAGCTGCCATTCTCAAAATGGTTTAACAGTCAATCCCGCTTCTCACATAACTCTGGGAACTGTAGCTCTGTGAGGGGAATAGGGGCCTCCTAACAAACTACAGTTCCTGGATTTTTTTGGGGGGGGGGTTAGCCATGACTATTTAAAGTGGTATGATACTGTTTGAAACGTACAGTGAAGATGGGGACTAAAAGTATGTGGGAGGGGGAACAAACCAAAATAGTTGATGTCTGTTCATATAGGGTTTAGGTCTTAGGGTGCTTTTTGACTTCATGTTTACCTCAGTTATAAGAGGTAAATATATCCGACGAAAATATAAGATCTGTGCATCTTTGCCAATATTTCAAAGTATCTTTGGGTCCTGTGAACAATCGAGAAGATACCAACGTATTATTCTATTTCTTTCCAGTCTGTAGCAACCAATGTAACTAATTGAATCTGCCCAATTAATTTATTTTAGGATTCAAATAAGAACATTACAAGGAGATGAAGGGCTGAAGTTGAGTTCATTCCAGAATCTATTTGCTGTTACAAATTAGGAGGGCAATGGTTATATAACTGAAGTAGAGAAGACATCAAGCCAGGGTTCTTTTGGAGAGAGAAAGAAAACAGAAGCAGTTTTTCGCCCTCTCATACAGTACATGCACAATCTACCACCCCTTTATACAGGCTAAGAACAAAACCCCACTTTAAGAATCAATAAATCTGACCAAAACATGAGGGTGAGTGACATCTCATTTTCATAGTCTGGAAAATGAGAAGCAGGGAGGAACATGGAGAAAAATGGACAGAGATTTACGTTGTCAGATGGGTGGAAGAAGTAATGAAGTAGTAATAAAGAAGGAAAACAACAACAAATGGTCTGAAATATTCTTGAGTAAATACAACACTTTCATATACACACAGAGAAACACACACTATCACTATACTATATATATATAATCACTATCGTTTTGTTTTGCCTATATATGTGTGTGTGTGTCTATATATATATATATATATATATGCAAAACAAAATGATAGTGATAATTCTTAAGAATTTTTTAACTATCTGATTGCTAGTGCTTTACAGCAGCAAATCATTCTCCATAGAAGGAACGGCAAATATCTTCAACCTTCCTCTGCATGCACAGAACTGCAAGAGAACAACACAGATAAAGCATTACACACATGCATCCCAATCCTTAGTAACTGACATTCAGATCATATTTTGAAGGAGGCAGTCTTCTTTCCTTCACACTCAAGTCCTGCAAATGATTTTTAAAAACAGGCCTATAAGTCAATAAAATCTACAGGCTTTCCCAACTCCTCCAGAGCAGTTTTTCTCTTCCTGCGTCAGGCTGAACTTCTGGAGCCATCTGAGAGCAGTAAGCCCAGGGCTGTTTTTCAGCTGGAACTCACAGGAACTCGAGGGACGCGGGTGGCGCTGTGGGTAAAAGCCTCAGTGCCTAGGGCTTGCTGATCGAAAGGTCGGCGGTTCGAATCCCCGCGGCGGGATGTGCTCCCGCTGCTCGGTCCCAGCGCCTGCCAACCTAGCAGTTCGAAAGCACCTCCGGGTGCAAGTAGATAAATAGGGACCGCTTACTGGGGGGAAGTTAAACGGCGTTTCCGTGTGCAGCTCTGGCTCGCCAGAGCAACGATGTCACACTGGCCACGTGACCCGGAAGTGTCTTCGGACAGCGCTGGCCCCTGGCCTCTTGAGTGAAATGGGCGCACAACCCCAGAGTCTGGCAAGACTGGCCCGTACGGGCAGGGGTACCTTTACCTTTTTTACACAGGAACTCAGTTCTGGCACCCCTCAGGTGGGCACCGTTGCCATTAAAGGGAAAAAGGTGAGTTCCAGAACCTTTCCCCCTAGAAAAATAGCACTAAACCCACCAAATTAAAGATAGCATAATAAACACCTTCAAAACACATTTGAAGCACATTCCCTGCCTCAAAGAATTCTGGCTACTACAGTTTACTTCTCACGGAATTACAATTCTGAGCAAACATTGACAAACTACAGTGCCCATAATTCTTTGAGGGGAGGAAATTTATTATTATTTATTTATAGTGGAACCCTATACATGTCAGCTCAGAAATATGTCCCAGTGGGTTCAATATTGCTTTCTCTAAGAAAAGTGGGTATAGGATTGAAGCATTACTCTGTTGAGTTGTCCATACTAAACAAAATTTTGATTCATCTACTTTTTTTTTTCATTTTAAGGACTTTGAGGAAATCAAATGATGAACCTAAGAGCTTAAAACCTTATTTTCTTATTTATTAGTATTCAGATGCCCCCTGTGAAAATGGCTTAAAAATAATAATAATAATAATCTAAGACTATCAAAAAGTGACAGAGGATCTTGATGTTGATCCTCAAAGGACTAGTATTCTCCTCTCTCCTCTCTGCCATCATGTCATTTGACATTCACAGTGTTTTGTATACTACCATTAAAAATGTCTAATAAGGAAAATAAATACTTTCCTTCCATTTATATGTCATCATTTTTATTACTTTACTTCCAAATGCCACTTAATTAAAAAAAGAGAGAGAGACTCACTAAATCACTAAGTGGAAAAGAAATGCAAGGAAAGATGTTCATTCTTTAAAAAAAAAGTCCTTCTGAGTTTGAAAATTAAACATTTCAGCAACCTCATTCCTTTTATTACACAGCAGGTTCCAAAGCTGAGTATTTGCTGAATGTATTTTCAAGTGCCAGTTTATGTATTATTTTATCAAATTCTGTAATAGATAAAATACCCCCCCCCCCGAATCATTTAAGATGCAACTTGATTCCCATGCAACCTACCCACAGATTCAATAAACATGAATGAATATTTGCTGCTGGTGTGTGGAATTTTTTTTGTCTTCTAAATCACAGAATGGATTAGGAATTAAACTAGAAATGAGATGAAAAAAGCACCTCAGAGCTGTAATCAAACATCCATCCCAACAGCTGAAACATGTTATTACATCTTTCAGCTGATTTATAGTACCCAAAGAGATTTCATAATCATCTGCAGTATTAAAGCAGGGGGAACAGAGGCACATTTCAATAACAATGGCTGTTGTTTAGAGAGCAACAATCATGTCCAGGAGTGTAATATACGTCAGGCAATGTGGAGAGGGTTATGCCATGCCTCTTGTTTTCATTGTCTCCATGCAAGTTGTACAAATGCATGTTGAAGAATGATGACAACGAGTTCAACAGTTAAATATAATAACCAGAGGCCCTATCCATTTTGGTTCGGGTTGCGGGAATTTAGAAGGCTGGCATTTCAAAATCTGAAAATGAAATACATTTGTAGTCCTGATTTTGGAACACATCCTCCTAGCCCAAAGTTGGAAATATTTCACAGCAATATCCTGGTTAAAAAAAAAATGGCAACAGAAATTAAGCAACACAACCATTTCTTTATATCTGTTGTTAAAAAAATAAGGATCTAGTTTGGTGCTCATAAACGCATGGGTTGAGGCAAAGAGATGGGCAGCAATGGGATTTGTTATGAGAGAATCTGGCTTCACTCTGTGTTATTTTCAAACGTGTAGTTTGTTTTTTTCCTGGTGCCTGTCACAAATCCTAAAATACCATTACAGAGTTAGCAGATGGTTCCCAAGTATTCATACCTGATAAAGCCTCCTGGGTGATCAAGCACTGAAAAATCAATATATTTTTCAACTTTCAATGGCGAGCTATTCAGTTTCATTACATCTCGCTATTCCTCCATGGCTACTGTGATATGGACACTTACTTCACCATTGCATTAAGCTCTAATCTCCAGACCTGCTGATACAGGCAGTTAATGAATAGCTATTGTACCACCACTGTATGCTTCGCAATTCTTCTGATCTCAGTAGGATGTTTCAAGTACTGTGATCTTGTGTTCAGTAACACCCCACTCTCTGCCCCCTCCCCCCATTTCTTTCCCTCATCTCTCTCTATTTCTGCTGGTTTCTTCATTAAGAAAAATAGAGAATGTATGTAATTAATCTTTAAAATAAATAGGCACAATAAGTCACAAGGGACAAACAGAGAGTAGATTGCTGTGGAGGCCAAAGCCCCGTCTGACGTTGAAACATGTTGCCAGATCTCAACCCATACACAGATTTGCCTCAATTCTCTGGAGACATTATGGCCAGAAGTAGTTCTTGCAGCACAAATGTAGTTCTCCCTCCACTGGGCTTTTGGCCTCCCTGCTCCTACCCAGGGTTTGTTATGAATACCAGACCTCCGTTGCAGTCCCACGAGGCCTTATTCTTTTCACCAGAATATGGTGAGCCAGGGAACCCTTGAAAGTCAGCGTGGTGTAGTAGATAACAGTGCTGGCTACGTCTGGGGGACCCTCGATTCAAATCCCCTGTGAGCCGTGAAGCTCCTAGGTGACCTTGAGCCAGTTACCACCTCTAAGCCTAGCTTGCATAAGTTGTGCTGTTGTGAGTGAAGAAACTGTGTAGAACCCTTCTGGACATCCAAGTGGAGAAAGTCCATTTGCAGCCAGCGTGTGGCACCCCTGACCCTCGGCAAGACACGCTGGGTCGTTGGAGCTGGCTCCGCCTTCCCGCTGCTGGGGAGTGAAGGGGTTCCCGCTGAACTCCAGTTTAAATACACCAATCAGCAGTGTCACCAGAGGCAGGGCTAGATGAGCGGACCAAGGGTGAGGAAGCTTTACTCCGGTCCACTCTGGGAACTTGAAAGGGGGGGGTGGAGCCAGCGCTACAAGCACATTCGGCTCTGGAGCTTCACCCCCCCCCCTTTGATCACATGTGTTTCTTGCAGGTTAACCATTCTCCTTTCCAGGTTCATGGGCGTTGCTATGGTCTTATGATGATTGCTGTTTAAGAGCTGGGAAGGAATTTTCCCTGCTCTGCAGTTTTCATCTTCCCTGTAGCAATTGTCACAACTTTGATGGTTTGAGGCCTTGGGCGGAATCCTTTAGTCTATCATTCAAATAAGGAGGGCATGAAGTGGTGACTCACCCCCCCACCCCGCAGCGGTGTTTTCAGGGTTCCCCGTTAACGGGGGTTGTGTGAGGGGAGTCACTGCCCAAACGCTGAAGGGTGGTAAGTGAATTCCTCTAAGCTGTGCGGAGGGGGGAGGCCGGCTGTGTAAACATGCATTTTGCAGTGCCCCCTCTGATCCAATTAACCCTGCTATGCCTGAGAAGGATAGGGGACTGAGAGGGATACACGCCCAATGCCTAAGCCAAGGTTTCTTACATCTGAAATTGTTAATAAAGTTGTGGCCAGTTTAAATCCCAAAATACGTTCTCGGGTGTAATTTATTGCTCTTGGTTTGTCTCCTGGAGGGGACGGGGGTCTGCGCCTGGGCACGCAAATGGTTTGTGGTGGTTTAACAGATGGATGTAACATATTTTACATATTTTTAACTGCTTTAAATAATTTTTATATTTAAATGCTTTTTAAAATACATTTATTGTTAAATGCATTTTAAAGTACTTCATGCTAATGCATAGTGAAATATAAGGATATATCTGTGGTTCCCAATTTGATTCTTAAGGGCGGCAATTTGGAAGCTTGTTTAGACCAAGTTAATGGCTTTTTAGGCTTCCTCCATGTGAATAGGAGTTCACTTTTTCTGAATAATAAATATTATTTGTCACTGGGGGGGGGGAGGATCAGGATTTTAGAGATGCTTAGGTGGGACATGGCCAAAAAAAAAAAAAGGTTTGGAATCACTGTGATATATTAATATGTAAATGCAATAAAATGCTGCAAGTGGTATAGGCCAGGTCTAGTCTAGTGCAATAAATTTTTACCTTATGGCTCACTGTCATTTGGAAAGCTAGGGTTTCCCTATGTCATGTCTGTGACTCTGCTGGTTTTGGCCTATCCTCCAAGGCCTGATTTGCCTACTGCTGACATACCTCTTGATCACATGCACACCTGTACACCCATGTCACCAAAGAAGGTGTGATTTCCAAGATTTGGGGTATATAACCATGGGGACATTGCTTTCCACACCAAGTCTTACGTTTCTGCAAGACAGATAAAAGAAAGCTCTTTTTTACACAGCATATAAACTAGCTCTCACAGAAAGCAGTGATGGCCACCAACTTAGATGGCTTTAAAAGAGAATTAGACAAATTCATGGAGGAGAGGTCTATCAATGGCTACTAGCCACGATGGCTATGCTCTGTCCTCCAGAGTTGGTGGCAGCAATGCTTCAGAATACCAGCTGCTGGAAACCACAGGAGGGGAGAGGGATCTGGTACTCAAATGTTGTTTGCTGGTTTCCCAAGGCATCTGGTTGGCCACTGTGGAAACAGGATGCTGAACCAGATGAGCCATTGGCCTGATCCTGCAGGCTCATCTTACAGTATGTTCTTATGTTTCGTAACCTCGCTGGACACTGCTTTAATACAATATTGTTAAGGAGTATATAAATTGTTGAAGTGGATAAAATAAATAATTAACCCACAGTGGTAGAACACAAATATCAGTTTAGGTGGGGATGGAAGTAAAGGTTTGTATTTGTTACATAATAAAGAAGCAGCTAGTTGTCTGTGTGTATCATAGAAACATGCATGCATACAAATGTTTCACAAACACCATCCTGCCTGGGTCAACAGCTTAAAATGCTAGTTCTATGAAGAAGAAGAGCAAGAGAGAAGAAAAAATGCCCCTGCTATGTAAAGAGAGGTGTGTATGTGCTAGCATAGGCTGTAACAGAAGCCTAAGCATTATAGGGTATGTTGAAATTTAAATACTGCAGGTCTGGGTCTTATGATTGTGGAATGGAAAGTGAAATCAGGGAATTAAGGGAGACGGGGGCTTCAGAAGGGCTGAAACAGGATGTGGAGAATTGGTCAGTTTTGCGTTTTCCAACCTTCTCATTTTCCACTCTGACAGTCAGCTTGTCTGTTCTTTGTATCAGTGACCTTTTTCTACATGAAAATTCATATACATTTTTGTATGTGTGTCTCCTAGTACTTGCGTTTATTTTCACAATATTCACTAGTATACAATATTTGCACAATATTCACTAGTATACATTTTACTCACAGCTTTTATAAATGCTTTTTTTTAAAGTTGGGGGGCTTTTTTGGTCAGAAAACTACACCACAAAATCCAGACAAGTGCAAATTTTGGAGAATTGCTTTGGGAAATACAAAATGGGTAGCTTCATATTAAAATACAAATTGAACAAATTTGATTTCTCCTCCATCCCTAGATGGAAGTGCCAATAATAACAACCTGTTCCAAGGGGTTTTATGGGTGGAGAAGGTTTAGTGCATTTCCCAGGGAGTCCCCAGAATGGCAAAATAATACCCCTCTGCTCATAGTTCTTTATTCAACCCCCTTCTCCTTCAGCTGCCTGCCTCCTATTCTGGAGATCAGCCAACCTTCAAGCAGATTTTTTTTTTGGGGGGGGGAGACTGGAGGGAAAAGGAGAAATCAGCAAAGATTGCTTACCCAAAATTTGGGGGATCTAACATGATGTAAAATACACTTACCTATCTGCATGGCATAAGGGCAAAATATGTACGTAATACACCTCACCACACACCCCTTCTGATATGTGGCTGGTAGATATAAAAATATGCTTTCATTATATGTCGGGTTCAATATATTTATGCAAAATGCAGCACTATTTATATATTTCCTAAAGTCAGAAGGTAATGCCCAATGACACACAGAGAGCTTAGTTTATTTGCACCCAGGGACCATGACATTGGGCCTCAGGCACCTGGAAAACCCATTCCTGCCTGATTAAGGCATATCTCCACATGCAGGCCAGGTTCCAATCCAAATTTGAGGAGATGAGATCCTCTCAGCTGAAAAGGAAAGAATAAATGTAAATCTTAATAGCACAGATATTTCTAGGCTGCTGCATAAAAGAGGTGCAAGAGAGTGTTTACAAGCAGTATTTTTAGGAGTGAAACTGTTCAAAATGGGTAAGAATCCTTAATATTGGCTTAATAGAACCCACGTTGTTTTTTAGGTGGTTGATGGAGATATAATAACCCATGTGACGCCAGAGTGTTGCACTTATTCCTTTACAATAAGAGCAAAAACAGGATTGTGCCAATGTCTTCAAACAGCAAATAGGTCACTGTTCATCTGTAGAATTAACGACTCATTTCTGATCTGGAGCATATGTCCTATTTTGAGGATGTCCTTTGTGATGTTAAGTCTTTTTTAAAAAGCACCCTATGTATTCCATTAAGTATAACGATTGCTTTTTGTCCAGCAAAATGCTGATACTCCAAATTTCAAAGGGCTGCTTGCTACATGACTTGGGTTCCCGGCCCCCTCAGGATGGGGGAAGATGCGGATGTTCAATTATTAGAACTGGGAACATCATTTGCCACTAATTTTGCCACTTCTGCCGCTGAACATTGGGGTGACAGATACAGTCACTGCCTGGCACCTACAAACTGAAACTGGATAACTTCAGAAGCAAAATTATGACATTGTGAGGCAATTTTTATGTCTACCTCTGAAGTACACAATTGTGCCACGTAAAAACCTTGGACCGTGGTAACACCCTCCCCTTTTCTTCCTTCATTGTTAGATATAAGCTGCTTGAATTCAGAGATGTACTAAAGAGAGAGAGAGCTTTGTACAATGATTAATTGACCTTAACGAGTTTAAGGATGCTCATTTGCACATGGTTAAGAAGTGTTACAATATGTCAGCAACGAGAAAGGCTCCTATTATCAGCATAACAGCGTAAACAGCTTGAGTAGGCTGTATTTTCTTAAAAAGTTCATTGCAGGGAGATGGGGGAGGCACGAGAAGCTAAACAAATCCAGGCAATAATGGAAATGTAGCATGAAATTACTTCTGTAAACAACAGCCATTCATTATTTGAACATTTTTCATAAGAGAGTAGTAGGCAGCTGAGTGTTGATATAAAAGGGTGTGGATGCCATTTGGGTAGAGCAGATTATATATTTCAAAAGAGATCTCCTAATATAGGACTAAACATAAAGACAGATGCCTCTTTTTTAAAAAAAGAAAAGAAAAAAGAAAGAAAGGGGGGAAGTATAAAACATTGATTGATCCCCCGAATATTAACAATCAATGCCATTTTCTTCATTAACTTCTGAGTGGAACACAAAGAAAGGTATATTTGATTTAAGAAGCAAAAGAAAGGAGCACTATTTAATGTTGATTTGGTGTAGTGAATAACCCCGGAGAGTAATGTAAATACCAAGCTGCAATAACATGACAGCACACTAATCATATTTACAAACTATATTAAATCTGTCCATTGTGTTTGCCTGACTGCGGATTGGCTTGAGTGTAATTGTCATTGTAACCCGTGTTGGCTTATGGGAGAATTTAACTGCAGTGATATAAGGTGAGTGCTAGGCTTATTATTACTTTATTATTACCCGGTTTATGTTTATTAAAACAATTTGTCATGCAGAACAGGAATGAGGGAATGGGAACATTAAATCGTGCCATACTCAACCTGAAGAAATGAGTTACAATAAAATTAATGGCAAGCAGGCCGCCACTGACACTTGTAGCCGCGTGGAGCAGCTACACAGCGGCTCATTTCATTTGCTGATCGTTTCTTGTTAGGGTCACGCCATTAAACTTACATATTGAGAACTACTGAGAATCTGAGGCAATGAAGGTAAAGTTTATGAAGCAAAAGTGGGATTTTCCCCCCCGCTGCTAATGCAGTCCTTTCAATTATGACCAAAATCAGGAATGCAGATTGAAAGTTTAAATCATACTGAGTTATTAAAGAACAGTGTTGGAGGGAAATGTCCTTCAATTTTACAGAGGCTTAGATAGCTGGGGAGGGTGAAGCTGAGTTTAGTTTAGCATAAGGTTGCTCTCTAACAGCTTTGAGAAAAGAGAACAGTGTGTGCTGTTTTTCTAGGAAAAGATGTGCTAGAACTCACCATGAACACCTCCCTCTTTCTCTTAGAACAGCAATGGCACCCACCTGAGATGCCGGAATTTCGTTCTGATGCATTCCAGCTGGGGGGAAAAGCCCCGAGTGTGAGACTATTGGTCATGAAAGGTCGCACAACAAGTATGATAATACTTTATCTTTCCTCAAAACTCTGAGGATCTGTACTTGATATTTCTTTCCATCAAATCTTCATTATTTTTAAAAGCATGGTTTTAAAACGGTTTGTGCTGTAGCAGGAGAGGATAGGGATTTGGCACTCTTTCACCAGCACATCCCCCATCTTGTGACTAATTTGCTGCAGAAATTAAGTGTCAGGCTCCATGTATGTTAGCTGCCCAAAAGAAATTTGGCCCCCTGATGAAACATCAGTGGATATGAAATAATAATGCCCTTTCTTTGTTTCCCATTATGCAATGATGTTAAAGAGTCTTCAGGGGAAATGATTAAAAACTGGTGCAGAGGAATAGATGTTGAAGATTAAGTCTAAGCTTTCGCAATTAGTGTTTGCTAGACATACAGTCGAAATAAATCCCATAGAAACCCCATTTCCTCACTCTGTGCTAGTCATCTCACCTCAGTGTCTGAAATAACATTCATGTGAATGGGATCCTCTCTTACCAAAGAAGGATCGCTAGAAATGTATGGCTGCCCACAAAACTATAGAACTTGTTCCTCACCAAGACTCGTCAAACGCAAAGTGAGCATCTTGCTAAAATGCTGTAAGACTTTTTCCTGTTTCAAACAGGAACTTTAAACTGTTAGAGGACTGGCAAGTTTGCAGGTTTCCCTGCTCTTACCATTATTACACATTGGCTACCACTCTTTTCAAGCAGCTCAGAGTAGCATTTTAGCCTCACAACTACCCATGTAAGATAGGTTAGACTGTGAGAGTGGTTTTCCTAAAGTTAACTTTAAAGCTGATTGGGGATTTGAACTTGAATTTCTAATACTTTAGCTATTACACCAGACTGCCTCTCCACTGAAATTGAATTTTAATGGAAATTGGACTTTTAAAATGTAGTTACGGACCTGAGGATGGGACCAGCTATAATTTCAGATGAATTACATAATCTAGCTAAATCTAAGCACTTTTGTAGCTGCAGTCCTTTAAGAATAAGCCCTGTCGAAGTCAATGGGACTTACATCTGAATAAACACACGTAGGATTACGTGGTTTAGTCCCAATGATTCCTTTGACATATCCTTCATACTGCTCCATAGATATTAATAGGATTTAAAAATATTTAACTTTTACTCAATCAGGTTCTCCACAAATAAAAACAAATGCATATTGTCTAAGATTAATATTTTATATGAGGATATAATATTGTGTGTGTGTTCTGCTGACGCTATACGTTAGGCCATACATATTCTCAATTCAGTGGAGATGGTCTTTCATTTAAGAAGCTTTTAGAAGAGGATCAGAGATCCAGTATGGAACTCAACATCTCACAAGTCTCATCTTTTCTAAAAAGAAAATTCTAGTTCTTCTGGTCACAGAGGACATGCCTGGGAGAAGCCAGACGTATGGCAACCCTGTGTGACTCCATACCTCCAACATTTCTCTGATGAAAATATGGACGTCCTAAGGAAAAGGAAAGTTTTCCTTATTCCGGAATCAAATCAGAAACTGGGGCAGCTTCTGTAAATCTGGGAGTATCCCTGGAAAACAGAGACACTTGGAGGGTCTGGTGTACATAAAAATAGTCCACACAAAAATAATACAATAAAATGTCATTATAAAGCCAAAAATAAACCTAAACACTACCTTAAAATTCCTGCGGGAGTAAGGAAGTCTTTGTCATACACCCAGTGCTTTTTTTCCTAAAAAAATATTTAGGAGTACTCTCATTTTGACTCAAGAAAATCACGGGGAAAAGAAATGAAACTATCGGAGGTGGTAACAACGAAACTGACCATTCATCGTGCTAGATTCCAACTCCTACTTCACACATTAGATGCTCGCTTCCGTCTAAGACTCAGGAAATACTGTGACAGGAAATGAGGCCGCCATCAAGGGATAGCAATGGAACTGACAATTCCCCATGCTAGAAAAGAAACTAATTTTTTTGTAGTTTCTTTTTCCATTAGATTCACAAAATGTTTAGGGGTATGCGTACCCCTGGGTACCCCCAGGGTAAAAAAAAGCACTGCATACACCTGAAGTCTGGCAAGCAAGGTGGCTATCTAATCTGAGTTGCACAGGCTTGGGCCCACAGCACTGAATGCACTACTACAGTATATCCCTTCCAGCAACCAGCCTAGTTACATTCCAGGTAGCTGTACCTCCACATAGGTTGAAGCCTTCTGGCTCTACACATGAAAACACATCATGGCTTTCTTTTTTTATCTGTTCCCTTATGAGGGCAAGGCCTCTCCCTGCCCTTAGCCCTTTACTGGAGTTGAACACCCACCTTGCCCCCAACTCTGGTGTAAACTGGCTGCCCTGGCTGCCTAGGAAAACTTTCACTCACTATCTTTAGACACATCCCCGGAGCACTTTGGAGCGTGAGGGCAAGAGGGATCTGAGCCCCAAGGCTTCTTTCTGGTCCTGTTCACTGTAACTACTGATGTCATTTACAAGGATAAACCCTTAAAGCCACGCCACAATAGACAAAAGAAGAACACTGGAGCAATTCCCTTTGGACAGCAGAGATTGGTGTTCAAGTTATTGAAAATCTGTGTAACTCATTTTCTCTTTTGTCATACTTTAGAGGGGAAAAAATCCATGCAGTTTGGCTGAGTGCAAACAATAAGCTTTTATTGTTGCTGCCCTTCTTCATAAATGCGTAGCCTTCGGGGAGCATCCGAAGAGCTTTGGTACAACAAATTAAAAGTCTCTAAACTTTCTGTGGGTCTCCTTGGACATTTTGTAGACCTGCAAATATCACAGAGTAATCAATATAATGCTGCCCTAATACTTTAAAGCAAACTGGCAGTTCCCAAGAAAGAAAGTGCAGCCATACTGACTGTCCTATTGTTAGGCAGTACTTCTGTCAGAGCCACAAAGAATTACAGGCAGGTAGCTAGCACAGTAAACGATGTGCAAGAAAGCCGTGATTACAAACTCGGGGGCAACTGAACCCTTCAGAGGATTGAAAACATTTTCAAAGGGAAGCTGGCAGGTACAGCTCCTTTCGAGCTTGCATTTCCGATGTTTTTCATCCTTTGTTAAAAACTTTCATTTCTAATGTGCTATATACAGCTTGCGCCTTCTGCAGATTCTCTGGAGATTTATTTATCCGCTTCTGCATTCCCCATCCCTGCTTTTTTTCTGTTTTGTTCATTAGATGCCTAATGCATTAAGAAGAACAAAGAACAACTCTAAACAATGTATAGTACAAATATATGCTGTGAAGATTAACTTTTAAACTTTTCTTTCTTTCTCTCTTTGAAGATTGCTTAGGTTACATACAGGCATACATAACATTACCAGTAAGCCCACAAAGGAACTGCACTCACTGCATTTTTGTTCTTATGTGACATATTTTGTCCCAGTTTGGTGGGAAGGGGGGGATTAGTTTTGTGTGGTTTCAGAAAAACCTGACTGTGCATAGCACTGATTGGCTGTAATCAGTTACATCACTAATGCACCATGGAAGCAGTTTTCCAACTTCCTTCTATTTATTTTAAAGGTTCTTATATGTGCATAAGTGTCTTTTAAAAATGTGTAAATTTAATTATACATGTGAAACTTTAGCCATTTCCTATAATACGGTTCGAGAAGCAATACTGAGTGACATCAAAAGGCAGGTTATTCTAGTTTCAGTCAATTCAATCCCAGATGTTTCCCACATTGATCAACTTACTGTCATTGGTAGATATGTTTCTCCTAGTAATGGATCATCAGTTGAACACCTTTTTGAACAGAAAGAGCACACAAGTGAAAGTATGAATGAGCTGATACTGAACTATTTCATTGAATGCGAAATAGATTTCAGTAAATGTAGAGGACAATCATATGACAATGCAGCTGATAATAGCTGGAAAATATAATGGTGTTCAACAAAAAATTCTGGAAAGGAACAAGTTTGCAAAGTTTATTCCATGTGCTGGACATTCCCCAAATCTAGTTGGATGAACTGCAGTTGGGTCTTTGGTTTTTTGTTTTTTTTGCCACAATAAATGAGCTTTATTGTTTTTTCTCAGCTTGTACAAAAAGATGGGCAGCACTAAAAATATTCTTGCCTCTTGAGTCAAAAGTTCCTTAACATTTATCAGACACAAGATGGGAAGCTCATGCCAAAGCTACTGCAGCTATTAGGGAAAGTTACATTGCTCAAGCCATTAGTTATATTTACTTCTGATGAAACTGAAAAAGGAGATATCAGATGACAGGCTGCAAATCTTCTCCAGAAAAATGGAAGAATTTCACTTCATTTCTCGTGCTTTACCTTTGGATATATTTGCCACACCAATTTCATAAAGCCAGCTATGCACTCCAAAGTTTTCAGATTTCATTGAGCGCATTTGCAAATATTGAAATATATTTTGCTATGAAACTTGTTGGCCTGCATTCATTCTAGCCTGGATGTACTGCATCTAGTCAACGAATTGGTTGTAATTGTTGTATTCCCCAGTCTATGTTTTTGTTTAGTAGTGCATTTTGTATCCTTATTTTGGATTTTTCTGTTATGAACCATCCTAGGATCTTCAGATGAAGGGCGGTATACACATTTAATAAATAATAAAAATTGCCGATCATATGATACCCTTGGGATAATTTTGGTGAAGAGGACAAAACTGATGTAGAGTGCAAAAAACAAAACAATAATGGGACAGCACCCAAAGCCTTAGACAAACTTTCTTCAAGAGATAAGTTTAGGGTAAATTCTTTTATCCCTGTCATGGATGCTCTTGAAGCCAACCTAGACAAAAGAGCAACAGTTTATAGGAGTGTAGGTGACAATTTTTCATTTTTTTATGAACCTGCAAGCAACCAAGGAACAGATTCACAATGGTGTCAAAATGCTGATGCAAGAGTATTCAAAGGATGTTGACCTTAGTCTAGTTGATGAACTCTTGTACTTCGACCAATATGTCAAACAAGCTCACCCTGAATATATGTATCAAATTATATTCCAGGAGAAAATTCAGACAGTTTTTCCAAATGTGGAAACAAATTTCAGATTGTCCCTGTCATTTAATTGTTACAAACTGTACTGGCGAAAGATTATTTTCTAGGCTAAAAAGGTTAAAGAATGATCTACGGTCAACAATGTCCCAAGATTGGTTGTCTAATCACAGCATTCTCTGCATAGAAAATGATAAACTGATACTTACTGATTTTAATGATATAATTTATAAGTTATTGATAAGTTAAGACTCTTTGCCTCCCAGAATCCCCTAGCCCAGGGCCTCCAGTTGCTTTAATCTGGGCCTGCTTCTATTTCATCAGTTATACACACCACAGAGATTGCCTAACAGCTTGTTGTTGTTTAGTCGTTTAGTTGTGTCCAACTCTTCTTGACCCCATGGACCAGAGCACACCAGGCACTCCTGTCTTCCACTGCCTCCCACAGTTTGGTCAGGCTCATGTTTGTAGCTTCGAGAACACTGTCCAACCATCTCATCCTCTGTTGTCCCCTTCTCCTTGTGCCCTCAGTCTTTCCCAACATCAGAGTCTTTTCCAGGGAGTCTTCTCTTCTCATGAGGTGGCCAAAGTATTGGAGTCTCAGCTTCATGATCTGTCCTTCCAGTGAGCACTCAGGGCTAATTTCCTTAAGAATGAGTAGGTTTGATCTTCTTGCAGTCCATGGGACTCTCAAGAGTCTCCTCCAGCTCCATAATTCAAAAGCATCAATTCTTTGGCGATCAGCCTTCTTTATGGTCCAGCTCTCACTTCCATACATCACTACTGGGAAAACCATGGCTTTAACTATACAGACCTTTGTTGACAAAGTGATGTCTCTGCTTTTTAAGATGCTGTCTAGGTTTGCCATCGCCTTTCTCCCAAGGAGCAGGCGTCTTTTAATTTCGTGACTGCTGTCACCATCTGCAGTGATCATGGAGCCCAAGAAAGCACTGCATAACAGCAAACATAACCAAAAGCTTAGATTTGGGAGCCCAAAGCTCTGAACCTTTACAAGCAGTGGTAGGATACTGAATCTAATTGCTAGAGGGCAGAAGAGGGGGCGGTAATAATAATAATAATAATAATAATAATAATAATAATAATATATTTATACCCCACCCATCTGGCTGGGTTTCCCCAGCCACTCTGGGCAGCTTCCAACAAAATATTAAAATACAGTAGTCTATTAAACATTAGAAGCTTCCCTAAACAGGGCTGCCTTCAGATGTCTTCTAAAAGTCTGGTAGTTGTTGTTCTCTTTGACATCTGGTGGGAGGGCATTTCACAGGGCAGGTCCCACTGTCAAGAAGGCCCTCTGCCTGGTTCCCTGTAACTTGGCTTCTCGCAGCGAGGGAACCGCCAGTTATATATTTATACCATGCTTTGGGGGCTTCTCATGAGTATCTGCCTGGCCACAATTGTTGAAAGGATGCTAGACTATGTGTGCCTTTGTTCTGATCCAGCCACACTCATCTTAAGTTCTTATAAAGCTGATATCACACCCACTCACACTCACATCTCATTGGAGGAGTTGAAGAACTCCTTGGGAGACATATGTCTACCATTCATAACACTCAAATACTTTTAACATGACAATTACGAATCTGTGTGAACAAATGATTCTAAAAGCATTGAAAATGGTACTCTAAGAAATAAAAACATAATGATAATGATATAACTAAATAATAATAGTCAGCGCCTTTAAGAACATTAGCTGATGTGATCTGGAAAGCACACCCACTGCTCTGCCTTTGCATTTCCAAGTGCTCTTCATGGTAAATCTGTATACCATGCACAGGCATGCAACTATGCAAATGTGTCATTCCTCAAGCTGTTCTATGACACATCATCCAATATAGTTTATCCATTAATTATTTTATTTCATACAATTTACAGACCACTTGATTGTAAAACAAACAAACAAACCCCTAAAAGTGCTTTACGAAAGGTAAAACAGTAAGATCAAGAAAAAAAAGGACAACCCTACTTTAAAAGTGAAAATAGTTCTTCTCAGATTGTATCAGCTTCTTACAGAATGGTTCTTTTTATTTTCCTCTTCTACTTGCTTATTTCTGGCATACCTTTCTTAAGGTCTTGGGTTCTTTCGAGGTCTGTAGGTCAAGCTCCCTCCCATTGATGTGTGGAGACTTAAATCGATTCATAGAAAAACGGAAGGCTCTTCTGAAGAAGTGGCCATTGGTCTTCAGAGATTTCTATTTTTAGATGCTGTTCCTTGGGACTACGGGAAGCTGTGGCTGCTGGGACTAGCATTGCAATTCAGTACTTCATCCTGGAAGACAGCGTCACTGCCTTTTCTCTGTGGCATGTTGTTGGTGTGTATTGCAAGCAATTGGTGCTTTGAACATGTGAGTGTATGGGTGAGGTGGGACCACCTTAGGATATGTGGATGTAGGAAACCATGCCAGGTAGATTAGTTTTTCATATATCTAGCAATCCAAAAACATTTCAGCATTGAATAGATAATGTCCAGTTTCATATGTCTAACTCATACCATACATTATCCTAAGAAAGAAATTTGTATATGTATGTTGCTTGTTTCTTAAGCAAGGACAAAACAAATCAGAAGAATTTCCCAAGGAAAATGTTGGTAATAAGGGAAACACAGTTGTTGTTTTCATGTCGTCATTGCAATAATGTGTGTTTTGAAGATATGAAAGACTAAAAAAAAAAAAAAAAAACCCTACAGAGACTTGAACATAATGTCCTGAGTCCTTAATGTAACTATTCAAATGTACTAATTGTTGTTGCTTTAAAAAATGTGATCATTTTGTAAGTCCATTTTGATAGCCACTTTATCTGCTCAATAAGTCAGACTTGCCATATGTCAAGAAAAATCCTGACATGTCCTGTTTTTTTGGGTGTAAAAATGGCGTCAGGGGACAAGTTTGCCAAACTGGCAAAATGTCAGGGAAAACCCAGATGTATGGCGGTGTGGTGGAAAAAGCAGTAGAAACAGTTCAAAAAGCTCCCCCCAAAAGCTCAACAATTTGGGTTTTTACTTTCTGAAATATGGCGACGCTAAATAATGTCTAATTTTACCATGAGGTGAAGCTCTGCTTTTATTTCATTTCTCCGTGCTACTAATGGGCTTTTATCTGATGCATTTATTTTTGGCAGAACATTAGCCTCTTTTCCCACTCTTTATCAATGTGATTACTATATACCTAATGAGTCCCAGTTCTTTAAACAGCTAATCAAATCATTTTAAAATACCTTCTGTGTTTTGTTTATAAGGCAAGCCATGCACCTGTTTGAATTTGCAGTCTGCTGCTCAACCAAACCCGAGAGGTTTTCTTTTCCAATTCTTTCTGCGCTTGCACTGCTTTATACAGTGCCAACCCCTTTCTAGCCATCGCATCTCTTGGATGTGCTCGATCAGATCCATGTTACTTTTCGGCAAGGTAATATCTGCACCGAGGTACATTTCCTGCTTGTGCATGGCAGGATCCCAGGTCAGCAGGAGGACATTCCTTGGAGATACAGGCAGAAGATGCCCTTCTTTATTCATCACTTAATACTAAAAAGATAAACAATTAGAAAGGTAAGTATGCACCAATACTGTAAATGAAAGGAAAACCTGGATCAGTTATATCACTGAATAACAGGAGAAATGTCGAGCCTGAGTGAATGTCATGCAGCTGTTCCTTCATCTGCCTGGCTTAGAGCTGTAGCTCTTGGATCTACATTTGGATTATTTGGGGACCATCTTGGAAGATGCCTTGAGTGGGGCAGGAAAGCCATTGCTGCATTCAGGCCCTTAGTCAACTCCATCTTCATAGCTGTCATCCACAGAGAGGGAAAGCCCATAAGGACCACAGTGTCCATCTTCCATTTTCCCCAACCACCTCACCACATAGGGCCATCCCAATCATGAAATGAATTGAGACCCTTGTCTCAGGTGGGGACATGGGCAGGCTAGCAAATGGGTCAGGCTCCTAACATACTTGACATGTTGTGCTGTCAGCCTTGGCCTATGGAAGCCTTCCTCCTCCTCCATCTCCATCCTGTTTTGCTTTAATAAAGGGCTAAGGGGTTGGAGAGATCTGGCTGCCACTACAGCAAAAAGTGAGGGATAGTAAGGAGGCAGGAGATGGGAGATGAACAGCCAGTAGCAGCAGGGAGGTGAGGAGGAAGAGAGGGAGAGAGTTTAAAGGACATGAGATGGAGTGACTGACTCAGTCCATATCAGGCACTGCAGACTCTTGTGATCTCTGTTACCAAGGCCCTGCTTGTGGGTAGTCTTCTGTTTGAGTACCTGCTTGAAGAGGACCCCATTGGCCCCACACCCACTGCCCTAGCAAACAGTCATGGCTTTGAGGTAGGTTGGGGTGCAAGTCTGCCACAGGTTCATTTGCCCAATAACTTCCACGTGGTGAAACTTTCTTCTGGATGCTGTTGGTGAGAATGTGAAAACCTAAAGTTGCACTGCCATGATGGTTTTTACATAGCAGGAGAAATTCGGAAGTGGGGAAGAGTGTGACACTGTAAGAACAGCTCATGTCAAATTTTCAGATATAATGTGGAAACTAGACCTAAGTCAACAGACCATGTTATCTCTAATCCAAGGTTAGTTCTAGGTAAGTTCATGTGTATATGAACTGTACGTTTTGTCCAGTTTGCCAGATTTCTCCTTCTAATGGCAGCTTCTTACTATGTTCTGTTTCAGGTAAAGGTAAAGGGACCCCTAACCATTAGGTCCAGTCATGGCCGACTCTGGGGTTGCAGCGCTCATCTCACTTTATTGGCTGAGGGAGCCGGCGTACAGCTTCCGGGTCATGTGGCCAGCATGACTAAGCCGCTTCTGGTGAACCAGAGCAGCGCATGTGTCAGGGGTTCAGGAGCAGAGACACAGGAGATGGAGCAAATGGAGAGTGAGGAGGAATCCGAGGGGGGTGTAGGCAGTGACAGTGGTCAGAGAGATTCCACGAGTCTCTCCAGCGAATCGGAAGATTCACAGAAAGGAGCGCCGATGGCCAGGGCAAGGGGGGTGCCAAGGGGGAAACGCCAGAAGGAAGGGGCCAGCGGGGACTCCCTGAGCAGCAGTTGGAAATCAGGACCAGCTTCCCCCCAGAGCGCAGTGGGGGGGAGGAGTCCCAGGCATCGGGACCAGTGTTCTCACCACCAGAGAGAGGAGATGAGTCAGGATTGACCACGCCTCCATCGGAGAGCGGGGAAACGGTCAAGAGGAAAGTCACAGGCTGGGCGCGCGCGCCAAGTTCAAATGTACAGGCGAGCGGCACAGCAGGTAGCCCGGATAGGGAGCCAGGTCCTAAAGCCCGCCGGAAGGAAGGGCAAGACTCAGGGGGATCAGCGTCAGAAGAGTCCAGAAAGGAGGAAACCCCAGGGGGCAGGAGGACCCAGAGGAGGAAGGAACAGCGCAGGAGGTGGAGCCGGGCTAGGATCTTAAACTGGTGCGGAAGGGATAGTGACTCAGAGGGGACTTCGCCGATCTAGAGTCAAGACGTAGGGCTGCACGCTCTGGGGTTTGAAATGGAAACTAAACTTCAATAAAGACTTTTGTACATTACATCAACCGGGCGTTGGTCCTCTGTGAGCTGGGACCTAGAGGCAGCTCTGACAGCATGGAAACACCGTTTACCTTCCCACTGGAGCGGTACCTATTTATCTACTTGCACCTTGACGTGCTTTCAAACTGCTAGGTTGGCAGGAGCAGAGACGAGCCACCAAATAGTGGGAACCTTTCAGAGGTTGCAGGAAGAATAACTTAAAGGGAAAGCAGAGGGTTGCCATTTCTACCTTTTCAATTTTGACCTGTATTTTGTGTTTTGGTTTATTTCTCACCTGGAATATGAATTTCTAATTTATGCTTACATATATTTTGGTCCCCACGTAGTGGCTGGCCAACACTGCAATCTCAGTGTGGGGGCGGGGGCAGATCTCACCATAAAGCCTTATTTTTTGGGTCTTGATATTATTTGCTATTTATTACTATGACTGTTCTGAATGTTTCCCTATGAACATATTCAACACAAAAGTAGTGTTGGGCAGTGGGGTTAATTTGTTCACTAGTCCTGCCAAACCATTTTTCATTGGCTGCTTGCTGTATGCTATGAGTTTCCTAAGGAGGTCTTTGGAACCCCAAAGCATGCCGTATCCTTGGAGTTCCCTAGTCATTGAGTGGAGCTCCATATGTACATAAAGAGCTGAAGATCCTTCTTGCCTTTGCCACCATACTGGGGATTCCACCCTTTCCTTTGATTACTCACAGGCCCACCTCCTTGGCCACCGTTTCTCTCTCCCACAACACGTTTCCACCTCACATTCTCCAATCAGCAGCTTCTGCGGCACTATTTGTAATTTTTCAGACTCGGGTTCTTTCTTCCTGTGGAGTGATCTCAACCCATCACAGATCTTGTGTACATAGCCACCAGTAAAATCACTTAAAAGTGGCAGAAAAGCACCAATTTGAGAAGGAATGGCACACACTTCCAGGAAATTTTATGTGCCTAATGATATTATTGGACTTACAGAGGACCATGCAGGCCTCAGGGAGCCTTAAGCCAGTTCATCCTTACATCAGGATTTTGAATTTCACTCAGCCTTGGATTTGGGTGCGAATTAACAGAACCCCAAAATCTACTTCACTGCAGATATTACCCCATTCATTTCAGGGTTCAATGTTCTCAGTAGAATTCGGTTATGAATAACTGTGTGTGGCTGTCGATGTGTGAATCATGCTGCATGTTTGGATCTACACCTGGCACATTTTTAAACTGGCCTAGATTCCCTCCTTAATTTTCCCTTCCCTCCTGCCAGCTAATCTGCTATGCTAAGCAATAACCAATTTTCATTTACATGTATTTATATTAATGTATGCAAATAACAAAACACTCTTTTCTATTCCCCCCCCCCTTCTGCAAGTTGGCAACTTTGATGTATCCATTGTAGGAAAAGGCTTTGAGACCATGTTCCAGCATTGCATTTAAACTGACAACCACTTCACAAAATAAAACAAACGCCCAAAACTTTAAATCATTTTTTGCCTGAGTGAAATTTACTTCATAGAAACAGGCTTCTGACTTGTGGAATAAAGATATGTCTGCATCAACTTTTAGGAGCTGATTTACACAAGCTGGGAATAACATATTCCATCCAGTAGAGGACAGTATTTTATAAAAACACAGGTCACATCTTTCCCCATATGGTTTCAATCTTAGCACAAAAGAGGTTCAGGGAAAATCCTCTCTTCCTAGAACAGAATTTGCTGTAAACACAGAGGTGCCCTTGTAAAGAATTTATGCAATTGAATGTTATAGTGTATTTGCAACATCTGTGAATATTTAGAAAGTATAAGCAGTGTGTGGGGGGGTGGATTCTAAGTGTGTACCTTTGGTGTTGTTGTTTTTTTAAATACATCCATGATATCATTTATTAGAAAGTCTCCAATTAATGGCTACATTTGGGGGGGGGGGGTGTACAATTCTTCATCTTTGAGATGATGTTAAGCAATTCAAATAATTTTGAAATAACCATCCCTCACTCATTAGGAATCTGCAAAATTCCAATTAACAAGCACATTGTTTTAATGAAAATGCCCCCCCCCTTGTTGTTAGCTTATTAATCTTAGGAGTGTTTCTCCCCCACAGAACATTTGGCAATAAAGTTGCTGCAAGAAAGGTTGCTGTCGCGTTTATATCCTTTGATTTCAAAATTTGTGACACAAAATACAGCAAAACGCATTCCACTGTGCCCTCCAGTTAACTGCTCAATTGAAAAATGACCTTCATAAGCAAGTCCCCTGCCTTTTAATAGATATCAAGGACTTGCAACTTTAACCTACAGTTGAAGACGTGGCTTTAGTCTGCTAAACCATCAGAAATTGCATGAGCACCCTGTGGAGTGCAGATATTTATAGATAACTTAACAGGAGTACAGATAACTGAATAATTTCAGTCACCATTCGGCAGTAGCCCAGGGGTTTTTGACTGGCTTCTTTCATGGCCTGCATTCTCCAGTATGGCATTTCAGTCACAAACCACTGAGTGCTGCTCAGGTGCTAAGCTCACTGGTGTCAATTGGGCCTGTGCAAAAACACTGCTTGGTGGATTGTGCCCTTGGTCATTAACAGCTAGAAGTTACTCTCGTACCAAATAATCCTGTGTTTCAGTCACAATCATGATGCAAGATGCGGATGCCTATACAGTGGTACCTCAGGTTACATACGCCTCAGGTTACATACGCTTCAGGTTACAGACTCTGCTATCCCAGAAATAGTACCTTGGATTAAGAACTTTGCTTCAGGATGAGAACAGAAATCGTGTGGCAGTGTCACAGCGGCAGCAGGAGGCCCCATTAGCTAAAGTGGTGCTTCAGGTTAAGAACAGTTTCAGGTTAAGAATGGATCTCTGGAACGAATTAAGTACGTAACCAGAGGTACCACTGTATCCCTGAAGTGAGTCAGTGACCATCATGAGGAAACAAGTAGGCTCTAAGTCAACATGCCCAAAGAGCCTGCTGTCTCAAAGCCAATTTCTTCTCTTCCTCACTTCCCTTCAAGGCTCAAACTCTCATTTTCTCTAAAGTGATTGCAGCAGGTAGAGGGAGATTGGACAGGTGTGAGCCATCAGTTGTCCTGGCTCCCACTCAGTACATGCAGACAGAGGTAAAGTTGTACCTTGGATCCCGAACGTCTTGCAAATCAAACGTTTTGGCTCCCAAACGGGACCCAGAAGGGACTGTTCCGGTTTGCAAACAATCTTTGGAACCCGAACATCCGATAAGGCTTCTGCAGTTTCCTGCAGCCAATCAGAAGCTGCGCCTTGGTTTCTGAATGTTTTGGAAGTCAAACAGACTTCCAGAACGGATTCCATTTTACTTCCAAGGTACGTCTGTACTTACTAGGAAGGAAGGAAGGAAGGAAGGAAGGAAGGAAGGAAGGAAGGAAGGAAGGAAGGAAGGAATCTTTAGTTAGGCAGGTAATGGTGCAGGCTTGGCAGCAAAAACAGTGCTCAGGTGTAACGGTTCAGGAGAAGTAAAAGAAGTTCAGAACTAGATGGGAGTGATGAAGATGTCTCAACAAATTTTCTTGTCCCTCCCACCATGCTTTTAAAGATAAGGCATGTCATACTTACTTATGAAATTCTACTGCTTTATGGTAATATCCAAATTGCAAGCATGTGCTCCATTGGGGGGGTGGTCTGCTCCATCTGCAAAGGTGGTGCCTGGTTCTATGTGACAAGACTGCCTCCTTCTGTTCAGCTGCCATGTCCTGTTCATCCTCCTCCCTCAGCTAATCAAAGTCCTCCCCAGCCCCCACTGAGGTTCTCCACAGGAAGGTTGGAAGGCAGAGCCAGCATCTCTGCACCCCATTTCTTCTTCCTCTTCTGTCAGAGTCTGCCAATCTAAGCCTGCCCCCAACAGTGCTGAGGAGCTCATGACAGCAGTTGGGATGACCCTGAAGAGCTTGGTGCCATAGGGTGGTAGCTTTCTATAATTTTTTGGCCATAATAGGGAGTAACTAACTTTTCTAAAGTTTGTTACCACCCTGATTCCTACCCCAATTTAGGCCTTTGGATGTTTTCTCATGGGATGACGGAGACCTCCTCCAAAAGCATCATATGGCATTCTTTGTCATTTGTCAGTAACCCAGAATTCAGAAGGAGCCACCACTGAATCCTGCTCTGTGTCACCCTTTAAATAAGAGTCCTGTCCATTAGCAGCCATTTTCATTTCCCTCAATGTCTTGTAGTGATACAAAAATGGGGAAATTTAGATAGTGACTCCTTGACCCATCTGTCTAGTGCTGCTACCTGCAAACTGGAAGAGGCCTATCAGTGTGGGACAGCATCCGCCAGAAAAGCTCACCCTGTGAAGAAAAGACAGGAACCATCAGACCATCAGATACATTTCTTCTTGTGTGCACCAATAATCTAAATATCAATTATCAATATGAGTAATCCCAAATAGCTGACATTAAGCAAGGAACAACCAGGAGATCAGATGTTGAACGTTGAGGTCAAATTTCAAATTAAAAAAATAAATCCTAATTTCAAAATTGGAAATGTTTGTTGCTGTTTCCATGTTTTGTGTCAGCCCTGTCCTGAATCGCCATCCAGACAGTTTGTTTAATCTTAGTGGGGGGAAATGAACAAGTATATTAAAAGATATAGAAAAGTCAGGGCATTTACTACTTCTGAAACCCTGAACGGGAAGTCTTGTTGCAGTCTGTTAGACAGTCAACCTATGGAACGGTCTTGGTATAACTGTTTTGACATTTGCTGCACCTTCCATTGGAGCCATCCATAATTTGGGAGTGCAAGCACTATGCCCTGCCCCAGTATCATGCACCTATCACAAAAAAATATCAACATTGATCGGCTTTGACCACTTGGAGGAGCACAGAGAGAATAAACGCCGTGGTGCACCTGTCACAGCAAAACTGGCTGCCTTCATCTGCCCCACCTGCAATGAAACATGTCTCTCTCATATTGGTCTCTACAGCCACAGCAGGTGCTGTAACTTTCCAATAGTTTGACTTTACCCCTGAAGGCATACTCTTCTATTGTCTCCCAAGACAGACAGTGCCAACAACAAACAGATCAGCTTTGAAAGTTTACACCCCACTCAAACTACCTTACATAATTGAAATTCACCATCACACAAACACACACAAAACCCCAATAAAAGACAAGTGGGATAAATAATAATTAAAAAAACTTATTTAAGATGGTGCAGCAAAAGCCAGCTAGTAGCATGCCTACTAGGATGTGCCTAGTAATTCTCCCTCTAGCACATGATAAATGTGATCATGTCGTCATCTCAGATCATAGCTTACCTGACAATATTGTTTGTGTATAAACCATTACATATGAAAAAAAGAAAAACCTTTAATTGATTTTCACCTTCAGCCCCTCCTAACCTGAAATTAAACAAATTACATTATTAAAAAATAAATAAATTCTCATCTGCACCCGTATTATATTCTATGTGCATGGGATAATTAGCGTTACATATTTTGTCAGTTCTTGTTCAGAACCAAACTGTCGGGTTATATGAGACATCTTTAGCAATCATTGATATTGGACATGTAACATTTCCAGCATCTGTCTTTTGAAGCTGGGAATTGTCAGCATCCATTTTGCTGAATTTCAGGATCAAGGTAGGAACCTTTTCTTGGTGAATATAGGTAGTTGTCTGAGTGCCTCTTTGATCTCAAAGTGACCTTGTTTGTGTTGAAATGTGGACTTGGCTAACTTCATGGCAGGCCTCTCAGAGAATTACAAGATGGCTGTAAAGATGCACTAACCTTTTTTCAAGGCCCAAATTAAGCTTTAAATCAACACCTAACTAGAATGCTTCTCTTTCCATTAAGACTCTTTGTGTGCCAAATGGACAGAAAACATCATAAATTTTGGCCGTGTGGATTAAAACCGCAATGGTCTCTCTCTGTGGTTGGTGCTTGTTAAAAGGCCCTTTTGCTCCCAGTGAACAGACTGGCGCTTGTGTGAATTGTTTTTTGAGTGTGAAGACAGACACTAACATGGAAGGCAGGCAGCTGACACAAGACAATTATCACCAGAAATGGCATCTCAGCTCCTCTCTGCTATCACTGCAGTTATCACTGTAGAGGAAATGCTGTGTTTGAAGGCAAACAGGATACAAGTGTTCCCCGTCTTTGTTTTTCTTTGGAAATTGTAAATAAATACACCAGCTTTATTAAGCCCAGCCCATTTTGGAACAGGCCATACTTGAAAATTCAGGAATCTGAAGACATTGGAAATGAAGTCTTCTAGCAAAATGTCCCAATTTCTCATGCATATAAAAGCCTCATGTTACGAGTCAGAAAGGAGAGTCACTTCAAAACTGAACAAGTAACACATTGCTCTTTCCTGAAATCAGGGCCTGCTTATACACAAATTATTGCTTCAAAATCTGTGTGAAATGACAGGGCCACTTAACATTAAAAGCTATTAACAGAGCAGAAGCAGAGAAGAAAAATGTGCCTTTTGCAGTGGAGTCTATCACTTCTATAGGTGGAGGATGAGCTGGAAAATGAGGAGTGAGCAATTGCCGGCTGCTTCCTTTTCTGTTACCTCTTTAATATATAAATGAAATTCCTACTCGTTTGATTCTCTGGCTAACAAAACAGGTTATTTATCGTTGGAGGGATACAAGACTGGAATGGCCAACCCCCTGAAAAGTAGAGTTTTGCTCCAGACCATCCTCCTAAATGTAATTGTGAGATTCCAAAATGCTACAAATGCTGTCCCATTGCCCCACACCCCAGAAATAACTATGAATATGCTAGTGGTGACATGCTATCGAAGTGTGATGGGCTGCTGGTGAAAATCTCTCCATGGTCAGGTTCCAATATGAAGGCTGCAATCCTAAAAATATGTGTTTGGCAGTAGGCCCTATTGAATTAATTAGGGCATAATTCTGAGTAGACTTGGTGAGGATTGTGCTGTGAGGGCAAACTAGGATTGAAGCTGTAATGGATTGTGAAAGTCAGTTTGAAGAGAAGGAGGGGCAGGCAGGGAGAAGGACCTTTTACCTACACTTCTCATTCCAAAACATTTGCCCTCAGCTGGGTTCCCAGACACTCACAGCTGCTCAAAGTGTGTGTTTGGTGGGGTGGGAGGGAGAGTTAAGGGACTGGAATTCAGAGACTAAAGTAAATGGGTAGAGGAATGTTTCAGCACTCCTCCCCACTCACTACTGCTCATTTCTAAATCATGTCCACCCCACCCCACTGTCACACTGCCCCATCCTAAAGATTTAAGTCAGGAGCAGTAGTGGATTTGATCAGGATGTGAAATGGGTATTTTTCAATAGGAGGACAATTTTTGTAAGGGGAGGGGAAACTCCAGGAAAGGTTAAAGGGCTTGTTCTTGAATATATTCAAGACCAAATGGCAAAACTGAAGCAATAAAGCACCACATTTTAAGAGGATTTGTTCTAGGTCCTTTGTAATGTGTGTGCGCGCGCGCCTGAGAGATGTAAATGTTCCTGAAAGATGATGACATGCGTTCTATGACATGATGCTGCCCTCAATACATAGCACCTTCACTTAAAATGGTTTCCAAGCTAAATAACAAAATCTTCCACGGAACAAGTTCCCAAGGAATGATTCACACGTGCATGTAGTCGATGACTACAAAATCAAGTTGCGAATGGACTAGCCCAGATATGCACATATTTTGTCACATCGCAACATTGCGCTTTCTCAGTGGAATCAATTCAGGCATTCAGCTAACAAAAGTACAGCTCTTGAGTTTCAAAAATCCAAGTAATGTCTATACAAGTGCGAGCCAGTCCTTTGTGTCAGTATAACTATGCTTGTAAATGGCGGTGAAACAGTCTTTCTTTAAGACTGACACCCTGGCTTTCTCTCTCCTGCTACTGGCATAAATATTTAAAGACTTATTTTTGAAAGTGATTGGAAAACTGTATCATTACCCTCCTTTCAGCACCAGCTCTATTAGCTGAGCAACGTTTCCACCACTATAGCAGCTTTCCACCACTTTCTATTTCATTAGCATTCATTTTCTTGAGTCATCTGATACTCCTCTCACCGAAAACTCAGGCAACTGGGAACATGAAGCTAAGAGCCGAGGTTTGCTTCAATGCCTGCCAACCCACAGAATTATATTACCTTGCCTACCTTTGCCTAAAATGCAGGGAAATGACAAATCTTTTCATGCATGTGAAAAAGAGTTAAACTGTAAGCTTGACTGATGCGAATTGACATACAGCATCACAATGGCACACATCGGAGACAGATGTTTTCCCTAACTCTGGCTTTGCTGCGCCATCTGCAGAGTGCTCCACTGCTTTCCCGAGCTTGCTGTTTATGAAAGGAGAAGGGGCCCAGCACTCAGGCCCATATTGCCAGGTGGAGGAAGGACGCGCCCTGGTTTCATCCTGAAGCACACTAACCCATGCAACCCCCATTTTGTTATCTGTAAATTATATGGAAATAACCAGGTGAACAACCTCTGCAGGTTACTACACTGGAAAGTTGGTTTATACAAACCTTCACTGCAGCAGAAACAGTTGGGTAGAGGGGAGATCAGCACATGACCCCATTGCACATTGAACACATGCCATGACTGATCATAGCTGCCCAGTGTAGGCCCACTGTATTATGTATTTATTTGTTGTGCAATTTATTTCCCACCCTTCACCAGCAAGTCCCAGGGTGGGTCACAACACTTTGAAATTCCATACACACACACACACACACACACACACACAGTGACACCTCGGGTTTCTTAACCTGAAACTGTTCTTAACCTGAGGTACCACTTTAGCTAATGAGGCCTCCTGCTGCTGCCGTGTGATTTCTGTTCTCATCCTGAGGTAAAGTTCTTAACCCAAGGTACTATTTATGGGTTAGCAGAGTCTGTAACCTGAAGCGTCTGTAACTTGAAGCGTCTGTAACCCGAGGTACCACTGTATATATGTCACAGGAATAGGGTTGTTCCTGAAAACACTTACCTCAGGTGTCAAAGGCCAGAGGTGAATCCATAGTAGGACAGGTCTGCCTGTGAGAGTGAATTCATGTAAGATTTGTGAAAGGGTGGCACTTGTTCCTAAATGTGCAGTGAACAAATGCCTCTGACTATCTCAGGATGTCTCTCCTTCATGTTCTTCATGTTCACCACAGCAAACACTAGAGGAATTCATGAGAAACTTTCACACAGTGAATTTTAATTGGAAGGCTTTCATATCAGGGTTGGGAGGACACTGGACAATTAACCTTTTAACTAGGCATTTCTTAAGAGGAATGAAGTAAAAAAGGAGCAAAATATCTGAAAACTTTGCTGTCTACTTAGCATAACAGCTTTTAGGAACCATGTTGGTCTTTTATAATTGCCATGTTGTTGTTTTATCCTACTAGATTTTTTCCCTAATGCACTGCATAATAATGCTGGAATTATGGGATGGAAGGCAAAAAGGAGATGGAGAACTGAACATTATATGAAGCCAGATTTATACAAGTTTGTGGTTGTTCTTTAAAAAATCAACAACATTTAAGATACTTATTAGACACTATTAGCCAAAGATGTCAGAACCATAAAAAAATAAGAAAACCTGCCACACCAATGCAAATTAAATACCAGCACAACTCAGATTTTAGCCCAAAGTTATGCCAGTCTATCTCATTCTTGCTCTTCTTAAAACACTTCCATAGAAGGAAGTCATCAAAACATTCTTTATCCTGATAAAAGCAACACCTTCAAACTATTGACCTAGACAAATGAAACTTTTTTCATCTGGCATCAAGAATAGTAGCAAGCAAAACACCATTGGGAGGCCACTCTAGAGATAAAGGAATTCCACAAATGTTAAGATCCTGTTTTGTAGAAAACAGTATTGGTGGGGAAGGCAGCAGTCTAGACGTCTGGGGGGGGGGAGAGATCA
The DNA here is from genome assembly GCF_964106915.1 of Podarcis gaigeae. Classification (NCBI taxonomy): domain Eukaryota; kingdom Metazoa; phylum Chordata; class Lepidosauria; order Squamata; family Lacertidae; genus Podarcis; species Podarcis gaigeae. The sequence goes on from NC_139678.1 coordinate 70,180,002, forward strand.
ACACAATACTTCTCTTATAATTTTGTATGACCAAGGCTCCTCCTCCTATAAATAGGAATAGCAGGAACTGCCTTGTAGTACTAGCTTCAGCACTGTCTATGCTAGGGGTGAGGAACCTCCAACACATGGACCAAACATGGCCTCCCAGGCCTCCACAGTTCACCCATGAGGCCCTTTGAGGGAAGCCATACCCACCTGTCCTAAACTTGATGCCATACATGACATAAGGAACAATTCCAAACTTGATGCCATACATGTCCAAAGAAAAAATTGAAAACTTAAAGTAAGTTCCCACTTGCTCCTTGACTGGAACAAAACATGCTCCCAACCCCAAATCAACTGATGGATGATATGGGCATGGCTTGCTCAACAAGGGGGGAGAAGTTTCTCCTCACAGAATCTGCTTCTCCCTCCCAGCACTGCTGTTTGAAGCCTCCCACCTGGTTCATTTCCTCCTCTGGCACTGGAGGTGGAAAAGAGCAGTGTAGGGGCGGGTGGCAAAATATTGTGCTTGCAACACACATGTCAATCATGGAATGTCATAATAACACCACATGGCAGACAGGTGGCTTACCCCATCCACCTGCCAAAGTTGGCCTGTGGAGTGGGGTCAAATAAACATTGGGTGCATGGAGCCAAAAAGCTTCCCCACCCCTGATTTATGCTGATTAGAAGTGGTGCCCCAGAGTTTCAGCTAGGGGTCTCTCCCAGGCCTTCCACTAAGCCCAGGCCCTTCCCCATATTGAGGAAACATTCAACCATGTGACTCCTCACCTGCAATCCAAAGTAGTATAACCCAAGAATAGTTTACTACACCTGCTATTTGTGCATTCTAACTTTATTGCAGTATGGTGTCAGCTTGTGCTGTTTTAGCTCCTGGAGGAGGAAATGTACAATGGAGTAAAATATGTCCTGCTTCAGGTGGAGTTCGTAGGCAGAGTCAGGTGTTCAGGCAGCACCAGACATTCATGCAAAGCAACAGGACCTTGGACAGCATCCTGCTTCAGAGCAGAGCAGAGATTCAGGCATGTAGCTGGACCTCGGAGAGCTCCAAGTAGAACCAAAGTCTAGGCCTGGAGAGGAGCGTAAAAGCAGTAACCATTGGTTGCTAGAGATGTCTTGTAAATACAGGTCTTTGGCCCAGCCTTTCCCTGACTGGACCCTGTTTTATGTGTTTGAATCCCCTGAATTCCTGTTTTATTTGGTTTTATATACTTTTATATGTTTTTATGCTATCATTTCATTGGCTTTATGTCGCAATATTGTTTTAATGTCATTGTTTGTTTTGTATTGTATTAGAGATTTTTAAAAAATATTAAGCAGCTTCTAAATGCTTTAAAATAAATTAAACTGGTTACAGCATATCTTCTTTTTTCATTTTCGCTGAAGAGGGTTGAAAAGGCCACAAGCCTGTGATCCCATAAGAGGACTCAAGAGTGTTTTCAGATCTTTTCCTTTGTGAACTACACATGCAGAATGGCCCCTACTTTGATAGGTAAGAATCATGCACTCTTAAAAAACTAAAATTCTGCAAACTCCCCTTGAGCTGTAGCGGCTGTTGTCCAACTTTGCTTTCGTTTTCCACAGCCATTTGCACTGTAATGAAATACAGCAGGATATAAACTACAGGAAAGCAGACCATATTACCTGCTGTCAATACATTGTGAGCAGGTGGGATTAAACTGTCACGCGAGAAATTGAGGTGGCAGGACAAAATAAACCTGCATCTAGGAAATATGGCTAATCCAGTAACTAGTGTGCAAAGCAGCACTTACTCAAGGAACTTCCTGATTGCCCTTTGTATCACCCCGCTGTAAGAGTGCCCACTGCAGGTAGGAATGTAAAAACAAAAACAAAAACAGTTTCCGTTTTCAGATGCTTGTCGCCTTCTGAAAGATTCTTCCCTATTCTGATAAGAACCTCTCTCCTTCCCCCTTGCTGAGCATTGGAGTCTTGTCCAATGCTCTTTGATTTCAAACTATCAGCTAACACTATGGGTTGCAAGTTTTGAGGTTAAGTATGAGAGAGCCAGAAAGAAATCGCCCCTCCCACCAACACTGGAATATGATAGGACTGGGAAGTAAAATGATACTTCTTGTAGCCTACCCAACTGGTTGGCCACTGTGTAATACAGGATGCTAAACTACATAAGTCCTTGGCCTGTTCCAGCAAGGCTTCACAAGACTATCTAGACAAATTGTCACTATATACAATGGGTAGAGCATCTATTCTTCCTTATTATCTTTCCCCAGTAAATCACTCTCCCTGTTTTCTCTTTTGACAATGTCCTGTTACACTTATAAATAAATAAATAAAGGAGGAATATCAGTTCTCGCAGAATATTTTAGCAGTGTGCATACTTCTTTATTCAGAAATATTATAATAATAACATTTTCTTTCCATATGAGGCTTAACCTATGATTCTTCCAGTGCAGACAGGGAAACAAGATTACAAAACCTAATAACTGCTCCCCTTAAATCTTATATTGCATTGTGCTTTTAGTGATGAAGCTTCTTCAAGAGCAGCACATGTGTCAGCCCAGGAGAGGGAGAATGAGGAGGAGGAGAAAGAAAGAAAAAACCCCTTGGTTTCTGCATGAGCCTCAGAAGTATGTTCCACTTAGTTCAGTGAGGCTTCTCCCAGGCATATAGCAAAGGGATTTGACCTTCTCTGAGAGGGAAAATGGGGAGAAGCTATTGTTTGGTCATCAAGCCATCTAGCCCCCAGCAGTTGCAGCCATCTCTGCAGGACTGCCAATTGTCATTTCTTTGGGCATCAGTTTCTATTCAACAGAGTGGGTGACAACATAGGTCCCAGTCTTATCACAGTTGAATAGGATGAAGCCCCACTGAACTCAGAGAGAATTGTTTTTCCATCTACAGTGGTACGTTGGGTTACAGACGCTTCAGGTTACAGACTCCGCTAACCCAGAAATAGTACCTTGGGTTAAAAACTTTGCTTCAGGATGAGAATAGAAATCGCGCGACGGCAGTGGGGCGGCAGCGGGAGGCCCCATTAGCTAAAGTGGTGCTTCAGGTTAAGAACAGTTTCAGGTTAAGAATGAACCTCCGGAACGAATTAAGTTCTTAACCCGAGGTACCAATGTACATATTTTAATCACAGTTGCCTGTGTGGAGGAAGGAATTCAGCAGGCAAAAGATTAACTGCAAACCTCTAGTATTTTAAGCCACATTAGAAAAACTCCATCTAATTTTTGAAAGACGCAAGAAGACAGACTTTGGTCGAAGACTTCTCATGTGCAACCAGGGGTGCTAACTTGAATAAAATATTGGGGGGGGAGGTAAGGGCAGCCCCACATAATCGATCACATCACATGGTGCATGCACACCATTTAAATAGCAATGCCAATTAACTTTGGGGGCCCTTGCCCCCCTCATATATTTTAGTGGGGAGCAAAGATCCCTCAGCCCTTAAGAGTTGCCTCCTATGCATGCAACCCTTGAAAAATGGAACATCTGCATATAGCCAGGTTAGTGACTGGAACCTTTGCCTATCAATTTTCCAGAAAACCAGAAATGTCCCTGATTCACCTCCTATTCAGCTCTGTGGCATAATGAAAAAGGGCAGAATGGAGTCAGAAAGTAGCATCAAGGCTCCTGCCCATTTAGTTCAGTGCAAAACTACTCATGGATGGTAGTTAATGCACTTGCCAAGTATTATAGAAAAGGTGGTGTGTGCGGACATACTATGGCTGTGGAAAAGCAGTTTGGTATTTTGCTTGTGCCACCAAACTTTTTAAACTTAATGTTCTCAAATGTTTAGACAAAACACATATTGAAATCAAAAACACTTTATAAAAGAGTAGAAGCAGGGAAAGAGGAAATTGAGGGAATTAGCAACAAAGGATCACTTGAAAGGGTTCATTTCTTCTCTTTTTGGCTGATGTGGAATTACTAAGAAGAGTTTAAAAAAAACCTTACAAATCCTGTGCTCAAAGGATCACAAGGAAGACAATATATACCTGGTTACCAATGTCTTGGGCTATACAGGAACTGAGTAAAATCAGCAAAAGAACAAGATATCCTGACCTTTGATTCTGCCTCCTTTTAGACTGAAGCATCCTGCCTAGATAATCAGGCATGGCTTCCGTGCCCCTTTCCCCAGTCCTGGCCATCAGAGCTGTGCAAGTCATAAACAGCATCAAACACTGGAGCACCACCAAATAAGAAAGACCACTGTCATTTTAATTGAGAACGCAGCAAGAGAGGCAGGTTAGATCACCCAAAGCTCACCATTCTGATCAGTGAAAAAGCACGAGAAGCCACTTGCTACCTGTGAAAGACAGGATGAAACAAATGAAAACTATCATATACACATGGACCAAAAGGAGTTTGGTGTTTTGTTTTGTTAAAAAAAATGGCAGCAAGTCATATCTATCAGGCCAGATATTCATAAGGCCATCATATTCTCAGGATTGCTAAAGCTTCCCTCTGGATTTAGAGACATTACATGAGTTAGATCTTCCACAACCAGCAGCAACATTAATGCATATATGCTTATTTCTAAAACATCAAATGTGAGCAGGCTATGCTGTATTTTATGACCATAAGTCATTCTGTTCAATGACAATCAGTCACCCTGATTTCATTTTCAGTTTATGAATAGCTGGATTCAGCGGTGCTGTTCCTGTTCATTTTACGAGGGTCTCCATTGGCTGTGAAAGAGGCTGTAGGTATTAATACGTCCAATTCACTGCTCAGTGCTGCTTAATTTGTGTAGCTCTTCTGAAGAACAATGACCCCTAGAGAAACCAGAAATATCTGGGACACCAAAGGAAGTCTGGATTTAACTCCAAAACTCACCACCTATGTATAAATCACTGTAACTGCTGAGTTCTTCAATGTGTGGTTTCCATGTGGCTAACTTCAGGCTCAAAGAAACAGGCAGCTCTTCTTGTTGACATCAAGTCTTGAAAAGTAAAAGTAAACTAAAATAAAAGCATTATTATTATCCATTCAAAAGAATACTCTCTGAAATAAGTTCTGTGAAATGATACGGTAAATTGCTGGCTACTGGATTACATGGTCACAAACTTAATATAATAAACGCTTTGCCATATTTTGCTTTGTGCTTTGTACTGAGAATGTAACTGTAGAAATTGCCCCCCTGTCATGGTTAAAAATGTAGACAGTAATCTTCCCCCACTTCTGTTAGACAACACCTCGGTGTAGTCAAAATTTGAACAGCAGGTCCATTCAGGTGAGCAGAAAGTGAAGACAAGGCAGGCCTCCTGGTGGAAAGAGAAATACAAACTGCTTCTGACTTTATTGCACACATGCAATTGCTTTCTTTCAATCAACACACACATGACCCTGCTTCCTTCCGTCAGGATGATGGACTGTTGACTAAAGATGTAATTCTATACCGGATGTACTCTGGCTGAATCTATAGGATTCACTGGGGGAATGCAGATAAACTCCCTCCATGAAAAATACACTGGTGGAAGGCGCCAGACACAACAGTGAAACTCTCTAATGGTGGTGGAACAGCCTAAACCAGGCAGAGTTGTGGGTGTGATGGGGGAGAAGTACACTTATGCCACACCCTCAGGAGTGTTCCACCATTGTGTCTGGAAGATGTAAAGGTAAAGGGACCACTGACCATTAGGTTCAGTCGTGGGCGACTCTGGGGTTGCGGCACTCATCTCGCTTTACTGGCCGAGGGAGCCGGCGTACAGCTTCCGGGTCCTGTGGCCAGCATGACTAAGCCGCTTCTGGCAAACCAGAGCAGCACATGGAAACACCGTTTACCTTCCCGCCAGAGTGGTACCTATTTATCTACTTGCACTTTGACATGCTTTCGAACTGCTAGGTTGGCAGGAGCTGGGACCGAGCAACGGGAGCTCACCCCATTGTGGGGATTCAAACCGCTGACCTTCTAATCAGCAAGTCCTAGTCTCGTAGCCTGGCACAAATAATTTCCCTCAGGAAATTGAAAAGCTGCCCTCATTTTTATGACTGCCCTGCCCAAGTCAGAGTGTAGGCTAAGGTGTGATTCAGCACCCAATCACAGCACTCCTCTCTTAGTATGTAAACCCCACATAGTAAATGATAGGTTGCACAGCACAGGGCTTTATCTCTCTGGTCCCATGTCATACACATCCTTCTGTCTCCCTGAGCCTTTCATTAGAGAATATCCTAGCTTTAACAAAGGTTTCATCAGCACCACAAGTTATTTAGCACATTGCAGTGTAGGTAGACCTTTGGTTGTATCTCTTTGATTCAATTCTATTACACCGGTTCTGTGATCTGCACTGGGTGCCAATTAGTTTCTAGGTTCAATACAAGGTGCTGGTGTTAATTTTTAAAGCTTTTAAAGGACTTCAAGGCCCTCATCAACTGAGGCCCAGATTCCCAAGCCTTGGAGAGCAAGTCTGATGTCAACCAGGGGTAAGGCCTTTTCCATTATAGCACCTAACCTACGGAATACCTTGCTGAATAATACCCATCACTACCCATCATTACATTGTTTCAGGCAGTTGGTGAAGATGATGCTCTTCAAAAGGCTTTCAGTTAATTTAGTAATATTTTGCTGCCTGATGGAATTCTTAAATCTTTTGGATATTGTTAAGTTGACTCTGGTTTTGGCGGTGAGTGGGATCGTGACTGGTTTTATTCTGCCTTGAGATTCATTGGGGAATAAGGCAGCATAGAGAATGTTAAAACAAACAGTCATTTTAAAAATAAGTTGCTGTGATTCTTTTATTGTTTTCCACTAGGAAGCTTGTTCCAGTGATCAGAACCAGCAGCAATAGATGTCCTGTCTGCACGTTTTAGTTTTTCTTAATGTGCCAATTTATAATCTGTTCATTTCTCCCTTCCCTTTACAGAAAACACCCATCCTTTTACACGGGGAAAACCTTCTGGAACAACTCTTTGTTTTTATGGCTTTTTCCAATGGCAAAGAGTCTTCCTTATTCAGTGCGGATGTGTGTGTGGTCTGAGTTGGATTCCTCTCCTCTTGGCATGGATGGGCCAGAGTGTTCCTTTGCACATCCCATCTCCCAGGAGCGTGCATTGGCAACTGCAGCCTGCTAATGTGGACACGGCCGTGCCAGCTTTTCAGAAGATCAGAAGAGGCAGCCTCAAAAGCACCGGCATGATTGGACTGGCTTATGTTTGCTCTCAATCTCTTTTTGCCATCAATGCAAACAATGCCTGTGTGCTACCTTTTTGGGTAGCTGGGATCTGGGGGACAGATTGTTAAATGCAGTGTGAAGCTACGCCAGAGGCAAGCATGGAACTGCATATTCCTTGCTCTTTTTAAGATATAATATAGAAGAACATTTGGTTCTCTCCTGCAACACTGAGAGATCAGTTAAATTAATACTATTAGATACTCAAGATCAGGGACCAGCAAACCTTTTCAGCAGGGGGCCGGCCCACTGTCCCTCAGACCTTGGGGGGGCAGACTATATTTTTTTGGGGGGGGTGAATGAATTCCTATGCCCCACAAATAACCCAGAGATGCATTTTAAATAAAAAGGACACATTCTACTCATGTAAAAACATGCTGATTCCCGGACCGTCCCCGGGCCGGATTTAGAAGGCGATTGGGCTGGATCCGGCCCTCAGGCCTTAGTTTGCCTACCCATGCTCAAGATGAATGATGAAGACAAAATCATGAGGGAAGTTTCAAGTAATTTCTCTGTCAAAATATCCACTAGTTTGAAAGACCTACATTGGCTCCCGATATGTTTCCAAGCACAATTCAAAGTGTTGGGTGTTGGTGCTGACCTTTAAAGCCCTAAACGGCCTCGGTCCCGTATACCTGAAGGAGCGTCTCCACCCCCACCGTTCTGCCCGGACACTGAGGTCCACCTCCGAGGGCTTTCTGGTGGTTCCCTCACTGCAAGAAGCCAAGTTACAGGGAACCAGACAGAGGGCCTTCTCAGTAGTGGCACCCACCCTGTGCAATGCCCTCCCACCATTTGTCAAAGAGAACAACAACTACCAGACTTTTAGAAGACATCTGAAGGCAGCCCTGTTTAGGGAAGCTTTTAATGTTTGATGGACTACTGTATTTTAATATTTTGTTAGAAGCCGTCCAAAGTGGCTGGGGAAACTTAGCCAGATGGGCGGAGTATAAATAATAATAATAATAATAATAATAACAATAATAATAATAATAATAATAATAATAATAATAATTATTATTATTATTATTATTATTATTATATTTGAGGAGCTACCCTTCAGCTGGTGCAAAATGCTGTGGCTAGGCTGTGGCTAGACTATTTCCAGCACATAACTCTGTTGTTTAAAAGCTTGCACTGGCTGCTCATATGTTACAAGGTCAGGCTCAAGGTTCTTGTATTAAGTTGCAAGGTTCTTAAGAACTTAGGTCCAGGAGACCTTAAGGAGTGCCTGGCCTGTTATATTCCTACTCTGTCCTTGAGGTATTTGTGGGAGCAACTGTTAGTCATCCCCCATGGCTTAGATGTTTGCCTCATATCCACCAGGAGGTGTGTGTTCAGTATTTGGGCCCAATTTTCCCTTCCAGTTAAGGTCAGATAGTTCCCCATTCCTGTTGAATGTCTGATGCCTACTGGACCTTTAAAAAAAAATAAAAATTCGGCAGGCACTTCTAGCCAGGCAAAAACAATCAAGGTGCAAAGCAAGGCCAGTGGGGGCCAGTGAGGACTTGGGAACAGGTAGGACCTAGAGGGCAGCAATCAGCCCCCGGGCTTGATGTTTCCCATCTCATAATAATCTAATAAAACATGCATGGTATTGTCAGTACCCCTACCACCTCCATACTCACACCGGTGGCCTCTGTCCTCTTCTCACTACTATCCCTTGTCCCCCAGGAGGCAGTGATGGCCAACAACTTGGATGGCTTTAAAAGAGGATTCCTAGAGAATAAGGCCACCAGTGACTACTAGCCATGATGGCTATGCTCTGCCTCTATGGTCAGTAATGCTTCTGAATACAAGTCGTTGGAAGCCATGGAAGGAGAGAGTGTCCTCATGCTTAGGTCCAGCTTGAGGGTTTCTTGGGCATCTGGCTGGCATCTGCGAGAACAAGATGCTGGATTAGATGGGCCATTGGCTTGATCTAGCAGGCTCATCTTCTGTATATGAATCGGGTGCGTGTGTTCTATATTCAAAAAACATACTGTATTAATCATGTCATTTAATTAGCAAATTTTATTGTTTTGTTTCTTTGCTATAAAGATCTCACTAATAATGTGAGTTGGACATTCATTACTGCAGTCTTTGTTTTTTAAAGGTACTGAACAACCAAGAGATTGCATCTGTGTCCATTTTAAGTACCCGACTCAAAACACCCCAATGAGTTTTCAGGCTAATATAAAATAATTTGTGTTCCCATCCTTAATTGGTGAATTTAATCACTGTTCATATTTTTTATCACTCTTTTCTTTTGGTACGGATAACTGCTTTCTGTGCAGTTAAGCCACCTCTCTATTCCATGGCAAAACTTGCTTGAGTCAGGTTTTTGCTTGTCTGTGTACAGCAGAGCTCCATACTAAATTATCTTAGCAAGCTTTACAGTAACCAAGAGGATAATTGTGAAAGCAAAGCTTGTTGTAAAACACAGAATTAAGAGTCGGAAACATAGCCCATCAACTTTGACTACAATTCAGCTCACTGCGGCTTCAAAGAACCGCAGGGCAGGTTTGCAAGCCTTTGCATCTGAATCAATGTTGATTCTTCTGCCAAAGTATAAGATTCCAAGTTTTGACTAGTTATATTAGATCTGTATTTTATCTGCAGCCTCTTTCATCCTAGCCCAGGTCCGCACAGCAGGAAATTTTATAGCTTAGGGGGAGCCAACATGGGGTGCCCTCTAGATTCCCATCACCCCCACCTGGCATGGCCAGTAGTCAGATATGATGGAAGTTGCAGTCCAAGGATGGTGGGAATTTTAGCCCATCAACATTAGCTATCTTCTGTCTTTAATGAAGGCTTAGCTTCAGTCTTCCTGAATCGGTGTGATGGCCTGGGAATCCGATTCAGAGGCTGAACTGGAGGAACCCCAGCCTGCACAGGAGTCCCCGCCTCCAGGGCCAGCTGAGCTGGGGCAGGGCCTTGCATCTGAAGCGCCTGCACCTGTGCCGGATCCTCAGGAGCAGGCACCAGGTGATTCCACTCTGGCTCCAGAGGTGATTGAGGACACAGTGCCTACAGGTGCGCCTCTCCCAGCCCTGTCAGGGGAAGGTGAGTCTCCCCCTGGGTCCAGTAACCCTCCAGCCTCTCCTGAGCTTCAGAGGCTCAGGGCAGAGAGGTGGAGGGAACTGGTTTCTCCCAGGAGGAGTGCTCGCCTTAAGGCCAGGAGAGGCGGGTCTCCTGGGGGCCGGGACCGCCCCTGGCCTCAGAGAAGATAAAGGCCAGTCAGCCCGGTCCCAGGTTGCGGGAGCAACGTGGTTGAATACCTGCTTCTGCCCGGACCCAGACCTGTCCTTCCAGAGTTCCCATCCCCACCCGGCTTCCTGCTTTGGACCCCGCCTCGCTCTTTGTGAACTGTTTCCAGACTCGTGACCCAGGACCGGACTTTGACCACGCCAACGGAACCTTCCCCCCGGGACCAGCACAATCACAGTGATAGAGTGAAAATAAATGTTTTATGATACTTTCTATACTTCTTGGCTAGTTTCTTAGCAGTAGAGTCTGGTCCATTGAAGTAAACCTCTGTCTGCCCCCAGATAGCCCCTTCTTACTTACAATCAATCCAGGGAGTAGTATTGACTGTCAGCTTACTCCTCCTCCTCTATCTCAGTGTTGCCCTTATAGAACTCAGCAGTTAGGGGGTTGCTGTGCCTCCCGCTGGCTGTAGCGCCACCTACTGTTAGCCTCCACCCTACCACTCCCAATGGGCACCAGTCACTACTGTTACTTAGTCTTAGCTCGGAATAGTACATCTTTTCTTCTTGGCAATTCACAGAGAACTGAGGGCTACTAGGCAGAAGTTAATGTGGCTCAAAGTATGGGCTTGTTTAGAAAAGAGGAAAACCATTCCTCAAAATAAAGGTTAAGTGCAGTGAATGCACACATGTCTCCCAGAGGGCTGGCATGCCCAAGCAGGCCAGTATTTGCAAGTCTTCGTTCTCCTGGCTGGTCTTCCATCCTGTCATATTTAGTTTTGTCAGAATAAATATATTGAACTCCTCTATCTTTGGTACCCATATTCCTTTCATGTCTCTGGTTTAGTTTGCAGCTGAAGATGCATCACTCTCAGTGCAATCCTATGCTTATTTGCTTGCTCCCAGTTAAGTGTGTGTAGCATTGCAGCATTCATTTCCCATCACTTAATTATTCAACAATTGATGAATTACTGGTGTTAAATGACATTTCAACACTAGAGCTGTTATTAAATGCATATTAAACAGGAGCTGGGATCAACTGAGAATGGATGGCCACTTAGGTTATCGTCATCTATGGCAAATAGCTAACAAGTTTTGTCCTGCCTAACAGCTGTGACGTGGTGGGGCATTGAAACATGCCTTCTAAGGGAGTACAGTCCCAGGAAGTTTGTCCATGTAGCTAGGCCATAAAGAGTACGCCAATAATAAGCAGAGCGTGCTGCCTAATTATTTGTATGAAACAGCACAACCCATGTTGCATTTCAGCTGTGGCTTAGCTTTCAGTTGCACACAATTAGAATACACGTCAACGTTCCATTTTTCATCGCTGACAAAAAACACACATCCTAATTTAGAACCATCTGGTCTCTAGACAACAACAGCCCATATGATCAGAAGGCAGCTTCCATAGATCACTGTGCACCCATCCCCATATAGGGAGCCGGGGGGATAGGGGTGGGCTGGGGAGAATGACACTCCAGAATTCAACCCAAACTCATATGCCTCCAGAAGATGGTTGCAGAAATATTTATGTGCTCATTGAAGCTTAAGTGTAGCACAGCAGCATGTATCACATTGGGCAGGTCTATGTATAGATTTGTCTTTTGGTGCTGTTAATGGTATCTTTCATTTCATTTGGGCTTGATATGTTTACAAACTAATAAATATGATTTATAAAGAGTGCCTGTGGTTCACTAATTACTGCACATATGGTGCTATCGTTTTGTAAAACTGGCATTTGCATTCTATTATGATTATGTCTCTGTTCACCAGCGCTAATTAGTCTGATTAGGCAGATAACTTTAACCATTATTAGAACTTGAATACTGAGAACTTTGAATGCAGAAAAACAAAGTTCATCCTCAGATAAAAGGAGGTCAGCAATAACATTTTCTGTAGCATGACAGATGATAGATAGATAAATGATAGATAGATGATAGATAGATATTTAGATAGATACATTTTCACATATAGAGTCGTGCTGGAAGCATTCACGTTTAGCATCTTTGAGAAATCCAATTAAACACAGTTCCTTAGCATGAATTCATTAATCAAAGTTAATCTTTCCAATGAATACATAATTTGGAATCTGTGTCTAAAATGTTCATTAAAGGATAAACATGCCAAACACAAAAAAAAGCTTTTCCTATTTAGAAGTTAGTATACAAAATGCAAAAATTAAGCTCTGGTGACATTTGATCCTGTTTTTGGTGGAAGGGATGGAATATATTAGTCTAAAAGGCAAAATGTTCTTTTATTAAATAGCTGAGCTTATTTGCTATCTATCACAATAGCATGAACCTAAGGGCTGTTTTGCACATTAAAAGTGGCACTGAGGAAACATGACTCACATATCTGCAATAATAAGGACAGCTCCCAACATTGGCCATTCTGGCAGGGCCTGGTGGAAGTTGGAGTCCTCTGAATGGCACCACACTGGCTATCCCAACAGGTCATGAGGCATCTATTGAGCAGGAAGATCCAGATTTCACCTTCTGTGAATGGATGACAACTGCAGAAAGCTTTTTACATCCAACAGAGAGGAATTCTACTGGTAGAATTGGGAGGAGGCAACTTCAGACTCTGCCTGCTCCTGCAACCTATGCCTCCCCCGTCTGCTCCAGAGGGTTGGAATATCCTCCAGAACAGTGGTACCAGAGGCTACTGGAGAAACAGCAAAAACCTCCATCTTTTCACTGGTGAGTGTGTCCTGAGTGGAACGCTTCTTAGGGGATGCTACTACAAATCTGGATCTAAACTCATATTCCTTAGAAGTGTGGATAGTTCACACATTTTCCTCTGGGGAGATCCACAACTTTCTCTTTCTCTTTCTGTTGTTACAGGACATTATTCACTTCGGTTTCCTGTTTTGTTATTCTTGAAATGTCCTAAGTCTCTACACTGCTGCAGGTGCAGTGCAGACAGCCACACTGGTTGCTACACAGATCTATGCCACACCACATCCCGTTAACCAAGCTTTGGAGTTGGAGCAAGATTTACCTTTTATCTGTACCTGTACATTCCAATCTGTTTCTGAGTTTTTCTGTGCTCTCTTAACATCAGCCTGTGCTCTGGATTTTGAGCTGCTCTGTATAAAATAAAGCTTGGTGTTTCCCAACCGTTGGAGAACCTCTTCAGGAGAAGAAAAGGCTAAGCAGCAAACCCTACACAAATCCGGAGTGAAGTCTCTTAGACAGTTAGATGGCACCATGTATGCCTCCTTCTGGCAACCCCTGCAGCCCAGCTGGTGCCAAATGTATTGCTCTCCTTTCCTTTGGACCACATCAGTGAGGCCAAGAGGAGGGTTTGTCGTCTGGGCAGCCCAGGACCTCCATACATACTGCCAAGGTATGCACCCTGAAGAAGTCACTTTGGTACTGCTAACACAGCAAAAAAAAAAAAATACAGCTAAAGTAGTACCTCAGGTTAAAACAGTTTCATGTTAAGAACGGACCTCCAGAACGAATTAAGTTCTTAACCCGAGGTACCACTGTATTTTTGTGGCTATAATAGAGCTCTCTCCAATGACCTGCACATGAAAAACCACATGAAAAACCAACATAGGTTTAATCTCTCCCCCAAATTAATTGTGATTAAAAACTAGACCTGCCCATTCCTGCTCCTCTTGAACTCCAGCTGTTTCTGAAGTCAGCTTGGTTTCTTTTCTCAGGTGAAAGCAATACTGACTTTTTTGGCCAGTCAGGACCAAAGAGCCACTAGGAATCTTAGGGAGTCTCTGATCTGCCTCTAGGTGCCTCATTAATGGTGCAATTCATCATTTATGAGTACTTTCCTCAAATCACCCTAATTTGCCTAGTAATTCAGGGTGTGCACAGACCTGGTGTGCTACCCCACCAACTATATCCCACAAGGCAACTGCTCTTCCATATTATCTTGGAACGCGTTTGTAGAAAACATTTGTGGGTACCATCCTGAGAGCAATCATTATGCAGAGAGGTGCTTCAAAAGATCTGTTCCTGTCTAGATGGCAGAACATTAGCCAGGGGACCAGTTCCTTATGGGCATCAATCAGAGGAGCAGCAGGATTGTCCACAGCAGAATAACTTGACTTAAAGCAGCTGAAGATCCAATCCTCTCGAAGGCTGCCGCCAGAGACTCTCAAGTTCCCTTTCCCCCCTTAAAGTGCAGTTGAATAAAGAAGGGGTTGTGATCTGCTTTGCTCTGGTGAACCCAAAGCCAACGGTGACCTCCGCTTGACCTACTATGCATTTTACTCACAAAAAAGGCCATTCAGATACATTCCACTGGAGCTTAAAATGCCTATATTTCAATTCCAAAGGTCAACCCTGAAGCTCTCTGTTCACTCTACTGTATGACCTAGTCTTTGTCTGTTGCCCATTGATGTTGGCTGACGCTGCTTCTCACACCATGTCGACTGTTTACTATTTTTCTAGCTAATGTAAAGGAAAGAGATAATTGAAATGATTTTGAGCTATGTGTCAGTTCTGATGCTGATTATACCTCCAGTGCTCAGTGCAGCTTTAGTGGCTCAAAACTCATTAAGTTTCTAGGAAATTTTAGATTGCTGTGTTAACTATATCTTAATTAGTGTATTTATCTTACATTCCACACAAGCCCTTTTTTGGAAGCCTTTTTTAATCTATTTGTCTATCTCTAATATCATTAAATTAAATCACATTTCCCTCAACTCTTGCATTTAAGGAATGCCCCTCCCCTTTTTATGGAAAGCCTAATTTTAACCCTTTGGAAAGGATGGGTAAGTAAACAGGAGGTGTTTTCAGGAACATTTCAGCCATGAAGACAAACAAGTGTTTATTAGATCCGCTCCAATGGCACTAGGAAGAAAGGCCTCCCTTTTTAGGCATATCCAACAACTAATGAATATTACTGGGTCATCTTGTGACTTATGGGACTAGTGAGCAGGAAGATGTTCACACCAGCTTTCCTAATATAGTAGCATCCTGAACTCCATCCTTATCCCTGTTTGTCTCTTTGCTCCATAGATCTTGCTTGTCAGGAATATGCTGCTCTCTTTTTTCCCATCCTGCTTAATTATTGCCAATACTCCCATCAAAGCATCCATCCTGCACTCCCATTTCCCCTGCCCAACCCATCAATTGCCATGTAGCCAGCTACTTCATGCATAGGAAATTGAGTGGGTCAATGCTGGCGTTTCTATGCTAATTCAGCTTTTGTCAACCTGGGGCCCTCCAGATGCTTTGGACTCCAACTCTCAACTCATCCACTACAGCTCCCACCAGTCCCTAGCTATGCTGGCTGGGGCTGACAGGACTTGTAACCCAAAACATCTGGAGGGTACTCAGTTGCCAAGGGCTTTATCAATTGATTTCGTTGCATGCATATCTTCAAATTCTATGTTAGCAAGAAATGGTGGTTGTAGTAATAGGAATAGTAGATATAGCTGTAGGCAGCATTTCTAGCAACAAAATAAGCGGTACTGGAAATTGCACCTTAGGTCACACCCACCACTCTGATCCCTACCACACCATACAGTGGCATTGCAGCGAACACCTTCCACACCACTGAACTTATAGTGGATTCATACTTGATCTTTATTCAAATACCATATATTTTGAAGTAGGGGGAGGAAATCAGCCTGGTACCTACATTACTCTGGAATACCAGAGGAACAACATCATCATATGGAACCATACAAAGAAATCTGGGCAGGTGGAGGGGGAACCAGGCATGATAGTGCTGGAAGGACCATAGGTCTGCCATTTTTGCCTGACTGTAGCAACATTCCATGTGGTTGGTGCATTCAGTATAAGCAAAGCTTGTGCAGCATATTTTAAGTAAATGGAATTATTTATATCTTTGTTATTAATTTATTATCATGCTGACAAATTGTTAATAAAATGTTGGCTAATGCTCTGATTATTTTGCCCCAAATTTGACTTCTTACTATACCTCTGTGCACATCATTTCTTCCAACAACAAAATGCCTGTGATTGTTCTCTTGATAAACTAATAATCTCCAGTTAGCTGAGATGCATGAAAAATCTTAAAATAAGCTATTGCTAAGTACAGCACAGCATGCCTGAGCAATCCTAAAATAACAAAGCTCTGAGTGCAGCCCAGCGTGCCCAAGCAACCCAGCAATAATAAACCACTGTGTGCAGCTCACCATGCAGAAGAAATCCTAGAATTAAACTGTTAAATTAAAACCTGGGATTCACAATATGATGGAAGCAAGAAATAGGAAGACATTTATTTGTTTGGAGAGTTTGCATTGTTTTTGTACTGGATTTTCATTTCTCACAAATGGTGAAAGAAAGAGATCAGGACACTAGTGTGATGTAGTGGTGGCGAAACCCAGAGTCAAATCCCATTCAGCCATGAATCTCAAAGGGTGACCCTGGGCTAGTTGCTATTGCACAGCCTGCCCTAGCTCACAGGGTTGTGAGGATAAAATGTGTGTGTGTGGAAGAACCATGTATGCAATCTTTATTTTGTTAGGATTGAAAAGAGGATAGAAATGTTGCCAATAAAGAATATTAGCTTGGTTGGCATCCATCTGTCTCAGAAGACAATGGCGCCTTGAAGGGTGAAGTCAACTGTTGACAAGGCCAAACTTTCTGCAGTCTTGGACAAAACGGTTGATGAGTCTGTAGAGCTGTCAAGGCTGGGTCATCTGCAAACAACATCTCTCAGTTAAGGACCCACCACACCTGAAAACTTTATTATGTCCAGTATTGGGGACTGTATGCTGAGTATCGTAAGTGGAAGAGGGAGCTTTGTGCTCTGGTCCTGTTCAAGGTTTCCCATTGGCATCTGACTGGCCACTTTGAGAACAAAATGCTGGACTAGATAGTCCCTTGACCTCATCAACCAGAGCTCTTCTCATGTTGTTATATTGCTATGCTTAATTTACATAGGGACATCCATTCGTCTGTTACTATCCAGAGATCACAACACTTATGTGGAAACACCTTTTTGCACAGAAGAGCCATACTATGCATTACAGGTTGGAGTGAGAGAAAAGTAAACTTCCAGAATTTGGCAGGTCAGTCCCAACTCCTTATGAAGTTACTTGTCCTATCCTTGGTGTTTGTCACCCAAGGATGTAGAGTGCCCTGAACATGGCCATCTTAGCATTGCTAACTACTATTGTGCATTTTATATAAAGAGTCATATTCATTCTCACAAGACACTGTTCTTCACATTTTGCAGATAAGGAAATGACTTGCCCCAGGTCTCTTAGTAAATACTAAAGGATTTGCATGCGGATCTCGATAGTGCAACCCTAAGTACTCAGAATTGAGTTCCACTGTATTCAGTGGGACTTACTTCCAGGTAAGTGTAGTTAACATCACAGCCCAGTTTCTCTAGCCATTCAGCTACACTGCCTCTTGCTTTATTTTTCTCCCAAGAACAATCATGATATATTACAACATTGATTCTTGCCTAGGAAGTAAAGGGAAGCTAAAAGCTTGGCAAGACACTAAAAATGATGAAAATGTGATTGTTAATTCAAAATCTTTATTTCCATATGTTCAAGGAATGGCAAATTTATCTGATAGCATAATCAACTTAGCAAAAACACCTGCTCTAGGAGGTAAAATAACTGGAAGAAGGAGGGAGAAAAGTCTTAGCTTTAGAAGATAATGAGATATTAATTTGATGGAAAGTCTGATAAAAAATAAGCTGATAAAGGAAAGGTATGATGATGTTCACAGTAAGGCAGTACTGTATATTAAGATTACTGATAGCAGACACCTAGTGGTATTCTGGTGTAACTATCAGTAACTGTGTGTTTTTCTCCAAACAACAACAAAATTGGGTTGATAGCGGCTTCTAACCTATTGGAATTTAAGCTGCACTAGCATTTTAAAATACCTGTTGTGGTCAATCATGCACACTGTTTGTTTGAGGCATGCAGGAAATCTTGAAAATGCAATATTCACAGAACTTTGATCAGAAATGGCAAAAGTCAACAGGTATTAACACCCCCCCCATGGAGTTGCATCCATTGACTTGATTTCTGGCTGCAGTGCTTGCCACTATTAAAGCTACGAAACATCTATTCATAAGATAGGCGGCAGTCCAAGGAATTAATGCATTTGTACCGTTTTCAAAACTGAGTTGAATACTGTGTTTTAGTCACATACAAATGGCATGTGAACATTCTGGCAATCTTTAGCCCCCTTTTTGCTGCAAAGTATCTGTGTTGTCAACCTTCCATTCTCAGGAATGAAACGCACAGGTCTGCTTTTGCCGGCATAATACTGCAAAGCCCTAGATGCAGAACTGAAAGCAGAATTCCACCCTGAGGTTTGCGCATCAAAGTTTTCGGTTTACCAAAAATTAAAGCAGATTGAAACCAATATTTGAAAGAGATGGGAGAATATTCGGTGATTATATTCATGCACACACAAACTTTATTACTCACTTATTGCCTTTCCCAGATCATTTTTCTCGATCATTGTGCCCTGCAGTTCTTGTGTTCCTTAATCAACCTGACACAGAGATATAACTCTGTGACAGTTCACATATTCATTTTGTAACCCGCAAAATGAACATTTGGCTTCAGGGCACCAGTGACAGGGGTTGCATTTTCATTGCTGTCAATGTTCTTGGCCGCATTTCCTGATGGACTTCCTCGTGCCTCTTCAATGACCCCACAGTCTCTGGAGATCACTTCCAGAATGACTTTGCGTAGAATGAATATCAAATGCTTTTATCTTCTGGAAGGGGCTTGTCTGAATGAGCAGACCCGTGTGCAGATCATAAAGGCATTGCAATATAATTGCACGCGAGGCAGCAATTGTGTTTTGGGTTCTCTTCTGCTTTGAGTCCACCCCACCCCTTCAGAAATGCAGGCGGAAATCCTTACACATTATCTATTTGATTTCTTCCTCTTCCATCCCTCGACAAATCTATCTTTTAAAAAGGAGAGAAATGCATACTGGTTGAGTGTGTGTGTGTGTGTGTGCGCGCACACACAGAGAGAGAAGCAGGACAGTTCTTGACAAATGCAGCGAAACCAGGAACTGCTGGAATATTTTAATAACCCGGAGCTACCTTTGGGCAACGGAACCCACACAAATGAAAGGGGGGGAGGGGAAGCTTTAAGCACATCTGATTCTTGCCGTTGTTTGTGTGACTCAAATACCTATGTTTAATTTTGTCTATGGATTGGAAAAAGTTAATTTCAAGCCTTGTTTCTCTTGCTAGCAGCAACAACCTTTTAAACTGAGTATTACTGGTGAACCATACCGAGCTGGTTAAAGAAAATGCTTTTCAGTTCCACCATGCAGTTGTTTGGACGACAATTATGGCAGCTGAAGTTTAATCATAGTGTTTGATAGCTCATTTTCTCAATGTCAACATGAGGCACTGTGTGTGTGTGTGCGTGCTTAAATGAATTCTTTCATTTGATAAGCTGGCTCTAGAGCACTGGGCTCATTCAATAGGAAATCTCTCTTTCACAAGGTTGTGGCGTGAATACTCCCCCCCTTTCCCTCTCTCCCCATCCTCTCCCCCCCTTCTTCTTCCTCCTTCCTCCTTTCCCCTCTGAAAGCCACCCAAGAAGAGATTAATCATGAGGGGGAAACTCAGCTTCACCCTCTAGCTGCAGGTCGCAATTTTTATTTGTATGGAATTGGCTTTTGGAAAGCTGAAGGCTGCCTCAGGGCAGGGACCTGATATAAGAAGAACCTGAGACTGAAACAGTAGGGATTGATTAGGCTACTTCATATCCCACACTCCATAAGCACACTCCAACCGCAATCTAACACACCGCTGAGCTGAATAGACAAGAGAAATTGGATTCCTTCCTAATATTTAACCTTCAAGTCAGCTCTAACAGTTGTTGATATGTTGTTCTACTAGTAACAGAGTGGCATTTCTTTCTTTCTTTTTTTCATTCTTCCTCTTCTCCTTTTTGTATTATTATCCCAGCTTCTCAGACAAACACCCACCCACACTTCTGCGGTTTTAGACGTTTGAAGCGTTTGTGTCTATTTACATGTTTGCTGTCATTTTCCAATTTGGTAGATTTCACTTAAACGGAGTCAAGGTGAATTTTTTGGAGAAATCATAAAACTGCAAGGGGGGGAGGGTTGGGGGTGGAAAAAAGAGATACTCAGTAGATTTCATATTTTTCAAGGTCTTTTTGCCCCACAGAATTTCCCCAGTTCATTATAGTCTGGATTGTTTCCTTTGAATCCAATCACACTGTTGCTAGTGGATGTTTAAAAATCAATATTAGTATTTAGTTGTTTCTTTCACACGGTGTCGTTTTGACACAAATATATAGAAACAAATGGTTTTTGGGGGTTGTTGGGGTTTGTTTTTTTTTGTATGCTGGATTTTTTTCCCCAAGCAGCCTGAATTACAATATTAATAGTTTGTTTGAAAATGTGATGCAGGCCTAGAGAGGTAATCGGAAATGGACAAATGGTCTCTCTGTGTTGTTTTATTGTTTTTAATCCCCATGCGCCAGCAGGTGAGGTGCTTATAAATATACATAACATTTATTATTTCATTTATTAGTGTTACAGAGCAATCTAAAGGGGGTGGAAAAGAGAGGACTGAATGTGGAGAGCCTGACAAATCCAAAACTGTCCCAGGCTCATGCTGGGAGGGCAGAAGGTTGCAGCTCCTCCTCCTCCTCTTCCTCCTTAAAAAAAAAAATATCCTTTACCATTGGTTCCACTGGAAAAAAAAATTGTATGTCAACCTCAGGTGTACTTTTCAGGCATGCTGGTAGAGACAGACATAGATCCAAAACTTCCCCCAACATGAGCCCTGGAACCCCTCATTTTTGTCCACCAAATATCAGATGGGGATGAGGAACAGAGAGAGAATCAGAGAATTGTAGAGTTAGAAGGAACTACGAGGGTCATCTAGTCCAACCCCCGGCTGTGCAGGAATCTTTCTGCCCATCATGGGGCTTGAACCCACGACTCTGAGATTAACAGCCTCATGCTTTACCAACCCAGCTATCTTGCAAGGATTTCTGCAGCTGCAATGAGGAAATGAGGAGGCCTCCCTGGAATCCTATAGTTCTCAGGGCAGGAGCAGGTAGCATGATGAGGTGATGGCACTCACCTG
This sequence comes from Podarcis gaigeae, assembly GCF_964106915.1. NCBI lineage: Eukaryota > Metazoa > Chordata > Lepidosauria > Squamata > Lacertidae > Podarcis > Podarcis gaigeae. The sequence continues at coordinate 70,201,408 of NC_139678.1, forward strand.
ACTTCCCCACGGCTGATTTGCTTCTACTTACTAGGTGGAAGGGGAGGAGAGGCAACAGGGAGGGAGGTGTGGTGCAAGCATACCAGCAGAGCCAATCCTGCACTTCTGCCAGGCCTCCACCTCCTCCCTCCAGCATCTCCTCCTTTCCAGAATATAATAGCAACTCAGCTGCTGGGAAGTCTGGTGAGCACTGCCACCCCACCCTGCCATCCACCACTGCCTTAGGGGTAGACTCACAGAGTTAAAAACTGGCAGTGATCTACCCCCTTTTGGGGGGTTCGGATCAAAGTTGTTGAGCTTCTTTGGGGGGGAGCCAGTGATCTTCCAGTGATCTACCACAGATGTCCAGTGATCTACCAGTAGATCACGATCTACCTGTTGGACATGCCTGGACTATAGGTTTGCATCCTTAGTAATACTGCCAAACTATTGGGTGAATGTCTTCATTTATTCCATCAAAGTATATCAACAATGGTGAAGAAAACTCCCAGACTGACATATTGTACAAAGGTTGGATTGATTTGTTGGTCCACAATCACCTGACCAAGCATCAATCTGTGTGATGGAAGAGTGAGTTTCTACCTTGCTTATAAGGTAGATGCTCCAGGCATACACCTATATGTGTGTTGACCTGATTGGCATGAGGCAGAAGATTTTCATAGGGCTGCACCAACTGTTTACATGTGCAAACAGTCAGTGCAACATTAGCACTGTCACTTTGATGCTTCTGTGCAACTGGAGCCATTTAAAAAGCAGCAACACTCTTTTCACTGCTGACACGATTACAGCCAATCATTGATCATGTATTCAGCATGATGTCATGCTGCCACATAGCCAATCAGATGTAGAAAAATATATGTGCAATAATATGAAGCCACTCAGTTGCCCTCACTCACAGCAGTCAAGGGAGGGAAGGGCGTGCATATTTGTTGCCAGTACAAATTGGCAAATTTACTGCATCACTTCCATTGGTGCAGCACAGCATAACAAAATAAGGAATATCAATATTTGGCTTTGACAACATATTCCTCCAGTGAACACTTTTGCTCAATTTCCTATAACCTTCAACGGGGGGTGGGGACTGATGCAAATGCATGCTATGAAATAATGCCACTCCTAATGGAAAATACCACCAACAGCCCATATGTAGGGAGAGTTTGATTTCGGTGGTGTTTTCAAACAAATCATGCAAGAGGATCATGCTTTTCTGATTGGCTACATAGCGGAATGATGTCATCTTGTTCACTGTGTGATCCCTGGATGGCTAGGGTCACACAGCAAGGGGGAAAAGCAAATTACGCTGAAGCAGCAACAAATGGAGGGGGACAGTATAAATGCAAACATTAATTACATGGAAAAAGGAAGAAAAGGCATAGCTTAGGAAATCTAAGCAGTGATGTAGAGGAGATTGTGAAGCTGCAGATCTAATACTTGCCCTGCTGGCTCATGCTGTCCAGAGCAGGAGGTGTGGGATGGATTTTTGCAAGTCTTTTCTTTTCATTTTCCTCCCGGTTGGCAGGTGAGGTTGGACTGGAATTAGTTACACAGTTCCAAGTTGGTATTGAGGTTGGCCTCTTGGATGAATAAAAAAGGCCTTGGATCCCACAGAGCCAAGACTGTCTCCATCCCACCTCTGCCCTTGAAGTACTCCATTTTGGGGTCTAATGCCAGCACATGAACTGTCAGTAGTACTTCTACCACAGAGCTATCCATAGACGTATAGTTAGCTGTGTTTCAGTTCACATATTGTTTCAGAAAGTGCAGATTACATAAATTCACTTTTAAATTCAAACTGAAACTAATTTCTACCCCATCCCTAGTTAAGACTATACTGTTCCCCCGCCTTCTTTTCTAGGAACTTTCTTAGTCCAGCCTTCCATATTACATCGAAAAAGTTTTATGGCTGATTTCAGAGCCAAGTTCTGCTTATCTGCTTGATCAACACATTTAGATCCATTTAGAGATACAAGATGGAGTGGAACCCCATAATTTCACCAAAAAGAACTGCTATTATTATTTGACCATGGAACCAAATCATTTTTTTAAGTAAGTAAGCATAAAAAGAAGAGGCTTCATGCCCCAGTTGAAAGAGAACAGTTACACTGTTGTTCCCCACCCACTTCTTAAACTTGGCAAAATTCACAGAGTAATTATCATCAGTTTCCTAAGTGGGAACATTGGGGGAGGAATACTGGTAATAATGAAACTATGTTGGTGTTTCAGCACTACTGGTGCTATTCATTATCACTAGTAATGTGTGAGCACCTTGAGGCATGAAAATCATTCTCTATAGACCATAGGAGTCACTACTACTATTGCACTTGATCTTGTAAGCAGTACTGAAATAAGTTCATAAGATGGAGCATGGAATAGCCATGGATCCCCTAAACAGGGCCAATTCACTAATGCCACTGTTGTGGACAGGCTGGATGCATAGGTGAGAGGCACAACTGGGGAGTCCCCCAGAAAATCCCCAGGGGAAGAAGGTGGGATGACAATATGTGGTCAGGGGGAGAAGAGGGAGTAAACTGGGAGGAGGAAGTGTCGGAAGCTAAAGAGGTAACAAGGTTTAGAGAGCTGGAAGAAACTGTGGCAGAGAGTGGCTCAGACTCAGAGGCTGAAGAGGAGGAAGGCCAGAAGACAGAGATCAGGCAGGCTGCCGAAGAATCCAGCGAGTCTCCCTCTCCCCCTGGTCTCCCAGAACATGCAGAGAAATGAAGAGGTCAGAGCAATGAGACAAGATGATGGGCCTTAGGCTGCTGGGGGAGGAACCAGGAGAGGAGCCTTAGAAAGTGGTGGGAAGGTGGGGGCCTTCAGTCCTCACAACTACCTTATCAGGGCAAGACCTACCGGAAAGAGTTGCTGTGATCGCTAGGCCTGCACTGTTTTGGTTTCTTTTAATAAAGAGACAGCCTCCTGTGAACCAGACTGCTATGAGGTGAGCCCTGATGTTGCTTCAACAACCATCAACCTGAGACTGAGCGCTATACAGCAACAGCAATTCCAGCCCTATTGCTAGCCCCACCCTCTCTGGAAAGTGCCTTCTCAGGTAAAGGGGTAAAGGATCCCAGTCCAGTCCATCAGTCTTTCCTTCTGTGCGAGACTCAGATCTCACTGGGACATCTGCAAGTTAGAGGACAATAATGCTACATCCTCAGACTAGAGGGGCATTGGCACCACAGACACACCTGGTGGAAGTGCACCTGAACTGTCCCTGTTTTCCCTTCCCCTGCTGCTTCCAAGTCCCCACCCTCATCCCCCAAAGAAACAGGAATCTGACTCAGGGTCATGACACCAACAAGGATTGTCAATGCCAGTTGCAAGCATGAATTGCTCCCTGCCTCCGCTGTCAACCACAAATGTTCCTGGAACTGAAAGCTTGTTTGTCCCTCATCCTGTGGGGAAAAATGCCTGCTATGCATGTGCCCTTGCAAACCAATCTGCCCCTGGAGCCATAGTGCAGCTTTTCATCTTGCGTTCCTATAATGCAGAGCTCAAATGGCATGATGATGTGAGAACCAGCAGAGTAAGATGCCACAAATACTTACTCGCTGAAGAAAAGAAAAAGTAATTTGCAAGTAAACAAAATAACATTAATTTATAAATTACTTTGAATTTCATAATTAAATATTTCGGTGCACAAGGCTTTTCAGGCAGTTCTGCATGACAATTTTGTAATTAAGCAAAAGAAATGTGGGCTAAAAAGAGCTACCACAAGGTGAATGCACAAGCGGCAGAAAAGCAATGTGAAAACAGTAAATATTTTTGGACTGGCATCAGCCTGGAAGAAGATCCCAAGTGGAATTCTACAAAGGCTAGTTTTGCAGAAAGCCCTTTGCAAACTCTACAGCAGATAGTATCACATCCTGTATTTTGAAATACCACACCTTTCCACTTAATGAGCCCTAATGAACTATAATGAATAACCATCATATCACATTTATGTTACTATTACTCACCAGTCTTAAAACACACACATACCATTCTTCTTTTTGAATGCATGTGACATCCATTCATTTTAATCACTGTCTCTTTTTCTGGTTTAATTGAAAAGCCCGAAGTCTCATGTTAATTCATCTCATCCAAATGTCAGAGTGGTTAGATTTAAAATCAATGTATTGATTTCCAAGTGAATATCTTGATCTTGTAGGCTGCCTTAGTGAGGGATGCCTACTACAGTGGAGGAGTGAGGGATGCCTACTACAGTGGAGGAGAAGGCAGTAGGATTCCTGGCCATTGGCAGGAATTGTAGGGCAAAAGAGGAGAAGGAAGCTGCCTTAGACCAGATTGGACCATTAGTCCATCTAGTGCAGTATCTCTGACACTGATTGATAGCAACTCTCCAGGTTTTTAGGCAGGAACCTCTCCTAGCCCTACCTGAAGAATTCAACCTGATACTGTCTGCATGCAAAATAGATGCTCTACTACTGAACTACAGCCTCTCTGAAATAAGAACGCACAGGATGGAATCAAGAAGATACTGGGCAGTTTTTCTATCCTATTTTAACCACAGTGCAACTAAGTTCTCACCTGTTTTCCTCTGCTGCTGTTAGCTTACCAATTAACCAGTGTTATTGCTTTTGTCCAGCTACCAGCAGAGCTATGCCTGCAGTGGCGTAGCGTGGGGGGTGCAGGGGGGGCCGGCCGCACCGGGCGCAACATCTGGGGTTAGGGCAAATCCACGGGTTAGGGGGCGCAAATCCACGGGTTAGGGGGCGCAAATTACTTGCCTTGCCCCGGGTGCTGACAACCCACGCTACGCCACTGTATGCCTGTCATCCCAAAAGACCATACTATGGAGTCACAAAGAGTTGGACACAACTAAATGACTAAACAACAACAACAAATTACCAACCTAGCATATAGGGAGAGCCAGCACTTACGAACACAGGAAGAGACTGCTGGATGGCCCATCTTGTCCAGTATTCTGTTCTCACAGTAGCCAACCAGATGGGTGATTAAGGGCAAAAGCTGGGCTCAGGCTCTTGACCAGACCAGCAGATTCAAGGACTATAAACAAATTAGGAGGGAGCAACACACAGGACTATATATGCATGATGAAAATCTGTATTGAAGCAGTTGTGTTATCCTTACCTTGCCCTCCTCAGGCAATGAGGTGTAATTGTGAGCTAATGACGATCACATAATCATTCAGTCCACAGTAGTCATTGGGAATCTCACTGAAATAACAGAACAAGGATAGGGGACGTCTTTTAGGCAAGTCCCACCATGCACAGGATAAGGATTTCTTCATATCAGTCTAAGTTTGGTAGAGTGGTACTGGGCTAACAGAACGGAGCAGTGGTAAGTCGTGGTGGTGCTTGCTTGTGATCAGCTTCGCCAAGGCCAAGGGATGCATTTTGACGAGCCACCGAGCGTGTGATGTTTGTGTGAATTGGCTCAGTGCTGTGCATTAGGTAGATTGCAAATGCCCCTTCATTACACTGCAGGTTGCTTTTGTGAAATAGCCCTCACTTGCATCTTTCCAGTAAGCTCTCTTACTTCAGAACAGGCCTGGTAGCTGTACAATTTTGGTCAAATGTCACACTTTGAAGCGACACAAGCTATATGCTTTTTTCATTAGATTGATTCTGGTTTACTTACAATTCTGATCTTTCTGTCCATCACGGCAGAATATGATTAAAGCTCCTGTAAAGTTGGTAATCCCAGTACTTATGCAGTGTTATGCAGTAATACTTCTTGACCAGTGTAAGCAGAGAGATTTGGTTATTATAGAGAGGAGTTATAATAAGAAATATGACTGCAAAAGCAAAGTAGTCAGTTGAAATTGGTCTATAATTAAATGCTTAGAAAATTCTGTGCTTAGCTCATTTTAAAATCAAGTGCTTCTTTGTAGCAATTTCCTTTCTTTAATTACAATTTCCTGTCTACTTTGACATTTACAATGCAATCTTGGGGGACATGTTTGTGATTTATTATTCTTGCTCCTATCGGGATATCACTCTACAGAAATGAGTTTATAAAATAAGAGCTCAAATTATTATGGCCTTTGACCAATAAAGCTGGCTCGTAATTTCAGGCCTGAGAAAAGATTAACATTTTTGACAATCAAATGTGGGAAAACCAGTGGGGGACAATTTTGGATACTATTTCAATTTTCTGAAACACTGTATATTTTAAATAAGAAATCTAGAAATAGTTAGGGAGGAATTAAATTGCAGTCAAAAGAGCTATGACGAATTGCAAACCAGAAAGGAACTTCGAGCGTTGTTTAGCTGTCTTTGAAATGAAAGGGGAATTGCTAAATCAACATTACTAGGAAATTGTCCGAAGGAAGAGCTTCAGACCTTTACTCTCAACTTTGCCACATGACTGGCCCCCTGTCAATTAATAAAACAGCTGAAATTGAATCCTGTTGAGTCACAGCCTTTGAATCACTGTCCTCATGTTCTTTAGGAGGCTAACTAGGAGCAGGAGTAAAGGCCATTAGCAGAGCAAGAGAAGGCCAAAACCTTAAGAGGCACCTGGGCATTGGTGGGCATGCCAAAGAGGTGTGGGGCAGAAAGGTGATAGGTTTCAACCCACATTCAGGAGAACTCCCCCCACCTCCAAACTATAAGCAGTAGAATTTTATGAATGGGATTTTAAGGGCATATCTTGTGGAAAATAAACACACAGCTTGTTTCTGCTGTGTTGTAACAGAGGCTTGGAAGAGGCACTGGCAAATAGCTTTGCTTCTAACTTTGTATTGCATTAGTCCATGGTGGGTGTGGAGGTCAGCCTGTGGAATGTGAGAATTTGTTGAGCTGCTAAATTACAGTATGGCGACACATAGAGCTGGCTATGGCACTGGCTCCACTACTCCTTTTCTCCAGATCAATAGGCTAAAGGCAAAACCACCCAAGGCTCCACATGTATGATTAATACACACATTTGACTGGCTGATCAAAGACCTCTGCAGCCTCCACTGAGGCTCTCTACTTCACGGGAATGCCAGGGCTTCTCTGCTCCCTTGTTCAAAGTAGGGAACCATCTCCAACCCAGATTTCACTCCATTTACACACACACACACACACACACACACACACACACACACACACTTTCTTCAACCCTGCAGGGCTCATGACACCATGATTACTGATGGCTGAAGCTCTTGGTTATGGTTTCTATCATTTCTCCACATTTCTGCAGCAAAAATGAATGAAAGTTCACCATCACTTGGGTGCGGATTTCTCCAAATAAACACATTTTTTTTTTTTACTGATATACACATTTATGAGTTACGAGTTACCAGTCTATGCAGCCACTGCAGGTGCTGTGATTCTCCAGCAATTTGACTTCACCCCTGGAGGTGCACTCCATTGTCTTTCAAGGCAGTCAGACACCAACAACTGTTCTTGTTTCTTAAATGATGATCCAAATAGCAGCTTTGGATTTTCTGTGTAAAATCTGGCAGTCAAAGCAAGTTTGTTAATGTACATAGATATACAGATATGGTCAATCCTCAATTATCTACAATTTCTGTTTAACCAGCAAGAAAGGAGGGCTTTTTCACTAGCTAGGTTCAATTCTAACCCTTCTAACCTCCTTTGGGGTAGGTTTGCTGGTTTGGCAGAAGGAGATAGGATCTGCCCATGTGATGCCTACCTGGTGGAAACTCTAGCCCACATAGTCCTTAAATGTAAAATGTATGATGATCTCTGCCAACAATTCTTATATTCCCAATATGGAAACCAGAGACAGAGGTCATATGCTTCTTATTACAGGAGCTCACCAAGACAGTAGCTAAGTTCCTTTATTTGATTTTTTTTGCCACCAAAGTATGCTAGAGGACCCTGCCCTTGCTGGAGACCCAGAGAGGTGAAATAGATTGCCCGCCTCTTCTTCCCTTTGGCAAATGACTGTACTGTTGAAATGGCGATGAGATCGCACTGGCCTATTTATTCTGAATGTTTGTAAGTGATGCCGATAAAGATATGGTTAATGCAGTGGCCCCCATACTTGGGAGTACAAAGTGTGACTGCCATACTTGTAGGCTGTTTGGGATCACATGGAGTCTCCATCTGTATGAATCAGTCTCAAGATGGATTACGGATCCTCAGGCAGCTTGCTTCCATTGATGGCAATTTCAGATTGACACTTGCAGTTTCTCCCACCATTGGAACATACCTGTCATTGCTCTTAAACCCTGCCATCTCATTGAACTTTTTTGACTTCCAATTCCCCAATTTTCTAAATGACTAAAGGTCGGCCAGCTTCTCTGTTCTATGTAAATACCCTTCTTTGCTAAATTCCAGAGTTCTCACTGAACAGAAAAGAGACGGCACAAATATTTCAGTGTATTGACTCTCTATAGTATATTTCCTTGCCTGTGGCTGAGAAAGGTGAGATTGGTATTGCAGGGTAACAGCTACACTTCACCCCACCCCGATGGTCTTACATTAAATATACCCAGAGGACTTTGTTAAATGCCTTCCCATTACTGCCATCACTTCTTTTGCATGTTAAGCATCAGTTAGTGTCAGACATGTGAATCCTGAGTAAGCCACAAAGCCTTTCTTATCCACACCATGGTAAGGATTTTGGAAATGAAATGGTAAGGTGTGTCTGTAATTTGCAGAGATTGGGTTTCAGGGATGCAGAAATCTAGGTTTCAGTCATTGGTCCACCCCAGCTCTAGCCTTCCCAGTCCTTTCCCATGTTATTTTGCTCATCATTTCCTTTAATGCTGTACTTTGCTGCTATGTTCAAGCACACACTAAAAAGTTACTTAAGAATTAATTGGGGGGGGGGTCACATAACCTTGGCTTCTCAATCTGATGGATATGTAGCAATGTCTGGCTTTGAAAGAAATTCATTTCAGCTGAGGTAACATTCTAACGGCACCTCCCACTTTTTTAACATTTCAGATTCTAGATAATTGGCCAACCCAGAAACAGATTTAGGGCCATGGCTTGGAGAATCCCAAAAGCTATTGAAGATCTTGACTCTTTATGAAAACATGGCTCACTTCAGGAATGATTCCTGCCACCGTCCCTCTATTGGAATTAATGTCAATTCTGCAGTAACACAAGGATCCTCAGAGAGGAAGGGACATAGCTCAATAGCTCTGACTCACATGTAGAAGGTTCAATCCTTAGCATTTCAAGTTATGGCTGGGAGAGATTCCATATCTGAAATCATAGACAGCCACTGGTAGTCAGTGTAGACACTACTGGGCCAGTTAGACCCAAAGATTTGACCCAGTATAAGGCACCTTTCTAGGCTGCTAAAGGGTTTCCTTTACACAGTCACATCACAGTTCTGTTACAGGCACCAGAAGCAGAAGTGGAAGTCTATTCCTACTATTAGGCAGAGCAGGAAGGCTTATATCAAGCCCATTAAAGGGCACAGAATTATCTGTTATTTTGGTTATTAGTATATTTTTGCCAGATTGGTAACAATATTTAGATTTTCTACCTCAAGCACCAGTGTATCTTGGGCTGCTTTTGGAAGCAGGTGTGTGAAGACCCACAAAAACATGGCGGAACTGGGCTTCCCTGGAAAGCTTCTGAGTTCCTGAGGAAAACACTTTCACAGGCCTCAGTGGGAAGCTCTGCCTATGTAAGGTCAGGAAGGCAAGCATATGTGTGTTACGATTCCCATATTGAAGCAAAATCCTTCAAGCCCAAAGACAACATCTCATAAGAAAAAGACAAGTGGAAATGCAGCTCAGACCTCACATGAAGTAAACGATTCTGCCCACGCTGAATTCGGTGGGAGTTTTGTCTTTGACCTGAACAGTACGCTACTCCAAGATTCATTATCATTTATTATTTTTTACTTCATTTATTAAACACACTGTGTGTGGCGTTTTAAAGACAGGGAGCCTGACTCCAAATGGCTTCAAATAATATGTATCAAAGCCTGCAATTTATGTTTTAAACCTAAGCATAATAATGATAATGTGAAAGGGAACTTTATGAAATCTATCATGGTGTGATTATAGAAGTTTAGCACATTTCTCTGTTCTCACAATGTTTGTTTGGCTTTCACATAATATATAGTCTCTGTGTGTGTGTGTGTGTGTGTGTGTGTGTGTGTGTTTGTGTGTTTGTGTGTGTGCAATATTTCATGGAAGGGTAGCAAATGCCAGAAATAATCCTTCAACCCTGAGAGAACCCAGTACAGAGCAGAGAATTGCCTGTGTAAAGTTGTGGTGATATTCCCGTGCACAATGAATAAAGAGACTGCCAACTGTAATATATTTAAAGGGTCAAGAGAAATCTATATGTGGTCAAGAAATAAGACAAATATTGGTCACCCATCTGATGGGGACAGCAACATCCATTAAGTCCATTAAATTAACACTGAAATCAATGTTTAAACCACAAGAAGTAATTAGTGTAATTCATATCACAGGACCCTCTTTGGTGGTGGGATTTGGAAAACCAGTTTAGTTGCACTTGAAAATGACAGGTTACTTCCCCTCTTCTGGGTAGGGCTTGTATGATACAACCCTACTTGAGAACGTTATTAGAGCTATGTGCCAAATTCAGATTTTTAATGTTGTGAAGCCAAAAGATTTGCTGAACCAAACAATCCTTTAGGATGGAAACCAGGAAGCACAGGGGAATCTTTACAATAATTTTCTTTCTAATGTTTCATATTGTGAAGTGGAGCTGTTCACTGGAAACAAAATAAAAGTTTGTACAGTGGTATTTGGAGATTTTGGTTCGCTTTCCCTGCATCAGTGGACAATTCATGAGATAGTGCTGCTAAGCTTTGGAAAGGTATCCCTATAATCCTTTGTCAATACAAACTCCACACAACTTTTACAAGGCCTTTCATTAGCAGGCTGAGGCCTGAAAAGAAGATCAAGTGATACTGTCTGCAGCCCATGGACGCAAAACCTTTTGTATTAGGGAAACTGTTGACAAAGACAGCAAATGTGACCATCTGGACATGTGTGTGTGTGTACACACACACACACACAGAGAGAGAGAGAGAGAGAGAGAGAGAGAGTATTTCATAGCAAGGACTGAAGATAAAGGGGATACCATCCCCAAATCTATGCTTCTTGTACATTCTGATACCTTTAAAATAGTATTTGGGTGAGTGCGTGCAGCTAGCTTTTAATTAAAGGCATACAGTGATGGTATGGGAATAGGGAAGAAATGTAAACATTTGTGAGCATGGTAAAAGGATAGGCCAGTTCTTTGTCCACAGAGCCTATCAGGTCACCAACAACTCAAAAATAAAGCAAATATGACCGTCAAGCAAAGAGAGTAAGCAGGAGGGCATTCCAGAAGGCAGATGAGGAATACAGCAAGTCTCATTGGCAATAGGAATCAGAAAACATACTGGTTGAATCAGATGAATTGTTGGTAGCTGAACGCCAAGAGAGTCAGGAAGATGCATGAAATCCATTGCTGATGAACCAAGGTGTGTGTTTGTTATTGTTTAGTTGTTTAGTCGTGTCCGACTCTTTGTGACCCCGTGGACCAGAGCACACCAGGGACTCCTGTCTTTCACTGCCTCCCGCAGTTTGGTCAAACTCATGCTGGTAGCTTCGAGAACACTATTTAACATCTCATCCTCTGTTGCTCCCCTTCTCCTTGTGCCCTCCATCTTTCCCAACATCAGGGTCTTTTCCAGGGAGTCTTCTCTTCTCATGGCCAAAGTATTGGAGTCTCAGCTTCAGGATCTGTCATTCCAGGCAGCACTCAGGGCTTATTTCCTTATGAATGAATAAGTTTGATCTTCTTGCAGTCCATGGGACTCTCAAGAGTCTCCTCCAGCACCATAATTCAAAAGCATCAATTCTTCGGCGATCAGCCTTCTTTATGGTCCAGCTCTCACTTCCATACATCACTACTGGGAAAACCATAGCTTTAACTGTACGGACCTTTGTTGGCAAGGTGATGTCTCTGCTTTTTAAGATGCTGTCTAGGTTTGTCATTGCTTTTCTCCCAAGAAGCAGGCATCTTTTAATTTCATGGCTGCTGTCACCATCTGCAGTGATAATGGAGCCCATATTTGTGTATATGTACATTGAAGCCAGATGCCTAATGGAGGATGCAGCTCCTTCCATTGCTCCCATAGGGGAATTTTTAGTGAGAAAAAGGAAAAGAGGTGGTGAAGTGGTGAGGGAGGCTGGTGCTGTCCAATGCCAAGCCTGAACTGAGAAGTTTGGGCTCAGTTGGTATTTAAACTGGAAGCTCCAAACATTGGAAGATCAAGGACTGAACTCCACAATTCTCCTCCTGACAGCATCACTGATGTTTGTTTTCAATCTCCTTGGCACATTGTACAGGGCAAGGGGCTACTGGGAGAAGAGTGACTAGCAATGTGGTGGCTTTTAATATAGGGCACCTTGCTGGCACAATATATTGGAATTCATCCTAAGGTTGAGATCTCAGAGCTACAGAAACACAGCAGACAGTGATGAGACTGGTGTTGTTCCCAAGGAGCCATGAGTTGGTGATTGAAGATGGACAAAGATAGCAGCACAGTCTCACTCATTTCTTCCTTTTTGCCCATTCTCATGTTGTGCAGCACATGCACACTCCAATCACTTCCCTCATCCCTTGCCCTGTGCATGACATGCTTGTCCTCCCCATTTAATCCCATCCCCCCACTCGCACCACATTCCTATAGTGAGGACTATAGGCAACAGCAGGTGGGGTTATTTTGCTTCAACAATTTTATGTTTAACTTGTGAGAAGAGAGAGGAGTAAGTTGAATATTGCACTGAGTGTGGCTGCACCACTGGAAAATTTGCCATTCTGATTTGCCCATTGGCAGGCGGGGTGGGGGGTTCATTTGGTTGACCTCATTTCTTTCTTCCAATTTTACTGTGATATTTTTCATTGCATCCCATTATTTTGTGTTTGATCCTCAGCCCTAAAAATTCTGAGTGACTAAGCCAAAGAGAGGGAGAGAAAGAGCAGAAATACAATCCAATTTTGCTGGCAGTAGAGTACATTATTCTCTGTTTTCCTCTTCCATTATTTACCACATGCACTTTAAGGTTATTCTGTCTGGACTAGATACTAAGGTGGTGTAAATCACACTAGCACCATTACAGCCAATAAATATGTGCTGAGGGTCTTCCCCTTCTCCTCCTTCTTCTTCTGCCCATCAGTATAAACACTTAAATAATGCAAGACTAGCCTGTCTTGGGGACTTTGCTCCTCGATGTTTCATCCCAGCAACTGTGATTAGTGAGGCTGGAGTAGCAGGTCCTCCTGACAAAGCAGAAAGGCTTGCACAGCACCAAAATTGGACACTTCTCAGGGAGGCCAAAGCACTGGTGTTCCCTTCCAGTAGAACTGTTATTTCCTAAACACATCTTTGACATTCTTCAAGCTAAAGGCTTGGCTATCATTATTTTCCATTTGTTTTATTTAGTGCTTGCCGGTTTATTTGTTCCCTGGTGGAGGACAGATGCTGCTAGAATGTTTGGAGTTTAGCTTCCTTGCCTGAGTAGAATTTATTTGGCAATAATAACCCATTTCCTGTAGGTCAGAGAGAACTCATCAACTGGGAAAGGATTCCTATTTTCCAGGGCAGAATTCTTAATTTTATATATATATAAAAAATACAAGACAAGAGCAGCAATGACATCACTAATCACTGAGTGCTGCTGAACGACTTTCAAAATGGCATTAAATTCTAATTTTCATGGAGATTATTGAAATGAACACACACACAAGCAAACATACATACATGCCAACATGGATGGAGCACGTAAGGTCAAACAGCCAACTCCAGCATGATGTGCTATCCCTAAAATACGTACCTTCAACATGTCGAGCAAACTGCACAGCTCATCTTTACCCCGTCCTTGCTGCAATCTGGGGGATGGGCCAGGGTAGGATGTATGCTGGATGCAGTTTTGTCACTCCATCAAAAGATCTATGTTCCAGGAGCTGCACACCACTTTACCCTTCAGTTACTGCAGAGAATGAACACACAAACATTGACCAAAGAATAAAACACTGAACAAAGTTTTAGAATTGTTTAAAGAAAATGCTGATACATATATATATATATATATATATATATATGTATCAGCATTTTCTTTAAACAATTCTAAAACTTTGTTCAGTGTTTTATTCTTTGGTCAATGTTTGTGTCGCCTAGACACCCCAACTTTTACACGGGAAGACACCCGAGGACACCAAAACCTGCATATATATATATATATATATATATATATATATATATGCAGGTTTTGGTGTCCTCGGGTGTCTTCCCGTGTAAAAGTTGGGGTGTCTAGGCGACGTTTCGACGAGGTCTCACTCGTCATCTTCAGGCTGGTGCTTTCGGCTTCTTGTTACTGGAACAGGCTCTGTTCCAGTAACAAGAAGCCGAAAGCACCAGCCTGAAGATGACGAGTGAGACCTCGTCGAAACGTCGCCTAGACACCCCAACTTTTACACGGGAAGACACCCGAGGACACCAAAACCTGCATTCCTGTACCCGTGAAAATCTACGAAAGCATATATATATATATATATATATATATATATATATATATATATAATGGTCTAGTTTTTAGGTGATTGTTGCTTTGTGGATTTTGAAGTGGACTAATGCTGTGTGGCTTTCTGGTACCCATATGCTTTGCTCATTCATCCTTCCACAGAGTACTCCAGTTCAGTCTAGTTGATATTCATCATTAAACATACCTGACTGATAAGAAATGCCACTCACTCTAGACAGCATATCTGGAATCTACCCTATGAGGGAAGGTACTAAGTAAATTTGACCCTGATCTGTTACAAGCTGTGTCGAAGGGAACCTTTGAGAAGCAGTAGGATATGTTGAGCACAAGACCCTGTTCCCCTAAAGCCCTGTAGATAAGTCCTATAGATATGGATGCTGCCTGCAAACACTTCTCTTTTGCCTTTTGGTTGGCTATTCAGGTGTCAAATGGAGAAGCAAACACCTGGAGAATAATAATAATAATAATTTTTATTTGTGTCCCACCCTCCCCGGCCAAGGCCAGGCTCAGAGCAGCTAACATCATAAAAACAACACAATAAGCATAAAAACAGACATCAATTAATTAAAATACATCTTAAAATTGATTCAGACAAGTTAAAATCTGGGCAGGTGGCAATTATCAGGGTGGAATTGAGAGTGGTTAATAATTGCCAGGACCAACTGTTTCCACTGATCATATAAGGACCTGTGAGCAGGTTGGGAGCCTCCTTTGGGCTAGTTTTATACAAAGGAAGGTAAGTCAAACTGCAACCTGCCCAAAGTCCTGGTGGAATAGCTCCATCTTGCAGGCCCTGCGGAAAGATGTCAAATCCCGCAGAGCGTTCCACCAGGCTGGGGCCACTGGTTGCTATGCAAGGCCTGCCACTGGTTGCTAAGTTTTTCACTACAGTCTTCTACACACACTGTATATATATTTAGACCAGATCTGTGCTCCATCACTGATACAAATGACATCAGGCCTCCTCAGGGTTTCATTCTTTCCCATCGTAATTAGCAAGCATACCTCACTTTCTGCTCTGTAGACCTTTGGGGGCTCCAGCCTTCTACAGCTCTTTCAAAATAATATGCAACCAGCAGTAAAAGTTTCCATTAGAAAAGATAATACTCATAAATCCATCACTTGTGTGAATTTCCTACCAAAAAGGCCCTCTATGACCTTTTCCACAATTTTGCTCAGCTGTTTTATATATGTTTGCAGTTAGTACCTGTAGCCCCTGGACTAGGTGGGACTATAAAGGACAGCAAATGAATGTAACATTTCCATCTCTGGAGCAAATTAATAGTGCCAAAGCATTAGCCATCAGAAAGTTCCTTTTCCCTGTTAATTTTTATTCACAAAACATTTTTAAAAGCTGTTCACAAGGTCTTTAGAAATTCATAGCTCTTTGCCAAACAAGGAGTTGGAGCTGTGACTTTCCAGCTGTTTTATATTCAATGAGGGTTGTCACTGGAACTTGGAAATTCATGAAGAGAAGCAAATTTGCAAAGATCATCACCGTGAGGATGATCATTCTTGCCAGATTTACATCAATCCTATAGTTTTTTTCCTCTCTTCTTGAAAATTGAGATGCCACTTAGATGATTCATGCAGAAAATAATAATAATAAAAAACCCACAGGAATTTCTCTTGCTTGTTTTGGTAGGTGGCCTAGCACATTTCAGCCATTACCTGGAATGTAACACCAGGCTACTACAAAAAGTGATTCTTCTTCAAAAGAGAAAGGATGTGTCAATGCTTCCTAAAACCAAAAGGTTGTTTGGGACAGCAATAAACATGGTTGCACAGAAACTATAAGAAGTGGCATGTAGGGGTTATTCAAAGGTGACAAGGCAGTTTTATGCTGAGGCTTCAATTTGATGTGTTTAGCAGGCATGGGAAACCTCCAGCCCACAGGCCTAATCTGACAAACTCGGCCTCTTAACCCAGCCTCTGACACACACTATCGGCCACACACCCCTCTCCCTGCTGCACAGCAAGCTACCCATACAGGAAGAGATCTGTTCCTGCATGGCCAATTTGCCACATTTCCTTGCAAGGGAATCCCTCCTGCCATACTTTCTCTCAGTTAATATGGCATTTTAACATATGCTATACATGTGCTCTGCTCAACTGGTGCCTTCATTAGGCGCCAGGCAAAAACGTTCCTTTTTAACCAGGCCTTTGGTTGATTTGATTGACATCCTATGCCCTTTTAAAATGTGATTTTTCTGGGGGAAGTTTATTGGTTTGTTGTTTTATTTTGATTGTGTATTTTGTGGTTTTATATTTTGATTTTATTCTGTTAACTGCCCTGAGACCTTCAGGTATAGTGCGGTATATACATTCAACAACAACAACTGACATAGCTCCATTGGTTGGAGCATAGTGCTGTTTGATCCCCATAAGGGACGACTGCATATTCCTGCATTGCAGGTGATTGGACTATATTATCCTCATAGTTGTTGTTGTTGTTTAGTCGTTTAGTCGTGTCCGACTCTTCGTGACCCCATGGACCAGAGCACACCAGGCACTCCTGTCTTCCACTGCCTCCTGCAGTTTGGTCAAACTCATGCTGGTAGCTTCGAGAACACTATCCAACCATCTCGTCCTCTGTCGTCCCCTTCTCCTTGTGCCTTCCATCTTTCCCAACATCAGGGTCTTTTCCAGGGAGTCTTCTCTTCTCATGAAGTGGCCAAAGTATTGGAGCCTCAGCTTCACGATCTGTCCTTCCAGTGAGCACTCAGGGCTGATTTCCTTCAGAATGGAGAGGTTTGATCTTCTTGCAGTCCATGGGACTCTCAAGAATCTCCTCCAGCACCATAACTCAAAAGCATCAATTCTTTGGCGATCAGCCTTCTTTATGGTCCAGCTCTCATAGAGGCACTTCCAATTCTATGATTCCAGTTCAAAAAAAAGAAAGCATTGGGAAAGGTAAAGGGTGGCCTAGAACACAACGGAGCATGGTTCCCACAGGAGACACTTATGGCCGCCAACTGAGATGGCTTTTAAAGAAGACCAGACGTGTTCATGAAGGATAAGGCTATCAATAGCTACTAGTCATGACAGCTGTCAGAGGCAGTAGGCCTCTGAATACCACTTGCTGGGAATCACAGGTGAGCAAAGTGCTGTTGCATGCGTGCCCTGCTTTGCAGGCTTCCCATGGGCACCTGGCTGGGCAGTGTGAATTCAGGATGCTCAACTAGGTGAGCCATTGGCTTGATCTGGCAGGTAGATCTGGTAGTTTGTTCTGTTTGAAGGTACCAAGTAGAGGTTCTGAGGTCAGCCCTTCCTTAGCTGATTCATAGTTATAAGCAGTAACAATGGAGCTCCTTCTCTGTGATACAATCCTATGGTAACCCAGGAAAATGTTTAAGAAGATCAGTAGCATGCTTCCTTTCCATGCAAACATTGCCTAGCTTGTGAATAATGATGTGGTCAAAGATGAGATAATGGCGTTTTACTGTCTTAATGTTGAAAACAAAGTTTACCAATGACTTATGCTTTAAAAGAGCATTAAAACTTATTTCAGTTCAGGTAGGCACTTAGGGCCAGTTCTCATGTTAGGATTTGTGGTTGGGATGACCATCACCATTTGACGTGGATACAACATCAACATGTGGTGCCTATTTCTTCTGACTGTGGGTTGTATCCAATGGTCGCTTTGCCTTAGCAGAGTGTGTTTTCACATTGGATTACAGTACTGCATTTTGGCCAATCTCTCCTACTCACTTAAACCTCTACCACCACAACCACCCAGAAATGGGTGCTGGGAGACTCTGGAAAAGAATGGGATGGAGCATGGATGGCTACAGTAGGGATCAGTGAAAATCAAAAGTCCTGACTTCTGCACAAGCCGAAGTGCTTTCTGCTCGTGCAAAGCTACTGTTGGAGAGAACCCCATCCATTAGCCCTATGTGGTGAGATAAGAGTTGGGTAAATGATTTGGGGTTAGGAAGTAACTTTTGATCGAAACACTTTCTAGAACATGATAAGGAGAACATGGTAAATCTCATATCTTACCCTACCCTGTGGAAGTTCATTCAGAAGAAACATTAGCAGGTCAAAAAACAAAAAAAAACAAAAAAAACCCCAAACAAGCAAAACCCCATTCTGTGGCAATTCTACTACAATCAAAAAAGAACATGAGAATCATATTGCATTCTTTGTTCTTTTATATTATTAATATGATATATTCAAAGAAAACTCATTGAAATAGCAACAGTTGCTTGTATTTGAGTGACTTGGAATACAGCTCAGTTAGCTTAGTTCTCTAGGGATCACCACAGGGGGAAGTCCTTACAAGCCAGAATGAACACAAAATTGGAAATGGAAACGAGAGAATGTAAATTTTGGGGATAAGTGAACTGGCAGAGTCCAAACTTATTCTAACAACTATTTCATTTCTGTGCTCCAGACTTCTGATCCTCTATCACTTGCCTTTCCTCGTTTGTCTGCAGGTATTACATCAGATCCTCAGCTTAAGTAATGTGTATATACGGTCTGCTAAATGAATATTTTATTTATTTATTTTTCATTTGTTTACTCCGCTTTTCAGATTAGAAAAAAAGCCTCTTGAGGTGGTATACCACAGAAAAAGAATAAAATCAACACTTAGAAGCCCGTGCTGCAAAACACACCAAAAATACATTAAAATTTACCAAATCCTGTCTAAAACCAATCACTATTGATGTACTTAAACCAAGGAGGTACTTAATGTTGGGTTGAATTAACCACTAAAGATAGCCCCTTTATACTATCATATTACATGCTGAGGTGCTTGCAGCTGACCACCCCTGAACAAGATTGTGAGGGAATGTTCTTTAATTGATTTGATGAGGGGATGAACAGGTAGAAAGCGGGGGGAAGCCAACACCCTGACCAGTTTCAGCAGCTAGCAGGAGAGTTGTGAGATTCGGTTCTTCAGAAAAGGCTGGAAGTGTGCATAAGTCATGAAGTGGCAGTGTTAGGAACTGGTGCCATAGGTGTGACTAGAACAAATGTCAAAGATGCATTAAACTTTCAAGCCTGTTACTTACCATTTTGGAGCAACACACAAGCTACCATTCCCAAAGTGGAGATAGTTGTGAGATTCCACTATAAAGCCAAGATGGTTAGCAAATGGATAGGGCGTCATTTTCTCAGGGCAATCAGGTTAATTTGGATCACTTGAGTGCTCTTGGTTTTATGACCTCCAAGGTGCATATCACAGCTTGCATAGCACATGAGAGTACTTATGTCAATAACAATCTGAACAACACATCATTTTGGTGCAGTCACCTCTTATGATCACACAGCTCTTTCCCCTCTTTCTTCCACTTCTGTCTCCTTGTGGATTGTAGTCTTCATTATCAAAATGGCATGTAGAGACTCATGACTGCATATTTCAAATAATACTTCTCCGTGATTTTTTTAAAAAACAAAAAGATCAGAATAAAGCTTCTAAAATTTGTTATGTTGAATCCAAATGATGTAGCTCCAGAGGTTCTTATTGGTAAAGTCTGCGACTTGAATTATATAAATAGCATTTTTGATGCATTGAAACTCTGGGACTGGACATAATTGTTTTCTAACAGTAAGAAGATCTTTTTCTTTTTTGCCATGGTTTTGGCTTTATCTGGATGGGCAGGAATCTATTTTCAATGCAGCATTCAACCTGGGGGGGCGTGTATCTTCAATATTGTAAAGGTTTTTTTTTTGAATTTTGAAATGATAATATATATGTAGTAACATCTCCTATATTTTAAATATCATCTAATCCATCATTTTTGTGATTGCTACACATTGATATTGTCATGCAGTGAGATTCTGATCTGTGACTGCAATCTGGAAAACCACCAGAATAGCAGAAACAAAGCATTTGTGCTTCTGTCAGGGTGCTTGGTTTGCAGACCAGAATCCTCTCCAAGCCAATGACAGAGTAGAAGGAACTTGGACTTAGTCTCACCACTACTCAAACCTCTCCTTCTCAGGAGGACATCCAAACTACGAAAGGATTCACCCAAAAGTTCTATATAGATAGCGGAAGATTCAGATTAGATTTGCACATGGAGACCCATTTGGTGTACAGATCATTGTCACCGAATCAGTTCAACTGCTTGTAATCCAAAGATACATGGAGCTCTTTCAAGAATGGATAGTTTGAAATAATAAAAAAAAACTTGATGTATTTCACTTTATTCATGTATTTAGCTAGATGACCCGGAAGCTGTATGCCGGCTCCCTCGCCTAGTAAAGCGAGATGAGCGCCGCAACCCCAGAGTCGTGTGTGACTGGACCTAACGGTCAGGGGTTCCTTACCTTTACAAAACTAGAAGTCAGTACAAACATACATCTACCCTAAAAGTAGAAGCCTGCCACTCCATGGTAGAATTGGAAGCTCTTGCTTCAGAGCAGAAGAATGTAGAACATTTTACTATTGCCTCACTGAATTCTTGTTTTAAAATCAAGCTTATGTGGAATCTAAAGCAACATGACAGCAATGTGCATGATGTCAAGGTCTTCTTCTGTTAAGATCTTTGCATAAGCTAATTGTTTCTGCCTACAGATGAATAAATGAGAAGGGCTGGCAATAGTTTTGAAATAATATGACCCAGAAACAGACAATGTAAATAATGGGCATATAGATAAAGTGGGCCTGAAGAAAAGGCAAGTGTTATACTTTTGCTTTAACATCTAAACCCCCAGGAATGGGCATCTTCATTATAACATGGCAAGTGCATGCATTTCTAAATGCAGGTAGGATCAACTGGAAGGAAAAGGGATTTTCCCACAGATCTGGTAGATCTTTGAATCCAGGCTGTAGATATTCTTTGTGAGGAATGTGACTCTATGGTGTTATACAATGTACCTTTTTTGCCTTTTGCAATGTACATGCCTAAATACCTCAGTAACACAAGACAAATTGATGAGCTAAGTGTAATCAGTACGTACAAGAAAATTTAAAAGGGTTTGATGGCCCACCAAGCCAAGCATAGACTACAGGCCATCTTGGATGGCCTACCAGAGTTGGTTAGACCTCTATTTTTTTGCTGGCTTCCTGGATTATTCACGCACCACTATGCACAATGGTAGGTTCATAGAATCATAAAGTGTAGAAATGGAAGGGACCACGCATGTCATCTAGTCCAACCCCCTGAAATGCAGGGAATCTTTTTGCATTTAGCTTGGTAAATCACAAGCTCTAGAGGACTACTTGAAATCAATGACAGTGATAGAGTAGTATGAAATAATTGGTGCAGAGATGGGAACTATTTTTAGTACACCGTCTTTAAAATGTACAACACAGACAAAATAAAGTGTGTCGTGTCATCAGCACATTAAAAAACATTTCGCCCCATGTGCATTTTTTATCAGATCCCTTTGGCAGGTAGCCAAAGGGTGTTCACAATACGCATGACAGAATCACATGCTCCCTTGCAATGGCTCTGTATTTATATCTGCCTAATTGTATAAACGGGACGCAGGTGGCGCTGTGGGTTAAAGCCTCAGTGCCTAGGACTTGCCGATCGAAAGGTCGGCGGTTCGAATCCCTGTGGCGGGGTGAGCTCCCGCTGCTCGGTCCCAGCGCCTGCCAACCTAGCAGTTCGAAAGCACCTCCGGGTGCAAGTAGATAAATAGGGACCGCTTACCAGCGGGAAGGTAAACGGCGTTTCCGTGTGCGGCTCTGGCTCGCCAGATGCAGCTTTGTCACGCTGGCCACGTGACCCGGAAGTGTCTCCGGACAGCGCTGGCCCCTGGCCTCTTAAGTGAGATGGGCGCACAACCCCAGAGTCTGTCAAGACTGGCCCGTACGGGCAGGGGTACCTTTACCTTTACCTAATTGTATAAAGGCAGCTGTGAAAGCCACACTGTCAGGTTGAATGCTGCAAGGATTTAGTTCCATTGGGTTGTATTCACACCAAGCTACTTGCACTTAATACCATAGATTTAAATAGTGTCTTACAGTAGCCATTCCTAACTTTTCACATTGGTTTCAGTGGGACAGTACAATTAACTTAGTCTGCATCCAGCCCTTCATGTTTTACTTAAATTTATTAGGGAAAAGGTGGGGTTGCATTACCTAGGAATGGGACATTAATGGGCAGGATAGTCATTAGAGATAAAGATTCCTTTTAGACAAGACAATGCCAACTTAGGATCTCCTTTTTTTATTCCAAAAAGAAGTATAGAAGAAGTAACTCAAGAAAACATATATTCATTAAAGCAACTAGCCTCAGAACAGTTCTTTTGTTGCCGAAGGAAGAAAATTACCCATCTGCTAACTTTTAAGAAAATGTATTAAGACAACCTTCTTTTATTCCGTCTATTTTAACTCCATACGCTTGAAGAAAAGACTCCTTTTAAATAGAGTTATTCTTTTTCAGCAGTACTAGACATCCTTTTGTCTGGCAAAGCACCTTCCTTTTTCACCGTTTATTTCTTTAACATGTATTTGTTTAAGTGGCTTCCATTCTATTAATTGATGTTTTGTGTCTGCAAATGCATTTCCTCTTCTCCACCCCGCAGCCAGATTAAAAAGGAAATAAAAAAAATAAAAATAAAAACAGGCATTTGTTTAAATGGGATTTGCTTTTCTGCGTCTTTTCCCTACTTCCCACCCACCCCCTCCCTTTGCCGGGGAAGGAGACTCTTGCTAACGTGTGGTTGACATAATGAATCCCATTAGCTCTCAATTCAGCATGCTTTTTGACCAGCTCCCTTTTAATGACTATGCTTTCCTCAACTGCTCAAGTTTTGGGAATAAGGGGGAGGGGGAGGGGGCACTGTTCACACTCCTGGATTTTAATACATGTTTACATCCCACTAACTCATTTTATCCTTCGC
Organism: Podarcis gaigeae; assembly: GCF_964106915.1. Taxonomy (NCBI): domain Eukaryota; kingdom Metazoa; phylum Chordata; class Lepidosauria; order Squamata; family Lacertidae; genus Podarcis; species Podarcis gaigeae. The sequence continues at coordinate 70,224,665 of NC_139678.1, forward strand.
AGGACAGCAACACCTTTCAATTAATGTTACTGTTGAGCTCCGAAAGAACAAGGGACGAGCGCATGTGCGCAGGGAGACAAAAGGTGTTCTGGGGTTTTTAATTTATATATTAGGAAATAGAGACTAAACCTTTTATTAGCACAAAGCTGTAGTTTGTATTCAAATATTTCTGAAGATTCCTCCTCCTGCACCACCGCCACCGCCGCCATTGATCTCCCAGTTAACTGAAAAGCAAGAATTAACCTCAATGACAGTGCTACTAGCTTTGAGTCTATTTTGGCCTGTTCTTTAAGTAAAAAGAGCAACCTAGATGAGAATTTTGTGCTTCACTGGATATTGAAAGATGAGGCAATAAACTGCTAAACTTGAGTAATCACACGCTCCCAGAGGAATGCCTCAAATGGGGTTGGTCAAAAACCTTGAAATTCTAGCCTTCTGCACACTGCCTGGGCTTTAACATTTGATGAGATTCATTATAGTGGGGGACTGAATACAAGTGTCTTCTGATTACAGACCTTCCATTAAAAGTTCCCACCAGTGTGCCTTTCCATAGAAGAGCATCAATGGGATTAAAATCTCAATTCACCCCAGTCAATTCTCCAGTAACACGATTTCATTAGAGGCAGGCAGGGAGGAAAATGGACTCGAAAGCGCTGAAACAGCTGGTGTATAAATTATAAAGTGTACTTTCGACTAAGTGAACACACCTTCCGCTCAGCCACATTACTAATTAATGTGTAGGGTAGCCGATTTTATGTAAATTGTATTCTTCCTCTCTCCTGTGCTTTGGTTAACAACAGTTTTTTTTGGAAATATTGGAAAAAAGAAAGATTATGCAAAGCTATCATCATATGAAAATAACGTATTAACATACTGCCTGTGAACTGTATCCAATCAGTTCCTTTTCACTGGTGTGTGTACAAAACAATTAAAATCAAATTTATATTGCACTTCTTTAATATATTCCGGTATTAATATAATCAACGAACAAGTGTTAAAGAGTCTTACAGGCCTATTCTGCTTTAAGATGATACGGTTACTCTTGGGAGTAGTGAATATTTTCATTTTAAGGGACAATTTTTCGAAACAAGGTTTTTTTGTTTTTTGTTTAACGAAACATCAGCTATCCATTTGTGTGGTTGCTGTCTTATTTTTACAAGGCCAAATTATGATATCTTTTAAACATGCACACACATGCATTGTCCTAAGGTCCAGTTTCAATCATCTTCCATCCATGTTACCTGAAGCACATTGGGTTTTAATTATGGAATATTGCTGAGTATCTGCTAAATGATGCCACCAAATTATCCAGATAAACCCTCAGGCTGGTTGTAATAACAGCTGTTATAATGTCAACCAGACCTATGCAAGCACAACAAGGACCTCTGTTTTGAAATCAAGCCAACTCTCAAGGTTTCACTAAGTGACCCAGGGATTTTACCACTGACAACACGTTCTCTGCGACATCTGCATTTTTTAGAATTAGATTCTATGTCTTACCAGTCCATTCTGAAAACGTCGGCTCAGTCAGTGGTGATTCAAACTTGTTATTTGGTGGTAACTTTCTATGGACAACAATGAAATTATTGTAAACTAACTCTAATGCTGCTTTAACATGCACCCTTTCTGGTATGGGGGGCCACTGTCTTCACAGTTGTTTCTAACCTGATACAGACAAATGCGAAGAGTTTCCAGTAATGTAGCTTTGCTCTTTGATGGGGATGAGCAAATCTGTATATTTCTCATTCACTTCATTTCCATATGTTCACTTTCCAAAATAATCTGCAGATTCCACACACAAACACACACCCGGAAGTGCCCTCAAAATATTTACTTGTATGTTTAATTTAATATGGATTTAAATGTGTGGATTCTTTTTGTACATATATAAATCTCTGTATGCTCTCAAAGCATGTACTGAAAAGCATATTTTGATAAGTTTAAATTATGGGAAGCTGAATCGCAATGTTCAGAGAATCAGAAGACTGGAGGATAGGTAGATTCCAATTAGTCCAAGAGGTACGGATGAGTTCATTTCCTATGGGGATTTTCAAAAATTGAATGTCTCAAGCATCCTTTCTTGCTGGCATGTTCACAAACCATGCAAGTGACCTCCCGTCCCCTCAGGGTCTGGGTGTTGCTTTTGTGTTTTGTACTCATGCCAGGCAACCATCTAGGAATCACAATAGGGATGGGCAAATCTGTCAATTTTGGTTTTCTAAGTTGCTCATTTTTCAAATCATAAATTCAGTTCTTTAGTTTTTTAAAGGAAGTTACTTATAAAAAAATTAAAAACCCCTCCTAATACTGTATTGACCCAAATATAAGCCACACCTTTAAAACTGGAGGAGGGAAAAGAAAGAAAGAAAAAATACCCGAATATAAGCTGCTCCATTCTTCGCTGCTCCTGGCTGCATGGGGGGGGGCTGCGATGCGTTGCCGACAGTCTTTCCCCTTCCTCACTCTCTCCCTTCTGGGCCTTGGTGGAGAGGATGGGGGACTATGTGCAGGACGGGCACCACTTTGCCACGCTGTTTACCCCACGCTCCTGGCTGCATACCGTAAGGTCATGAATATAAGCCGCTATTTAACTTTTCATGGCCGGAATTTGGGGAAAATGTGAGGCTTATATTCAGGCCAATACGGTATGCTTTATGTGCTTTTGACTAATATATACAATTTTCCAAACACCTTCCCTAGATATAGCACTCCTTCCCACTAATATATGCATTTAAATACAAATTTTATCATCATATACATATTTTTGTACATGGTGTTGGTCAGGAGAACTGCATCACAGATTTTAGAAACGTGATGATTTAGAAGCATACCCATGTTTTGGTTTGCGTATTAGTTCGAAAAGTGCAAATTAGGTAGCATCTTGTTATAATGCAAACGAAGTCAAATTTGTCCTTAAACCTTAAATTGCATGTATGCCGTGACAGAAGAAAGGTGGAATATAAAAATAAGAAAATAAGTAAAATAAATGAATCAAGAGAACCAGGAAGTCTTTATGCATACACAGATGAAAGCAAGAACAACTCTAGAAGCAGAAGCAGCAACCTAAATGCTAAAGATTTCTGTAAAAACTTAATAGTTACTATGTCCATAGCAAAACAGAACAAAAATAGTTTTTCTTCCGTCTGTAGGGATGCTTCCAAAATTTCACTTATCCAGATCTCAATCTGGTATTGATGTATTAGAACACTCAGTCCTCATTCCAAAGTGGAGCCAGCATGTTATAAATTTGCTATTTGTCACAAGCTTTCATTTTATTTTACTTATTTAATTAATTTCAGGATTTATAAGCTGCTCTACATTCCAAGGACACCCAGGTACTGCAGAGAAACGTAACGTTTATCCTGAAACGTCATTAAAAGATTTATTAACAAATAAAATAAATAAATAAAATAATAAAATAAATAAATAAATAAATAAATAAATAAATAAATAATTTCTACCCCGCCCATCTGGCTGGGCTTCCCAAGCCACTCTGGGCAACTTCCAACAAAACGTTAAAAATACATTAAAACATCGGTCATTAAAAACTTCACTAAACAGGATACCTTCAGATGTCTTCTCAATGTCAGATAGTTGTTTATCTCTTTGACATCTGATGGGAGGGCGTTCTACAGGGCGGGCATCACTACCAAGAAGGCCCTCTGCCTGCTTCCCTGTAACTTTGCTTCTTGCAGTGAGGGAACCGCCAGAAGGCCCTCGGTGCTGGACCTCAGTGTCTGGTCGGAATGATGTGGGTGGAGACGCTCCTTCAGGTATACTGGGCCGAGGCCATTTAGGGCTTTAAAGGTCAGCACCAACACTTTGAATTGTGCTTGGAAACATACTGGGAGCCAATGCAGGTCTTTCAAGACCGGTGTTATGTGGTTTCGGCAGCCGCTCCCAGTCACCAGTCTAGCTGCCACATTCTGGATTAGTTGTAGTTTCCAGGTCACCTTTAAAGGTAGCCCCACGTAGAGCACATTGCAGTCATTACAGTCCGCAGGCAGGTAGGGTCTCAGCCTGCGTACCAGATGGACCTGGTAGACAGCTGCCCTGGACACAGAATTAACCTGTGCTTCCATGGACAGCTGTGAGTCCAAAATGACTCCCAGGCTGCAAACCTGGTCCTTCAGGGGCACAGTTGCCCCAGTCAGGATCAGGGAGTCCCCCACACCCGCCTGCCCCCTGTCCCCCCAAAACAGTACTTCTGTCTTGTCAGGATTCAACCTCAATCCATTAGCCACCATTCATCCATAAATACTTGTCAAGAATTTCACACTGTAGAAATAAAACAGACTAATTTGGGAAGGCTTAGAAGAAAAACTAATTTTCAACCACTGACAAAAAACATAACTATATTTGCTTTGCATCTAAGTCAGAGGAAATGATTGCAGTTGATGGTGCTGTCGCAACACTGAAAGCGGAGGCTCAAGTCCCAGCATGCTTTACTGCAGGGGTATTGGGGACTATTAACAGATCTTCATGGCTGTGGTAGAATGTAAGGGGAGATGTCGCTTCTCAGATACCCCAGTCCAGAACTGTATGGGGTTTATTTTCTGGTAGTGAAACCTCTTGTGCCCATGAAGAATTCCTATTCTTTTCGATGGGGCTTGTGCAGGGGAATCTCCTGGTGGATTGCATCCTTAGTAGTGGTTTTTTGTAACCCAAAGACTCCAGTCAAGAAGATTAGGTGTCTGCATACTATTTTCCTGAAATGATGGGAAATGCTAATCGTGTTATGAAAAGAGCCATTTTGTGAAATGAATAAGGGGAGAACTGCTGAAGCAGCTCTGAATCTCATTCTGAATAAATCCTATGTTTCTGTGCCAGGTGGTGGTGGTGGTTTGGTGCGGAGTCTTCACTTCTATGAATGACTCGACTGTTGAAGTCATCAAAGAAAACAAGTCACTGGAAAGATCGTAGAATCACAGTGTTAGAAGATCACCTAGTCCAACTGCTGCTGGGTGCAGGATCTGCAGTGCAGAAGGCCACAACAGCATCCCCCAACTCTGCTGTAACACCATAGGACAGCCCAGCCCTTCCTGAGGCAGGCTGTTCCACTGCTGAACAGGTTCTCCTAGCTCTGAGCCAGAATCTGCTTCTCTGCAAGTTCCTCTCATTGGTTCTACTCTATCTTCTGTGTGACAGCCCTTCAGATATTTGAAGACTATTTTCGTGTCTTCCCTTAACCTTTTTCTTCCCTAGGCTAAACAAGTCCAACTTTTGTAACTGTTCTCCACAGGACTAGTTTTCCAAACCCCTGGCCATTCTGGTTGCCCTCCAATACAGAAGCCACTTCTGTTTATCACTATGTGAAGTACTTTAGCTGATGTGGCAGTTAATCGTAACGTGTAACCAAACCAGAAAAAAAATCAAGTGAGCTGGTATTTTCACTTTAAAACAGACTTCTAATAATTAAAAGGAGGACTGTGCAAAGCCCGCTGGCCCACCTTGCGGCCCCAATCTGTGCCCCCCGGATCAGGCCAATCATGTGATGCCCCATGGACCACTCATATTGGAGCCATTCTCCTCCTGCAAAAATTAGAGAGTGATGGGTTCAAGGGTTTTTTTTTAAAACCAATTTTAACATTAGGTTAAAAGACAGTATCAAAATACAATCTGAAAGGCCCGCCCCCCCAAAAAAAGTATTGGTTACTGCACGGTCCCCTCTCAGTCCAATCCTGTTTTAACCCCAGTTTCATAACCCAAATAGATTAAAATATTTCAAGGGATGGGAGGAAAGGGCCCTGTACAGGCTATGAGATTTTTAGGTAAACGGAGAGGCAAAGGGGGGAATGACCGGGCAGGCCTTGTGGAATATAAACTGGGTTTACTTAAAGCAAACAACTTTGTTTACTAGTAGGCAAATCGAGACGCCAGCAGAAATTTGACTGAATTGGAAAATATGGTACTATCCAAAAGAAGCAGGATCAAAGACTTAATTGCCCTGATCCATCTTTAACTCAATGGGAATGAAATGGGCTCCCTTCAGGGATTAAAAGAATGCTGGAAGCCAGATTTTAATTACTAAGTCAAGGAAGACACATAGCAAAAATTAAATATAAAAATGGGAGAATAAATTTATGTGCTTGATCTTGACATGAGCAGAGGAAACAAGTATTAAAATCAGTTTTAGATGGCTCCTGATACCTATTAGATTGCTGCATATCACACATACATCTTCCGAAGGTGTTGGAGATGCAGGGCCTCAAAATCTACTTACTTCCACATGTGGTGGACTTGTCCTCCTGTGGAAGGATCATGGGGGCAGGTTCTTGAGGAAATACAAAAAAATTACTCGTCAATTCCATCCCTCCAAATGCATCCAGTTTGGCTCAAGCCTCAACCAAATCTGGTGCACAACCCTACTAAAACCTGCATTTTCTCATTAGTATTTGTACATAAATTAAGTATATTGCAAAGCAAAAGCGTTTGCTGGAATGGCAATGTGGACATTCTCTCCTTTAAATTTCTTCTTCTTACACTCTTGCCAAGTTGGAAATCGTCTATGCAATGTGTTTCTTGGTGATCCTTTTTCGAGAGTGAGCTAAATTCATCTGGCTTTGCCAGGATAGTTCCAGTGCTCTTCTGCTGGGAAGTTTTCATTTCATGATTCGCACATCACAAGACATAAAGGCAAGAAAAATGAGGGGATGCCTGGGCTTCCCATGTGATGGATGACTTCAACACCAAATTTTCTTTCTTTTTTCTTTCCTGCTTTGTTTAAAGCAACATAAAGAAAGGTTCTAGATACAGGTGGGTAGCCATGTTGGTCTGCCGTAGTTGAAACAAAATAAAAAAGATTTCTTCCAGTAGCACCTTAGAGACCAACTAAGTTTATTATTGGTATGAGCTTTTGTGTGCATGCACACTTCTTACAGAAAGGTGTGGAGGAGAAATTCATTCCGTTCACATTTTAATGCAAACTTATAAAATTTACAGTTCCCAAAGCAACATGTGGACCAAATCATAGTTTTCTTTCAAAATGTGCACTTCTCTGAATTTCAACCACAAAATGTAAACAAAATTCTATGCATTGTGAAAAATAGGTGAGGGTAGCCGATGGGACTCAAACCGTCGGTACGTTAGTGACTTGCTCTGCATGTCATGACAGGCTCCAGCAGATTGAGCAGATGTGGCCAATAGTGCAGTTTCTGCACGTGCGATGGAGGGAAGTGAGGGGCAGATGGGGATAATCAACCTGGGAAGGGAGCCCATCTAGGAGAAGGAAAACTCTGATCCTAAACTTCTGCTGACATGAGAAAGGCTTTGGGAGTAAACCCTGAGGGGGGAAAAACACTATACTTGCTACATTCCAGGACATACAGTATTTGGATGGTGTCTTGTATGCCTCCTTCCAGCAACTCCTGCAGACAAGCTGGAGCCAAACCTATTGCTGTGTTTTACTTTGGACCATATCAGTGAGGCCAAGGGAGAGCTCAGGTCCTCCATAGACACACTGCCCAGGTGTGAGCCTCAGACAGGTCACTTTGGCTGCAAAAATAAGAAACTGTGGGGTGGGGAGGATTAAATTGACAGATTCCTCCATCCCTATGTACAGACCTCAGTATGATCAAGATCTTGAGCTTTGTTTGATTTCTGGAGACAATTCTAAAACTGGGAAGTAGAGTTCCTGGATCAGGCCAGCAACTGAACCAACCTCCCAACCATCCGTCCTTTTTGGCAAATGAAAAAAAGTCAGTATTATGTAATTGTAATTAAACCAGCAGACAGCTGAACATGCAGCTGGTAGTTGGTACATTGTTCCAACAGCATTGCAGAAAATAGACAAGGGCTAAGGTGAAAAGCCAAGTCTTAAAAATGTACAGTACATTCAAGAAGGACTACTCGGTTCTCTTGCATAAGGCTATGTGTTAGTTTGCTAACCCAATTGCCCATAATAGATTTTAATTTCTGCGTGCATTCTATAATTATTTTCATCTCAATGTAGCTGTGAAATTGAGTGTTTTGCTTCTGCTAGTAGTTATCAGGTCATTTCTGAAAATAAATAGTGTATCTCAGAGAATAACAACGTTATTATTATTCAAAGGCTACATGTTTGGGCAATTATGCAAACATTGTTTTACTGTCAGTCAGTCAAACCTTTTGCAGAATACCTGGAACACTTGAATTAATGAGACTTTTAAAACGTCAGCGAGCGTATCACTGAGCAGAGGTGGTGACCCTCTTATCCTCATGCCCCCAACCCAAAGGAGAAGTGTGCCATGGCAACATTCCTCTCTGAACTGCTCTCTCTCATGCTGATGAAGCGCTACCTGCCGTAATCCTTCCTCCTGGAGTGAACAATCGCCGAGAATTAAGGTTACGAAAGCTGTCCCAAAGCATTACAACAAACACAGGCCACTTGATCTGTGCCTGCACCTGAGAATTAAAAATAGATAAACCCTAATACAAAGAGAAAAAATCCATCAGAAAACTAAAAGCTTCCTGAAATTTAAGACTTTCAAGCATATTTTTCAAAAAGAAAAGAAAAGAAAGCGAAGCTAAAGATCATTCTGTGAGCATCCTGCTTTTCTTGTCTTGTCTTTTTCCTTCCAGAACTAGGAGCGATAATTTTTACAAGACTTCAAATGCAGGAATCTAAGAGCAGCCCTGATGGATCAGACCAAATATCCAAGCAGTCCTCTGTCCTACACTGGCCAACGGGAAACACCCGGGAAACTCACCAGGAGGGCATGAAGGTAGGGTTGCCATATGTCTGGATTTCCCCAAACATATTCAGAACACTTCAATCAGCAGCAGAGTTCAGGGGAAAATCAGCCAGCTGAGTGGGAAAATCCGGATGTATGGCAGCCCATGTAGCTCCATAAAATTAGCTCCAAAAGGGCTAATTTTGTGTTTTTGCCAGCTCAACAACCTTTGGCCAAGAAACCTTTGCTGCAACTGGTAATCCAAAAGCCAAATGAGATAAATTAGAGAAGATCTGGTGTCAGGGTTTTTCATTTTTTAAAAAATGAAACCAAGAGTAGTCATGAGATGGTGAAACTGATTGAGCCTGTCATGCTGAAGCAACTTCCAGAAGCTGTTGCCAAGAGTCAGCATCACTGGGTAGCTGCTGAGGTCCACACTCCAGCATGGGTTCCAACGCTACTCATTCTGTGATAACATGTCCATGTTGCATGTTACTGAATTAAAGTTAGGGCTGTGCATGGACATCCCCTGCCACTGATCCACCCCAGAAACCCAACCCATGGTCCCCAGATTGGGCTGAGTTGCTCTGTGCTCACCACCCTGATCTACCCCCAAATAAATTTGAGGGACAGGGCCAAGGTTTTCAAAGTTTTTTAAAAGCCATATGAAGGTCAGGAGGGGTGTCCTGCAGGAATGGATACTCCCACTTAACAGTTGTGAAGGAGGTGGATATGATCCTGTGTGGTTCTGCTTCAGGAGCAGGAGGGAGGAGATGCCTGGCAGTGGTGGAATGGAGGAGAGGCCTGGCAGGAAGGCAAAACCTGATGGGAAAGACATCTCCCCACTTCTCCTGAGAAGATGCAGCCACCTGATCAGCCTCGCCTTTTTGTGGTTCTTGCTTATGCCTATCTCTCATTTCTGCCTGGTGCCTTGATGGCTCTGGACTGCTCAACCTTAATCTGATGACCCAACCTGACTCATATGAGGCCTGGATCCCTCAGACTATGCATGATTTGGTTCAGAATTTGCGTCTTGGCCAAATCCAGTGTGCACAGTCCAAATTATGATACTGGCAGCCTATTTTCTATCCTTTTCCTCTGTTCTTATTCATCTCCTCCTTACACAGAGTTGATGTTTTCAACAAAGATCTCAAGAAAGATCTCCTTCCTAAATACTCACAGGTACTTCAGTTCCCATCAATAGATATGTGAAGTTGGGATTTATTTATTGTTCCAATGTGCATGAATTTATGGTTACCATAAGGCTGCAATCCTATACAGTGGTACCTCGGGTTACAGACGCTTCAGGTCACAGATTCCGTTAACCCAGAAATAGTACCTCGGGTTAAGAACTTTGCTTCAGGATGAGAACAGAAATTGTGTGGCAGCGGCACAGTGGCAGCAGGAGACCCCATTAGCTAAAGTGGAACCCCAGGTTAAGAACAGTTTCATGTTAAGAACGGACCTCCAGAACGAATTAAGTTCTTAACCCGAGGTACCACTGTACACAACTAGCACAGGTGTAAGTCTAGCTCAACTCAACAGGATTACTTCTCCATAGACATGTATAGATTTACACTGTGAATTTCTTTTACCATTCAACTGCCCATTCACTTAGTGTGGATAATTGATTCTATATTTCTTCCTTCCTGCTAAATGCTTTGTGCTCCCATGTTTTCAGACTGAAGTCCTGTTTAGGACTTTTGTTGAAAGCTTTTGAGAAGTTCATGAAAATAATGTATTTTGGATTGCACCTATCTGATTGTTTGTTGGCTACTATGGCAACAACAAAGATTAATTGTTAAGTACTACTGTGCCATCTTTGTAACAATCTGTTGAGGCAGACCAGTGATATGTACTTGGGATGTGAGTGCTTGTCTAAATTCACCCAGACAATTCCAGGCTATGTAGGGACATTAAGCCAAGCTTATTCATATGCCAACATGCTGGCTCTTAGTATTAACTCATCTGTGGGTGCTAATCAAACAGTGCCTTGGCACTAATCAGCAAATAGGAAAGGTTAACATTTGAGAAATTTACATAAAAATCTGCAAAACTACACTCCTAAGCAGCAAACATTCATTTGCTTGACAGCTTATTGATTTCTTGCTCACTCAAAAGAACTTAGATTTCTGTCTTCATGTGAATGGATCCTGAGTCTTTCTAGACTCTGAAGCATCTGTAAAAAGACAAAAATTAGAACAAGTTGTTGTTGTTATATTATTATTATTATTATTACTACCATAATTCTTACTTATTTATCATCATTTATTTCATTTACAATTCACTTCCCACAATAAATCCCAAAGCAGTTTACAATAAAAAGCACACAGAGAACAATTGCATGTATAACAGATGAAACATTTGCACATATAAGAACAATGAAAGACAAATATATCTAACATCAACATCAATTAAACTGAGCTCAATTTATTTCAATATTTATCACTATTTGATAAATAGTGAATAAAATACAGTCAGTTCAATGTACTTTTAGATATAGCTTTCTTGAATCTGCTGCAGTGTCGCTCATGATGCCGTTTTCAGCCCAGCCAGATGGGTGGGGTATAAATAATAAATTATTATTATTGTAGTTGTTGTTATAAAAAGGACACTTTCTCATGCTCCCTTCTCACATCATTGGGCTGTGGCCAAGGCAGAGGCTACCCTTTTTCCATTCTGGGTCACCCAGAAGTTCAGAGCTATGCTAACCACACTGTCTTCTTTTAGAGAATCTATTTTCCCCATCAAAAAAGTTTGTCCTCTGCAAATTTCGACATTGAATATTTAAATATTTCCTGAGCTTTTGAGTCAAATGTATTTACTTCCCTGAATTTGGTATTTAATAGCATTTGATAGTTATTATGTAACCATATTCAAGGTCTGTCATTCTTTGGCTGTTGACAAGTTATAAGAGTTCATTTTTGACAATCTGCTAAAATCCACACCGTGAAGAGTTGCCAACATGTTTAAAGTGCATGCATCTTAATTTTTGATGGAATGTCACATTCAAAATTTGAATCATGAAATTGGCAGTTCTAAAATTTGTATATTTTATGAATATTCATATCAGTTCTAACTCTGGATCAGATGACCTGGAATAGACAACAACTGGTTTGCGATAATTTCTCCTCTCCATTCATTCTGTCAGCTTCAGCACATGCCTCTTGTATGAAGTTCCACTCTTGTTCTTAGTGATCAGACCATGTGATGAAATTTACTGTTTTTGCCCATCTGCTAACAAGCTGAAGTGCTAAAACAACTACAGCATTGCACCTTCCTGGCTAGGATGCAGTTTGTCTCCTCTGAATACAAATGGCCTACCATTTATTGAGCCAGGGATACACAGGTAAAAGGTGTTCTATGGAACCTATAATTCAAGTCAGATAATTGAAGCTATTCTAAGATGAAGAGAGAATTTGGGGGCTCTCAGTAGCCATACGTTTTAGAGTTCTTCTGCATAGTCTAGAATTCAATGTTTTCTGAACTTGGGTCTTCAGCTGTTTTTGGACTACAGTTGCCATCATCCCTAACCACAGGTCCTGTTAGCTAGGGAAGATGGGTTTCTAGCTATGTTTGGACTACAACTCCCAACTTTGGGGAACACTGGTCTAGATTATTGGTCTTCAACTGGTGGGTCAGATCAGCTTGTGGCCTGATCACAAGTGCAGAACTATCACCATGCAAAGATATGGTAAAAACAGAAAAAGGAAATAAATTCATGTTTGGGTGGGCCACAAGCTGGGAAAGGTTGACAACTATTGTTCTAAATCCTACATATGTATCACATTTAGAATTATTTTTCTTCAGTAATCTAATTATTACAGTTGACCTTGAACACCTCTTTTAGAACTTACCAAGTTTGAAATTATTGACAGAGGCGGGGAGCGGAGAGAGAAGCTAAACAACACCTCTCTAACCCTCCCAACAATGTGCTGGAACAATGTTATTCTTAATTCTTTGTCTATAATGTTAGAAGCTGGCAGTTGCGTTATGTGCTAGTTCAGGAGGCTATGGAGCCTTTTTCTGGGTAGCTGTGGAACAAACTGAATAATAACTGGATCCATGGAACCCATTTCGCTCCAGGAGCAGCTGCAGAAACAAACTTAAATCTGATACCACACCACTGTATGAGCCAACAGCCATTTCCTCTGATAAACTCCACCAGATAGGAGGTGTCATCCCTTAGGCCAAGAGAGCACATCATGTGCCACCCATAAACTAAGGTGCAGAATGGCAATAGATGCCACAGGGAACTTAGCTTTGTAGATGTGCAGCCAAACTGGTCAAGCTTTGTCAGTCTTGACCTGTCTCTTCGGCGTGTCATGTGAATGTGAAAAGCACCCAGGTGGTTTCCATGGTGAAGGCATGGCAGAGATGCAGTCGCTAAACACTTTGCCAACTGAGACTTGGAAACCATCGTAGGCTATCCCCAGGAAAATCAACTCATCTACTTTGACAGGTGAAGCCTAAATAGAGTGACAGAGTGAAATATATTGACATAAAGTAAAGCCGACAAGCGAGGGTGTGTGGTTTTGTTTTTTTTTTTAAAAAAAAACCAAAACGCAGAAATATCAAAACAGAGAAGGGGAAGAGTCATTTGAATTAGCATACCAAAAAGAAGAGAAGGATATTGACCCCATTTTTCAACCTCAGGAAAGCTGGTTTAGCTGGAAACTCGCGGGAGCATCCATATATCCTTTTCCTCTTGCCACTGAGGAGGCAAGATGGGCACCACAGTATTCCTGTATCTGAATGTAATGTTGAGAAGGGAGCATTTTTGACTTCTGTTCCCTAAGGGGAGAATGAAAAAGCTGTGTGGGGCACCAAATCTACAGTGGATTTCTCAGCATATGGTCTTTCCAGTGGTGTGTTCTGACAGCTCCTTGTTAGGGGGACACAATGGAGAGCACTAGAGAGATGCCAGACTGAGGTAACTGCAAGGTATGAATGTCACTACTGTGCTGTGGAAGAGCACTCTGTTTAAGGAAAGGGAGACAATGCTCCCACGTCTTCATTTAAAATATATAGACATAAATGTATGCAGGATGACAACATTTCTTTCCTCCTCTATACTAAGAGCACAGAGGAAGCTACAAAACATCCCTTTTTTCCCTTCCCTGTAAAATATTTGAAGCAAGCTAAGGCCACAATTTGCTTCAGGCTACGTACAGCCCAGCCCTATGGAATCAATGGACTCCAAATTGCTTAACTCTACAGAGGACTAGGATGTAAGTGAGAGTGAGTCTATTGGTCCGTCTAGCTCAGTGAGTGTTTCAGGCAGGAATCTCTCCCATCCCTATCTGGAAAGGCCAGGGACTGAACCTGGGACCTTATACCTGCCAAACACTACCACTGAGAATAGTCCTGTAGGACTTTAAGACTGAATAAACTGGCTTTAGCCTACGTTAGCAGATGAAAATCAAAAGGGGGTCATATCAGATCAAGCTTTACCTATTGAAGACAAAATCTGCACTCCAGATGTAGATTGGTTTCATAAGTCATCCCTTCTCCCCAAAGTACCTTGGGAACTCTAGCTCTGTGAGGAAGGTTAGAGATCTCAGATTGTGACTTCTCATTACCTCCCAAATGACAAAGCCAATGTTAAAGTGTTATGAAGCCCAATGTCGACGTAGACACCACGTTTCCCTACTAAAGGTACCAAGTTCTTTACCAAAATGCGACTCTACACTGCAGCATGTTCTATGAGTCAAAGGGAAATGCATACTTTTAGGCACCCTTCTGATATTCATGCTGTTACGAGCATGTTTATGACTGAAATCCAACCAGGGTATTGGACATGGTCCCTGAAATCTCCATCTTTAGCAAGAGAATCTGCCTCATTCCACTCATTCACTCCCTGTTTGTCATATTCCTCTGCTTTTGTTTGTTTCATGGCACACCTGGACTCCTGCTCACTCGGATCACCCCAGCAAGAAAGGGAAGGCAGCAGATGAAAGGTCCCAGGAAGGAACTGGCAGGAGAAGCAACATCTGCCTTGTCTCCTGCTGCATTGGACAATATAAATGTCTGTGTCTAAGTTGCAACCTTAACTATGTTCGCTTCCATTGGAGAGGCAATCAGTATTACTGTGGACTTTCCGGGAAATCTCTTAATTCCTTATCTGCCGTCAAAATACAGAAAATTCACAAATCTCATTTTGGAATGAAATAAATGACTAGAGAACAAGAGAAACACATTGGACCTGTATTCCCAGATACTCAGTGAGCGCCTGCTGAGTGGGAGCCATAGAAACACACAGACTTTGCCTCCTCACCAGCCAAGCTATTCAGCCAGAAGCTAGGCTGATTACAAACCAGGTTTTGCCAAATACTGCTGGTACCTCCAGCAGAGACCTGCTGGAGGGTGCAGACTTAATTATAATGCATCTTCCCCACTGTTGCAGAATGCTAATCCTGACTCACTAGAGTCCAAAAAAAACATATCTTTGGTTGTGGAAATAATTTCTGGATGTTATTAATAAGAACAACACAGAAAGAAAGATAGCTCCAGTTTGAAATTTGAGAAAATTTAACATGGATGTTCTCTGTAGACAACCATTTCAACAAAGTGGAAAGACTTGGTCTGACAGCACAATCTGCCCCCCCCCCCACAGTTATTCCAGACTATTGTTGGCTTCGTTGTTAAGATATATACTTGAAGCAATTGCTAGAACTCTTTTGCATTGCAACACAAGGTCATTTGTTAAGACTGCACTGTATTCACTTATAGGAGGTTGATACAGGCTCTGACCTAAAGGCAATCAAAATCTGGTTAATGCAGTTTAATAGGAATGGGTGGCAAACATTACTTTATATGAATCCTAGCAGGCAGAAGATTTGTTTAGAGATAGGAGGACTCTCAAAAACCAGAGTGGTGGCCAGACGCTGGATTTCTGGCCTCTACCTCCTAGATCCATTTCGGTTTGATCCTGGCCCCATCTTGAGTCTAAATGGATCTGTTTGAGCCTATTTCCTGGGAACCCAATCCTCCTTTTCTCAAACTGATGGGAGGCATCAAGGAGCTGATGGGTCCTGTTTGATGAACTACTGATGGCAGCCTTCTCTGTGACTTCCAGACTGACTCTACTCACCCAGGCCAGCCACTGGGTTCTTTCTAGGCAGAAAGGGCTTCCTTTGCCAGCTAAGCCTTGCTCAAACAACAAGGCCCTTCTTGGTTATTCTCTGATCCTAACAGTCCTGATTCCTGGTTTGTCATCCAGTCTGGACTTGCTTTGTGGTTCTGAATCATCGCTTGTTCTGCAATCCTGCCTTCTGGTTTGTATCTGGGTCAGGAGCAGCTCAGTGGGTGGAACCACAGCAACAGCCTCCCAGCATTTGTGTCTCTCTCCTTTATATGGAGGGACAGGGGCGAGGAGCAGGACCATCAGATTGAAGGACCACCAGATTGGCTCTTCTGGTACATCTGCACCTTGATACCACCTCACCTCTCCCAGGAAGCAGCAGCAATGCCGCTACCAGGAGGCTATTGCCATTCATGGCTCCATTTTGCCAAGTGCGCTGTTCCTGGCTTGGTTCCTGCTTGGCTCCTTGGTTTTGATAGCTGAACATGGCTCCTGGTTCCTGACTCGCCCAGGCAGCTGCCTTGTGAGGGGCTGGCCCCAAAAGGCTGGTTTAAAACTCTTACACAAATAATAGTGAGGAGACTCAAAGCTGAGCCCCTGAGGAAGATCATAGTTGGGCTAGTTCACGTAGAGAAAATGGGTGCCTTGAGTCCTTGTGTCCAAAGCCATTTAGGACTGTCAAGATTGAAAACAACACTTTAAACTTCACACACCTTGCCTTCAGGGATGTGCACCTTGGGATGGATTGACACATGCTCACCTAAGTCTATTTTTTATCTTGCCTTACCCCAGAAAGGCTCATCACAGGTTATGACAATAAAATACTGCCACTGAAACCGCAATCCTACACACATTTCCTTGGAAGTAGGCCACCTTCAGTGCCTTCGGACTTACTTCTAGAATAACATATAGTATGTCAGTACCAAAGAATATTTGATTAGATAGTTTTAAGTGATTTTTACTTTTTTGTATTGTATCCTTGAAAAATGCTTATAGGTAAAGCTAAAGTTAAGTCCAGTCAAAGGCGACTATGGGGTTAGGCTGGGGGATCCTGTGTTTGTCCAAAGACAGCTTTCCGGGTCATGTGGCCAGCCGCTTCTGGCACAACGAAACACCATGACGGAAACGCCATTGACTTTCCTGCCACTTAAAGACTATTGCAGTTAAGTGGTATATACATTGTTTAAATAAATATCAAATTCATCCCAATAAAGCCATCACATATACACCTGACACAAAATTTTCTTGAAAATCAAAAAGTATGAAGAGGCAGGCTGAAATATCCAACACATCAAAGATACTGAAAGTTATTGAAAATGACTATAGATGAACTCTAAAAGATGCACCAGGTTCTTCAGTGATTTAAATCCACCTGATCCAGACAGTGCTTCCCCAACCTCCTCTTAAGGCTCTCTACTTATGGAACATTCTTCAGCATATTTATGCAACCTAGTACATCACTGGACTTACAATCTGAAAGTCCTTTCCAATGTTTACCACAAAACTGGTGGACTGCAATATGTATAATATGAGTGGACAAGATAAATCCGTAGATCCCGAGCCTCATAGCTTATCTTTTCAGATGTTTGAAGACATTTGTCATTAACAAAGCAAATCTTCTCATACTGAGCCTCCTCACACCAAAAAACAAAACCCTATCAGACCCTATGAGGGGAAAGGAACTCACTTGCTTTGAAAGCATGCTTCATCATTCGCCTGATGCATCTGTTACTGAAGAATAGAAGATAGATTTATTTCTATTTAATAGCCTTTCAAGAGGCTTTCTGACTTACCAGGGTATCCTTGCTGTTATTGGTTAGGTAAAAATTGACATTAATTAATTTAGCAACTTCCTTATGTCCTGGTTAAGCTTCGAAATAAAATCTCCCTCAGAAATCTTTCTATCCTTTGATTACTTGCATCTGGTGCAGGATCGATAGTAAATGACACATGACCTTTCTTTTCAGTTAGGGTTAACCAGAGGAAGATATCAGCTATCCACCACAGATCTCCTTAGCTACCTTTTGTCCATCATCCCTGCTATTATGGCAATGGATCATTAAAGACAAAAGTGGGGAAATGGAAATACTTTGATATGCCTGGCTTTTCAAAATTATAAGCGATTAAAAGTATACATTAAGTCATTGGTTAGGAGTTTTTGCAAGGAAACATCCATTATTATAGCCATTTTTGATAGCTAAACTATCAAATTTAGAAGCATTTTGATTATACACCTGTGAAGAATAAAGCTATGCCCTTTTCTTCAAAATGCAGTGTGTTATGCCTTTGTAGGATGGTAGTGCCAACCAATAGGACTGAACGTGGGTGTGTCTGCAGTTTCAGGAATCTATCCCAAACCATCCTGCTTATCTGCCTAATGCTAGTTTTTGCAGCATAAGGAAGGCACAAAAAAGGATGTAGTGTGGCCAAAATTATAAACTGAGTACTTTGAGACTGTAGGTATGTGTTTATTACGGGTGTGCATGGTCCCCAACCTTCTCCATGCATTCTCTTTTTTAAAAATGGCAAGTGTATTTTTTTTTTTTAAGTCGGTTGGATATATTAAAAGTAGTGCTGTGCCAAAATCCAATTTCTTGGAAGTTTTCTTCAGCTGTGACTGAGGCTTCCATTTTCCTGCCTTATTTAAAATTCTGGTGACTGTGGGACAAGGGTGCCAACTGGGATAAAATATTGGGAGGGGCAGGTAAATCCCGCCCCGCATAATCAACCACAAGACTTGGGTTCACATACCATTTGAATGGCAATGCCCACCAACCTGGGGGCACTGCCCCTCAACTATTTTATTGGTGAGAGGCTGAAGGGACCTCAGCCCCTAGGAGATGGCTCCTACGCTGTGGGATTTTGAACTTACCTTATTGTTGCTTGGTAGCCAAGGGCGGTGTTTGCATTTTACCTTTTAGCAAACATTTCTCTGGCACTCTGCAGCCTCCACAGCTGCCCACTCTTCCCGATTTGAATAGGCCCCACAGAAGCCATTACTTGAAAATATCTTTTCCCTGGGCTTTAATTAAAACACAGGCACCCAGGAAAATTGCATGGTGCAGGCCACTGTTGAGTTGATTTTTAAACTGAAAGAATGGACCCTCACAAATGCTTCTTAGCAGTATGAAAAGTAAGGTAAGCACAACAAAAGCCCTACACATCACCCATTAGAATCTCACTGAAGTTTTGTCTCCCTTTTTAATAATATTTGCATGCAATTCTTTTCTCACTAATTGATGGGGAATGGTTTGGGGGAATGATGTGGGAGAAATTTGCAGCATAGCACTAATTAAAATACTCACAGTGCAATCCTATGCATATTTCCTTGGAAGCAGGCCTACTCTTTTCAATGAGGCTTATTCCCAAGTAAGGATGTATAAGATTGCAGCCTCAGACTTACCTGGGAGTTAAGTCCCACTTGGACTTAATAAGGATCATGTACAGATTCTAATTTTTCTCCCTGTGTTGTTTTTTTATTATTCTTATTTTGTTTCCTTTCCCCTCAGGGATTTAGGAAAGATGGAGAGGGGGGATATGTTTATACCTCTGAAATATCTGGTTCCTCTTTACAGACTTCCGTTTGGACAAACAACAGTGTAAAGTAGACTGAGCAGAACTGAGTAAAGATTAATACAATAAATTGAATTAAGGTTTCTAGATATCAGGCATCAGATCTGGTTGTAGCATGGCAAAGGACAAAGCAACCCAATGATATTCCTGAGATTCATTTACTAATCTGGGAGGTTGGCAAAGCAAGAGTGGTATGCTGGAAAAATCATCCTCTCACACCATTTATCTAACTCTTGCTCTCTTTCACAACACAAGTGGAAAACTCAGAACAACTGACTATAAGGTTGCAATGAGGGAAGAATGGATAAGGATTGGGAAAAACAAGAATGGCTAGGTGGAGGCATATTAAAACTAAAGGAACCTGTGAAAGTATTGCATTCAGTTTTTTTTAGATTGTGGTGACTGAAACATTATTTTCCCCACATCACTGTAATAAAACTTCCCTTTTGAAATTGTCTTCCAATTGTGGATATGAATTTTGGGGTTTAAAACTGCTTAGGAACATTTTCAAAGCAGTGCACTCTTTGACTCATGTGTGTGTTTTTTCATGGGTAAATCATGTATACACCTGTGTTCCTAGAGAAACGTGCAGCAGCATTTTCCCACATGTGGTACGTGAGAAATTCCTTCCATATAAGTCAGACCACAAGCTGGAGAAATAAATGCAAAGGAGCTAGACTTCTGGTTTGTTTTTTCTTTTTGCTATTGTGATTGTTCATCCAAAGGTTGAATAAGGATGAAAGGACACCATTGATGTCTTCCCAAACAGGCACCAAAGTTTATTTTGCCTGAGCAGCCTGCTCTTGCAACACAATGCCAACATGACTGGGGGAAAGAATAATAATAATCATTTGAATTGACTTGGGTTTGAAAAGAAAGAGCTGCTCCATGCGGGATCAAAGTTTGCCTATTGTTAAGTGGCATAGACCCCTAGCTGGAAACTGAGCATCCTAGGATGCGTTTTCCAAGTCCTGAAAGCTGATATCATCTGACTTGCATTTCTGAGAGACCTAAGCGTCTCATTGTCTGAGGAAAAAGCATGGAAGCGTACGTAAGCTCCCTCGTCAGTGTCTGTCCCTATAACTGGGCAGTGTATGGAAGTGTCTCAGTTCAGCTTGCGATGGCTATCATGATGCAGAGCCTTAAAATGTCTCTTCTCTCAGAGACCAGGCAAACGCGAACTGACAAGCACTGTGTTTTGCCCTTAAGGCTCCTGTCCAGAGTGGTGTATAGTTAGCAACTCCCTGCTAAGCTGTCTGTTCCACCACACCACCCCCTTCTGCGTAGACTCTCCTGCGTTTGTGCAACACAACGTATCATTCACATGAGACACTATTCAATATACACACACAGCTATCATAAGGGAACTCTGCCTGCCTTCATTAAAATTCAGGAAATTATTATGCAGCAATATGTGGGGATTTTCCTCAATTAAGCCACAGGGTGAGAAATCCATCACCAAAGGAAGAGAAAAAACACAATGGCATCCAATATGGTCTGAATAAGGATTAGGGGTGATTTTCCCAACTACAAAAGTAAACTGCCTTCTCTTTAGCTATGTATTGTACACCTTCATTATATAATTAGTCCTCAGTTTAATCATGGTGCATTCTTTCCTATTTTTCCAGTCATCTTTGGTTTCCATTTTGGAAACTTTTTGTCTCTATAACGTAGGTTTGCTTTTTCACTCCTCTTACAATTTCAGTGACAAAGCTGCTGCTCACAAGAGCTAATACCACATTAAACTAGGCCTAGCCTCCTGTTACTTGTCAGTGTGACAGGAAAGTAAGTTTTCCCCCATCTATTAAATATAGACAGTATTTAAATTGATTTATCCCTGCTCCTTATTTTACTTGAATGTGTCCCTCATGTGGTAAATAAGACCAATCACATTAAGCATTTGCCAGACAAAATTATTATGGTAATATCACCTCACAGTGACTTTATATAACAAAAAATAAAATGAGAATTGGGTCTCAGATTCTAGAACTGTATTTTTTTTTATTTCTGATGCATAGTGATTCAAAACTTTGTATCTGAGGTGCTGCAGTCCTTGTGTACAAGCTTTCCACTTTATTTTTCTCATGAGTAATTTGAGAAAAATAAGACTTTGTATGTAAAAAAGTGGGACGCAGGTGGCGCTGTGGGTTAAAGCCTCAGCGCCTAGGACTTGCCGATCGAAAGGTCGGCGGTTCGAATCCCTGCGGCGGGGTGCGCTCCCGTCGCTCGGTCCCAGCGCCTGCCAACCTAGCAGTTCGAAAGCACCTCCGGGTGCAAGTAGATAAATAGGGACCGCTTTCTAGCGGGAAGGTAAACGGCGTTTCCGTGTGCGGCTCTGGCTCGCCAGAGCAGCGATGTCACGCTGGCCACGTGACCCGGAAGTGTCTCCGGACAGCGCTGGCCCCTGGCCTCTTAAGTGAGATGGGCGCACAACCCCAGAGTCTGTCAAGACTGGCCCGTACGGGCAGGGGTACCTTTACCTTTACCTTTTATGTAAAAAAAGGTATCAGTTCTAGCCTTCATTTCCTGCTGATAGGAGGAAAAACTTACCCTATTTATTTAAAAACATTTGTAAGCCACTTAAAAAAAAAATCTAAATGATGCATAGCTGTGTGTGTGTGTGTGTACCAGGCATAGGCAACATGGGCTCTCCAGATGCTTTGGGACTACAACTCCCATCATCCCTAGCTAACAGGACCAGTGGTCAGGGATGATGGGAGTTGTAGTCCCCGAAACATCTGGAGGGTCCAGTTTGCCTATGCCTGGTGTATACTCACATATTTCAGCTTTACATTGTATATACACATCATTTCAGATATATATATATATATATATATATATATTTGCTTTCGTAGATTTTCACGGGTACAGGAATGCAGGTTTTGGTGTCCTCGGGTGTCTTCCCGTGTAAAAGTTGGGGTGTCTAGGCGACGTTTCGACGAGGTCTCACTCGTCATCTTCAGGCTGGTGCTTTCGGCTTCTTGTTACTGGAACAGAGCGGGATCTCAATGTTTGAGTTCCTATACATACTGTAGAGGGGGTGTGGTGTCTAGCCTCCAATGTTCTGGGCAGAGAGGAAGTTCCCAGGCTAGTGTGCCTTTTCTTCTTTTGTTCCTTAATTACTTGAGAGATACCTTGAGTGATTTCTTGAGTGATATCCTGAGTACCACTTAGGTGGGTCATTAGGTGTGGATTAGTTGCTAAAGTCTTTGTGTCTTGACCTCTTGAACTTTGTGAAGAGTTTTCCTGAGAAGATGGCTGTATTGCACTTAGTTGTGCTTTGGCTTGGCTTCGTGTATAGGGGCGAGCTGTGGTTTTGTGGCTTGTGTCAGCCAGATCTGTGTAGTACAACTACACAACTAAGTGCAATACAGCCATCTTCTCAGGAAAACTCTTCACAAAGTTCAAGAGGTCAAGACACAAAGACTTTAGCAACTAATCCACACCTAATGACCCACCTAAGTGGTACTCAGGATATCACTCAAGAAATCACTCAAGGTATCTCTCAAGTAATTAAGGAACAAAAGAAGAAAAGGCACACTAGCCTGGGAACTTCCTCTCTGCCCAGAACATTGGAGGCTAGACACCACACCCCCTCTACAGTATGTATAGGAACTCAAACATTGAGATCCCGCTCTGTTCCAGTAACAAGAAGCCGAAAGCACCAGCCTGAAGATGACGAGTGAGACCTCGTCGAAACGTCGCCTAGACACCCCAACTTTTACACGGGAAGACACCCGAGGACACCAAAACCTGCATATATATATATATATATATATATATATATATATATATAACAAACACAAAACACAACCTAAAACCTATAAAACAGAAGGATAAAAACTCAGAGGACTTGAACACTAAAAGCAGGGCCGAATCTTATAGGTCAGGAAAAGAATTTTCAGTGGTTTCAGACAAACAAACAAACTTGAAGTGATTTTTGAAGTAATTTTTGAGTAATTGGAAAAGACTGTTAGCCATCCTGAAGAGGTATCTTTAAGCTTGATAAAATTCTCTTCTACCCCGCCCCCGCCCCCAAGGCGCTTAGCTTTCGGAAGGTTATCCTCCAACCACTAGGTAATGTTTCCCAATTTGGCCTCTATTAATTCTGTACCTCTATTAATTCTCTACGCAAAAGCCTTTGACTGTGTTGACCACAGCAAACTATGGCAAGTTCTTAAAGAAATGTGAGTGCCTGATCACCTCATCCGTCTCCTGAGAAATCTCTATGTGGGACAAGAAGCTACAGTTAGAACTGGATATGGAACAACTGATTGGTTCAAAATTGGGAAAGGAGTACAACAAGGCTGAATATTGTCTCCCTGCTTATTAAACATGTGCAGAATTCATCATGCAAAAGGCTGGACTGGATGAATCCCAAGCTGGAATTAACATTGCCGGAAGAAATATCAACAACCTCAGATATGCAGATGGCACAACTTTGATGGCAGAAAGTGAGGAGGAATTAAAGAACCTCTTAATGAGGATGAAAGAAGAGAGCACAAAATATGGTCTGAAGCTAAACATAAAAAAATACTAAGGTCATGGCCACTGGTTCCATCACCTCCTGGCAAATAGAAGGGGAAGAAATGGAGGAAGTGAGTGATTTTACTTTCTTGGGCTCTATGATCACTGCAGATGGTGACAGCAGTCACGAAATTAAAAGACGCCTGCTTCTTGGGAGGAAGGTGATGAGAAACCCAGACAGCATCTTAAAAAGCAGAGACATCACATTGCCGACAAAGGTCTGTATAATTAAAGCTATGGTTTTCCCAGTAGTGATGTATGGAAGTGAGAGCTGGACCATAAAGAAGGCTGATTGCCGAAGAATTGATGCTTTTGAATTATGTTGCTGGGGGAGACTCTTGAGAGTCCCATGGACTGCAAGAAGCTCAAACCTATCTATTCTGAAGGAAATCAGTCCTGAGTGCTCACTGGAAGGACAGATCATGAAGCTAAGGCTCCAATACTTAGGCCACCTCATGAGAAGAGAAGAGAAGACTCCATGGAAAAGACCCTGATGTTGGGAAAGATGTTGGGCATAAGGAGAAGGGGAACGACAGAGGACGAGATGGTTGGACAGTTCTTGAAGCTACCAACATGAGTTTGACCAAACTGCATGAGGCAGTGGAAGACAGGAGTGCCTGGCGTGCTCTGGTCCATGGGGTCACGAAGAGTCGGACACAACTAAACGACTAAACAATTCTGTACCTAGTGTGCCACCAGAATTTAATCACATGATTTGTTTTAGTAGCGTTTTCTTCTCTCTTCCTTACAATGATACCTGTTTCAGGTAGAGCTGAAGTAACTAGTAACTTTTATATTCTCCAAAATGGCAACAGCCCATGGTTTTATCACATTGGTCCAAATGCAGCTTTTCTCATCCTGAGGCTTTTGGATTTTGTTTTTCTAATGGCCCAACACTGCTACTACCATTTACTGAAGCGATGCAGCCCTTTGTGCAAGCTGGTGCCTTCTAATGAAATGATTCACCACAAAGGATACCAATTCTACAGTATGAGGGTTGCAGTAGCTAAAATAACCTACAGATCCACTCACAAACAAGCACCAGTGAGTTCAGTGGGCCTTACTCCCAGTTAAGTAGGTAGATAATTGCAGCTGAAATCACCACTCACATAGCTACTCTCCTGTAGTGATGGTGCCCCCCCTACATTTTATTCCAGAAGTGCTCATCCAACCAAGTCTGTGAGGTTTCAATGCTTGCCAAATATGACATGAAAGTCTTAAAAAAAAAATAACAAAAACAAAATGTCCTTAGACAAGGACTGGATGTGAAGAGTCTCATTGTCTCCTGACATGAGGAAAATAAAACCCAGTGACAGGACAGATTCTAACGTCTTTACTTGCTTTGATAACAATGACAGCGGTAAACAATGGCCGCCATGGTGTATGGGCCTGCTTCTTAAATTAAACACAAGATAGCCAAGGGCAGTGAGAAGTCACTCGCACTCCTGAGACTGGCACACAGAATGGCCTTGTATTTGCTTAAAGATGGAAACAAACACCATTGGCATAATGATGACCAGGCTATCTGATTTGTGGTGAGAAGGCTTGGTGTCAGCTCCCTCGCTACGAATCCTGTTATGATTCCCTCTTGCGGAGAAATGACATTGACATAAGAGAATGGTGTGGATTACATCCAAAGCCTTAATTTGGGCCAGAAGGACATTATTGGACGGGGCACAAAGCTTTCTATTCTTTTGAAGCAAAGCATCGTCAGAAAAAACCGCTTTCACTATATAAACCCTCCATAGAATTCTTGGGGGTGGAAGAAAAGCGGGTGGCAATGAAATGAAGGACTAAATTATCTACACATTCCTCTTCATGGCCTGCAGAGGCATATAAGAAACACACACACAAAAAGAAACATCCCTCCAACCCAAACTCCCCTGAAATTTCTGAATGTGACATCTGCACAATGCTAGGGGAAATATTATGCTTTTTAGCCTTATCATATCCATCCTGACATTTCCAATTTATTCATGGCCACTACTATGATACTCATTTTGCAGCAATGAGGAGCAAAGAGGGCTCCCTCTGGGCCAATACAGTTCTTCTTATGTACACAGAGGAGTGGTTCGGGCAGGATGAACAGGAGCAAGGGGGAAAGCAGACTGATGCAGCTCTGTGACCCAACAATATGCCTTTCCCAACAACAATGCAGCCATTAGGCACCTGCCGTCCCTATCATAACTGGAGGTATGCTACCTATTTGAAGTGTGACCCTGCCATTCTGGAATCCTAATTTACTAGTTTGAAACCCTGTTCTCTTCTTACCAGTTTCATTCCATTTCTTTAGTTCTTCACTGGGGTTTCTGATCAAGCTTATGGGCAAAAAATAGGAGCACCCATAAAATGTTGGGGAGGGCAGAGAAGAAAGAAGAACTTCCTACTATCTCCAGCCCCTACCTCCACCTCCACCCATGGGTTCCAACTAAGGAGATTTATGCTTTGACACAGCCTCCTTTCCATGGACATATCACTTCTTGGTCAGGAACCACAGGCTGAAATTAAACACCCATTGGAATATGCTTGTGAATGCTCAAGTTGTCTATTAACCCTGTATTGCTTTAAAGTTTACTCAGATGTGTGCCCATTTGTGGATGGGTCAGTGCACATAATGCACATCAAAGTGCAATGACACAGTGCTGTGAGATCACATCTTCAAATGGAAACACAGACACTTCATTGCATAGTTCTTTAAATGGCATCCATCTCACAGTTTGAAAGGTTAGTTAGTAGGGAAGAGTTGAACGTGGTGAACACACACCCGAGGGTGCACATTCTCTAGGGTCAGTCATCTTTTGAGGGAGAAGTTTAAATGATTTTTTGGGGGTGGGAATTGGTCTTAAATTAAGGTACCACTCCTTCTCCTAGGCTATTGACCTTTCTTTCCTTGTTTTTATCTTTCTTTTCTATACTGCCCTATACCCAAAGGTCTCAGGGCGGTTCACATAAAATATCAAATACAGAAAATCAAAACAAAAACAGCAACCCCCAAAGAGCCAGCATTTTAAAAGGGGTATAGGATTTAGATCAAGTCAGGCAAAAGTCTGATTAAAAAGGAATGTTTTTGGCAGACGCCTAAAGGTGTATAGTAAAGGCGCCAGGCGAACTTCCCTGGGGAGAGCATTCCACAGACGGGGAGCCACTGCTGAGAAGACCTGTTCTCGTGTTGCTACCTTCCGGACCTCTCGAGGAGGAGGCACACAAAGAAGGGCCTCAGAAGATGATCTCAGGGTCCGGGTAGGTTCATATGGGAAGAGGTAGTCCTTGTGGTATTGTGGTCCTGAGCCATTTAAGGCTTTATAGGTCAAAGCCAGCACTTTGAATTGGGCCCAGAAACTAGTCGGTAGCCAGTGCAGTTGGGCCAGGATTGGTGTAATATATTCAGACTGTTTTGCTCTAGTGAGCAACCTGGCTGCTGAATTCTGCACCAGCCAAAGTTTCCGAACCGTCTTCAGAGGCAGCCCTACGTATAGATTACTATGCAGTAATCTAACATTGAGGTTACCAGAGCATAAACAACAGTAGTTAGGCTATCCCTGTCCAGATAGGGGCATAGTTGGGTGACCAGCCGAAGCTGATGGAAGGCACTCTGGGCCACTGAGGCGACCTGAGCCTCAAGTGACAGCAAAGGATCCAGGAGTATCCCCAAGCTATGAACCTGCTCCTACAGGGGAAGCATAACCCCATCCAGAGCAGGCGACCTCCCAGCCACCTTCCTTGACAATCCTTTAAGCTGCAATGGAAGGGATTCTTCAGGGGTACAACTGGTCTTGGAGAAGAATTGCACCTATGAGGTTATGTTCTCTGAGCACAATCCTCCCACCACATTTTGACCCAGACGGAAGGGAAGGAGCCCAAGCCAACATCCAATTCCAGCAGGTGAGGGCTCACTCCTCTTTGCTCACAAAATTTGCTGGCAGCCTGTAAGCAATGCATATGCCCACCTCTTGATCTTTGCTATATTTGAAAGGGCAAGATTTTTTTTAAGAAAAAACAACAACAAAGAAACATGTTTTCCATGCATACTCTGGGGGTTCCACCATTGGCATAGCCAGGATTTTTGTTGGGGGGAGGCCTTTTGTTAGAGGGGGCAGAACCTCAGTTAGCTATGTATTTTTACATAGGGGGCAGC